>NC_058091.1:146608653-146914423 GCF_020171115.1 Neogale vison | reverse complement strand
GGGGAAGACTTGCATGGGGCTGGACTTATGGGACAGGGGCTCACAGAGTGGTGTCTGTGCACAGAAGCCTGGGACCTCTGAAAGGGACGAGGACTCACGGGAGACTTTGAAGGGGACCAAACTACCACGGTGTGCCTACATTTAGTTTTCCTGACAAGAACTGGGCACAACAGAAAGGGTTTTCAGATGCCCCTCGTGGGCCAGGCTCCTTCAGGACTGACCTGGTTGGCACTGTGTGTCTCCTTGGGGCAGGTCATTAAAAGCGTCCTTTTTACATTGATGTCTTTTCTCTTCCTCTCCTGTGCATGTTTAATTTATTTACCTCTCTTCCCTGAAGACTTGCAGGCCTTGCTGCTTTTCTGGAGATGTTCCGTGTCTCTGAGTCACACGCCACAGCCCCTTGTCCGCTTTTCTCTCCGGTTGCACCGTGTCTTCCTCCCTCACTTGTCCTAGGTCGTGTAGGCCTTTGGAGCGCTTGCTCAGGGATCCCATTTGGCTTCCTCTCTCCCGCCTCCTTGTGGAGACAGTGTTTGGGGTGATAAAGTGACTTGGAGGAGTGATGCGCCCAACAAAACTCCAGTCAGTGAACGGGGACGTTAGACCAGCTGTTGGGAGCTCGGGCCTCGAAGCCTGGGCTCCACAGCCGGTCCCAGCCTTAGGTGGGTCGTATGTACTTCCAGTGACAAGAGATCTTTCAGTCACGTGGAAGAAGACAAAAGCTCACGAGAACCGTTGAGCTATTTAGGATGACAATGGGCAATATGGGCCCAAAGCAGACGTCACAAGCTAGTGGCTCGCCGTCTGTTCTGATGCGCTTTCCGTAAACAGTGTTTAAAAAAAAATTAAATTTGGTTATTACCGTTTCCAGATTCAGAGACTTCAGTCTTAAATCTTGATTCCAGCCACTCTTGGCAGGCTGCGACACTGGGACGTTGGGCTGCATTTGTCCTTCAAAGAAGCTCGAGGAGCTGGTGACGGCTGAGGTGTGCCCTCTCCAGTGTTCCGCGATCCCCAGGGCGCCCCTGCCCCTGAGGGCCACTGTTGGCTGCCATTTATGGTGTCTTTGACGCTGGGGGGCTTCCATCCAGCTTGCTTTGGTCTTTTCCTAAGCCACCATGGTCTCTGGACACGTGACCTCACCGGCCCTCATCCCAGATGGCCGGGACGTGACACGCTGAGAAGTTTGTCAGTTCTTAGTAAGAGCAGAGATGAGAAAAGTCTTCTTCCCTAAGCAGAGCCATTGCTGGGGTTCAGGTCAAGGTCTGAGGAAGGGGAAGCGCATACTGAAATGGAGCACATAAGGGGTCTTCTGGAGAAGTCGAATGAGAGCTCCGATCACCTCTTGGGTCCTGCCTAAAGTGCAGACCCTTCGTGTTTAACAGAGAAACTGGAAGTATCTCAGCGTGTGTGTGTGTGTGTGTGTGTGTGTGTGTGTGTACACGCGTGTGCTGGATGAGGGGGTTGAGGAAAAAACAGAGAGATGACCAATAGGGATGTCTTTACCCCGAAGAAGAGTCGTTCGGGCTGTTGGGTGCAGATATTCGGAGAGTATTTGGATAATAAAGCCATCTGGGAAGTTTCCAGCTCCGCTACCGCATTCACTCTCCTGTCATTCTTGGACGCAGACAGTCTCCGGTAGGAGTTGTTGGTGACCGACGTGCGGAGAGCATGGGATCCTACTGGGCTGGGGAGGTGAGAGTTGGGATGACCCGTGTGTGCACAGTGAGGCGTGCTGGGCTGGGCAAGCAGAGGAGTTTTCCTTCTGTGCTTAGTTGGGAGTCCGTGACGGAGCACGGGACATGTGTCTGGCCGGCACCGCTGCTGGGGGAGTGAAGCTTCGGAAGACAGAACGTGCGGCCCCTTGTAGATCAGTGTCTCATGATGAGAGACGGGCCCACAGAGCTGTGGGTCTCAGCCCCGGGCCCTTGGCCCCAGTCCTGGGTGGGAGGGGTGCTTCCCCAGGGTGGTGACCCCCCACTGAACCTTGAAGGCTGAGTGGCAGGTGACCAGGCCAGGGCGCCTGGGGAAGAATTCGGAGTGCGAAGTGCAGTTGGAAGGTGGAGGGGCTGTGTCGGGGCGGGCCGTGCTGGAGCTCTCGGGAGCTCGGGCGGGAGGGGAGACATGCTGAGATTTACTTGTGGCAGCAGTGTGCTAAGTGGATCACAGCCCGGCCTCGGGAAGGCCCGTGGGACACCAGGGCAGCTGTAACCGGGTTGGGAAGTCCTTTCTGATTTTCAGAGGCAGGGGAGGCTGGGCCCTGGGATGCCCTAGGCCTCAACTTGCCTGCTGCCCTGGGTGAGACACTGCTCAGGGGTGCTGGCCCTTTGCCCCTTAGAGGACGGGCTCCGATGCTCAGGGTAGACATGGAAAGATCGAGGATGGTTGATCCGTTTATCATGTTGCCGAGCTCTTAGATTAGATTTTGTAAGTTTTTTTTTTGAGGGGCGGGAACTTGTAATTTTGCCGAGTTTTGCGGAAGTGAATCACATTTATCAAGATAAATTGTACAAGAAGTTTGTTTGATTATAACCTTGTTTCTAGGGGAAATGACTCCACCAAAAGAAAGAAACTTCCTGGAGGGCAGGATGCCTGCTGCTGGGTCCCTAAGGGAAGGAGCGTGGCTGTCACTCGCATTCAGCAGACCTTTATGTGGGCCCCAACCGTCCTGCTGTCAAAACAACTCTTTTCTCTTGCTTTTCGTTAAGAGCTGTGGGAGTCTGGTGTTCCGTGCTCTGTGCAGGCCTCACTGGCCGCTGGGGCTAGCTCTCCACAGAACATCTTGGGTAAGGATTACCTGCTCCCGGGGCACCCCCGCTGCCCCAGAGCCATCACCCCTGGGGCCACCGCTTGGAGGCTAAAGAGACTTTGTGGGTGCAGGTTAGGCTGTCCTCCTCGCTCTCCAGGAGCCTCTCACCCGGCCCCGGGGACTGGGGCCTCTCTCCTCTCTTGGATCCGTGGTCTGCAGGGCTGCTGGAGTGGATCTCTCACGTGCAAATCCGAGCCTGTCATTCCCTGCTTAAAATCCTTCAGCAGGTCCCTGAGCGCAGCAGGGGAGGCCGCAGCCAAGCCCGCCGGCCTGGGCGCCCCGTAGCTGTGCTCTTCCCGCGGCATCTCCCCACCGGTGGGCCCGGCTCCCGGCCCCCCCATACCCCCGCTTGCGGGTAGACCCCTCGATGGCCAGCCTGGTTGTGGCCCCCAAAGAAGCCCCTTCCCCACTTTAATTTTTCATGTGGATACAAGAAGCCTAGTGCGGAGGACGCATCCGTGGTTTCTGTTAAAGGAATCATCGGTTCCTTTTCTCCTCGCATTCTCCTTAAGAACCGGTGAATATTTGTTGAATGAATAGCTCATGGGCTAGATTGCCTTGAGCACTTAGTGCCAGGAAAAAACGAACTTTTCTCATTTAAGAAACTGACCTCTTTCATTAAAAAAAGTCAATTAAAATCAGACTTTGGGTTTTTTTTTTTTCTTTTCTCCTTTGTTGCCAGGAGCCCCAGAAGTAGAATTTTTGCTCCTGATAATCCTAGAATTCCAGGTGGCGGCTGCGCTGGCAGTCTGCTGGTTGGGTCTGCCGGGCGCAGCTGTCCTTCCTGATTTATCCTTTTGTTTGCAAATATTTACTGAGTGGTTGTCATGTGTGGGGCGCGAGGCCGCGGCTGGGCAGGACGGGCAGGCGAGTCTGGGAGTGGGTGGACCCAGCGTGTCCTGCTGTCGGGCAGGGACGTGGCAGAAGCGTAGGGGGAGTCAAGGATGACCCCCAGGTTCTGATGCAGGTGGGGGTTTCGGGGAGGCTGAGGGAGCAGGTGGGGGAAGGGGTGGCTAGCGGACACCCTGTTGGACACGTCCAGGCGGAGTGTCCCTGAGGTGGCCTGGCACTCAGGAAGAGATTCTGCTCCTCCTCTACCTCTGTCCCCCGCACACACGTGCTTATATGCAAAGGCTGTCATTCAGGGATCTCTCTTGCCTTGTGGTTCTCATGTGGCTTCGGCCTCCCTGGCCACAGGAGAAAGGCTGCTGGCTTCTTGCCTGCTGGGTCCTGGGCCTCAGTGACTTGTCCACAGTGATTCATCCCAGGGAGGGGGCTAGACACACCCAGGTCCTTCACCGGGGCCTTGAGAGACGCTGCTTCCAGGGAAAGGCCTTCTCTTTCTGCGGGAGCCAGGATGGTGGCCCTGAGCCATCTGTGCTGAGACGCCTGCGACGTAGAGTAAGTCCCTCTGGACAGTAGAGAACGAGGCCATCACCCAGAAAAGCAGAGACTTAAGAAGTGTGGACCGATCCCCTCCCCGCTGTCTGCCGTGCTGTACCCCTTGGAATGCCAAGGTTCGAGGTATTAAATGAAGAAGCTTTGTTTGGTCAAACACGTGTAAAGGAAGAGGACGCGATCTTGACAGCAGAGCTTGACAGCGCCTTTAAGAGTGAGTGAGCTCTGGGCCTCTTCAAGAGCAGGGTTAGTGTCCAGGGTTTCCCCGATTTCTCGGTTTGTGGATCTGGAAAAGGAAATGGACCACCTGTCAGTGTCCCCTCTTTGCCAATGAAGAGACCGAGTTCCACACACGTGAGGCCACTTCCTGAAGTCGCACGTGTGAGGGCTGGTCTGGAAGGTCGACTCAGACGCCTGTCTTTTCCGTTCTTTTCACTGCCCTGTGTGGGTTGATGCTTCTTTCTGTCTTTGAAGTGTGGGAGGCTTGTCCCCCTGGAACCACATGCGTTGGGCTGTGTGTGTGTGCTTTTTTTTTTTAAAAAAGATTTTATTTATTCGACAGACAGAGATCATAAGTAGGTGGCGGGGGTGGGGTGGGGAGTAGGCTCCCCGCTGAGCAGGGAGCCTGATGTGGGGCTGGATCCCAGGATCCAGAGATCATGACCCCAGCCAAAGGCAGAGGCTTTAACCCACTGAGCCACTCAGGCGCCCTATGTGTGTGTGTTCTAAGCTGCACTCGAAGTTCTGGTTCCTAGATTACTCAGGCGTTCTCTACAGGTGGGCAGTTAACCTGTGAAAATCCTGGAAAACACACTGTTCTGTTGACATGATTTCCTTCTAAGGGAAGAAATGTATAATAACTCAGGGTTTGGGGCTTTGTATTACAAGGGTGTGTTGAATTATGAAAATGATACGAGTTCTGTGAAAATTCTGGAAAGTGTCCTTAAGAATTTCCATGTTGCTGCTGTGGCCATTAAAAAAGATGTATTTTCTAAGAGTGTGGTTTTGCTGTTATTTGTGATCTTTGTAATTTTTTTCCGAAGTTGTGCTCGATTACAAACAATTGTTTAAAATAAACTAAGAAGGGAGAGCCTTCGGACGCGCATCTTACTGCTTCTGACATGTCTTCGGCTGAGACATGGTGTTTGGACAGTAGCTGACCTGGAGACGTGGGGTTCCTTTGTAGCCTGATGAAGAACTGAGCCTGTGAGGGACCACGTGGGCGGTCCCAGGTCACCTGCTGCGGAGTCGTGCTCCGTGGGCTCAGGCTCGGTGCTCGCTGCGTTGTCATGTATCCTTCCTGGGTTTCCACATCACCTGCAAGCAGCTGGCGTCCTTTTCTGTGGACCATGTGCATCTTTTCTGTGAAGGGCGTGCGTGTCTCAAGGTTCGTTACCGGTGCACCCTCGTTCTGCGGTGGCCATCATTGTCCGTCAGGGGACCAGTCGGGGCTCATTGCTTCTCTCCTGGATTGTGGTGATCACTTCCCAACTTGCCTCCTTGCTCCCTGGTGTACCCCCTGCTATTCTTTACCTTCCCAGGAGAGAAACCCCTTTGTTTGGCCTCCACCACTCCCATGATTGCTTTGCCTTCATTTCCATCCACGTTTCCTGCTCCTTGTTCCGTCATCCTGGGCTCTAGCCTCAGGAACTACTTGCTCCGTGGATGATGAGGTTTTAAGCCGCCACATTCCCAGGTTATGCTCCCTGCCCCGCTCCCAGGACTGAGTACCTCCCCAGTTCATCCAGTTCTTCCTTCTGGACTCAACTCCCATGTGTTCTTGAGGAAGGCCCTTCCAGACACAGCCTCTCCTTAACACCCTCCTGCCTGCCAGTAAACGACCGAACGTAATGTGCAGGTGAAGAGTGTGGACCGTGGTTCAAACCCCTTCCCTGCCAGCTCCGTGCTTTGTGACGCTGGGAAAGTCACTTCATCTTTCTGTGCTTCAGCTCTGTCAAAGGGAATCACTAACAGTATTTATCTTTTATTTTTATTTTTAATTTTTTTAAAGATTTTATTTATTTATTTGACAGGCAGAGATCACAAGCAGGCAGAGAGGCAGGCAGAGAGAGAAAGGAGGAAGCAGGCTCCCCGCAGAGCAGAGAGCCCGAAGCGGGGCTCGATCCTAGGACCCTGGGACTATGACCTGAGCCGAAGGCAGAGGCTTTAACCCACTGAGCCACCCAGACGCCCCAACAGTATTTATCTTTAAGAATTGTCGTTAGGATTGAATGAGTTAGCCTATGAAAATCAGTCATGAAAGTGCCAGCATGTCAGTCCTATGATTATTTATACTCTAAATCTTACTAGTTTCTATTCAGGTTTAGAAAAAAAAAAAAAAAAAAAAAAGTCTTACTGCGTTTTGATAATCTCACGCTCCTTTCAAAGTGCATGGTATACCGTGGGCACTCAGTAAATGCTGCTGACACCAACGAGCAGATGGAAACGGTCCACAAATGCAGGGCACTCATTCAGTGCTTGTCACGGGACGCCCTGCTATGGTTACAGAAAACGATTTACTTCGTCGCCGTGTGAGATGTCTCTTTTTGGAATGACGTGTCGATATGAACTGGTACTTATCTCCTATTTCACATTTAAGAGCCATTTAGAATTTCGCTTGAAAATTCTGCTCTTTCACGAACAGTTGGAGGGTTGGGCCTCGTTGCCTTTTCAAAGACTGTGTAGACGGGTTGTACGAATCCCGTGTTTAAGTCAATGATATGTCTGTTCTGATGCGTGAAGGGCCTGTCCGTGAAAGCGGTCATTATGTTGGATTATGATGTCAGCCTTCAGGAGTCAAATGCTTATCCTCTGTTTGGGCTTTCCAGAAAGGGGTCGCGATAATCCACATATATTTCTCGACCTCCTCGTTCTACATCGCTGCTTCGGAGTTAATAAACGTCTCAGTGCAGTTTCGCATCAGCACAGAATTCACATGTTGGGGTTCCATTTCCTGTGTTTTTCTTCCGATATGTTTGCACCTGGTATCGTTTCTCCAGAACTATTCACAGCCCAAGGAACGCCGACAAATGAAGAGACTTAATTTCTTTATTGGTACATTTCTGCTTCTTTATTTGTGTCCTTGTAATTGGGCGCGTTTCTTCAGACCGTGATGATCTGGCCTCATTGGAGGGAGGTTGGAAGGAAACAGAGATCCCGAGCAGCTCTGAAAAACGGAACGTCAAGGGGACTGTCTTGCCAAACAATGGTATACGCAGCCAGCATCCTGTAAAGCGCCCGTGGCCACAATGGTGTCATTGACGTCTGCACTGTGTGGACTTGTTCTCGGAGAGGTGCCCTAGAGAAGGCCCGGCGCGGAGGGTGCCGGTGGTGGTGGTGCCTCCGAGACCCTCCGAGTGACCTGAATGAGGCCAGCCAGGAATGAGGACAAGGCCATGAATGACCCTTTTGTTGCACGGTGGAATGAACTGCTCCAAATGTTCTCGTCAGAAAGACTGTTGTTTGGCCAGAGTGGCCATGAGGGAGTCAAGAGTTTTTAGAAAACTTTCATTTAGTGACTAATATTTGGACTCAGTGATGGTATTAAAGACTCTTCTGTATTCAGAAGACCTTAGGTTGTTAAGAAGCCACTGCAGCGATGCTCAATAGTGTTAACGTGGCCTCACTGTTTGCTGTGGCTGTGGGTGGCCAAGTTCTGTCCCCAGGATTTTGTCCCATGATGGGATCTACTTTGCATGCTTACCTGTCCCGTTACACGCTCGTTTTCCCTGCATACGATGGAAATCGCATGTAGGCACATTTTGCTGATTTTCCTAGTAGGTCTGTCTTTATAAATTTACTGGAAAAAAAGGTGGTTTGTTCTCTATTTCTTGTCCGGTTTTCTTAGGAGAGCCCATGCCTTTGGCAATGGTTCTGCCATGATGTCATTGCCTGTGAGCAAGTATAAATTGCTTATTTTATCGGACCAGTTCAGAGAATTTCATTCAAATGAAATCTTTGTTATTTAGCACTTTTCCCCAGAAGTGGGCCATTGACTGGGATTTAACAACTGTTTTGGTGAACGAGTTGTTCTGTTGTAAAAGGATTCCGCACTTAAAGTTTGCTTCTTGGGTTGTGCTATTTTTGTCTTCTGAAAGTTATTTAAGATGAAAAGAATCAGCACCTAACTGTTAGAGGCTTGAAGATTCAAGAGTGATCCCATGATTTCAGGACCGGAGTCTCTACCAGGATCAGTCTTCCCGTGGAGAGCCCCTGAAAGGGTAGATTAGTTTTGATGGAATTGGTATATTCCATGAATGCAAAAAAAAAAAAAAAAGACCAAATGTCGAATGAACTAAGACTACCACAACAAACTGGTGGAGGTAAAAATCAAGAAGTTGCTCGGGGTCTAGGAGGGGATCCTGCTGCTGCCCCCATGGTCCCTAAGCCCAGGCTGGGAGGGGAAAATGTTTTCCTATCCTTGTCTGTTTGAACCCTTTTGGGAAGGCTTTTGAGCCCGTGGGCTCTGGCCACTTCAGAAGACTGTCTGGCTTCTAGCTCGCATCCGAAGCCGGGGTTAGGTTTCCTCCCCTTCCTCCTCCTGCTCCTTCCTTCCGGGATTTATGGAGTGGCTAATGAGAGTCTCCCTGCCCTGAGGTCCTTCTCTTAAGGTAGCCAAGGGGAGGGAAGCCCTTTCCCTTTTAGGAATCCTGCCTGATCCTTTTCTGGGTGTAGTTCGATTTGTGTCATGGAGTCTGTCCGGCTGTGTGGTGTGTCTCCCATAGGGGATCTTTCAAGATGTTCTTCCTTGAGGAGAACAGCAGGTCTGAGCCGCGGGCTTGGGGCCTTTCGGACTGTGCATGCCCACTGCTGGTGAAGCCACCGAGCGGAGGTTTTTGCTGTCACCAGAGTCAGGTCTGGGTTGGGCTGGGAATGTCGGTGGCCAGGCTCAGGGCGCTGGAACAGGCAGAGGGTGGGGATGGAGCGGCTTTGGGTCTTGCGCCTGTTATGTACCCTTGTTATACCTCGATAACTCATGTCGTAGGGGTTTTCATAAAGGCCAACGAGGTCGGGTGGAAAGTACTCCTTGCGCAGTCATTTTCAGACGTACAATCAGGCAACAGTGGAGGTGGTCCTGATGGGGACTGTGGACACCCCCTTCCGGCTGTCCAGGATCCTAGCATCAGGTCCGTTTTGCCCGGATTGTTCGGCAACCTGATGGGAACTGTCTACTTCGTCTTCTGCTTGGTTCATTATGACTCTCTCCTCCTCATAAATTCATTCCTTATATTATTTTTATGATGTTTTCTTTAGCCTTGTCGCAGTCACAGACGAAGTTCTAAGTAGAACTAAAATGGAGATTTGATGGAGTGTCTGAATCTGACCCCCACCCCGCCCCCCCAGTTAACCCAGGTGGGCCCGTCTTCCTTAGGACTGCCGTTTAGTTTTCAAGTTTCTCTTGACTTCTGAAGCCCATTTCCTTTAAAATCTGTGTTTAGTGTGTGGCTCAATGTCTTTTTGAAATGATTGCTGTTTTTGCACTGGTGTGTATATCCCAGCATTTTGAGTCTAGAATACTGATTATCTGACAAATCCTCTACTTGTAGGATTTTGCAGATAACCAAGAACAGTCCATTAGAATGTATTGCTTTTGGCTGGAGGCCCAGCCTGTTGGCTCGTTCGTGTAGGGTGTGCTATTTAAAGAGGCCGAAGACCAGAGGTTCAATTCCCAGATGGGCCAATTAGTGGAGCTTTGTTCCACAACATCAGGTTGAACCTCAAACCCCAGCCATCTGTCTTTGACAGGCAGGCCTGGCCACGAGGGGCGTGCATCACAACGGCCAGTCTGGATCGGCCGCTCGATCCGAGGAGAGGTCCCGTTGCCTCCTGTGTGCAGGCTGGTGGGTCATTAGAGTCCGGCTACGGGGAGTGCTGGAGAAGACTGGCCGGGAAGCTGTGAAGATGCTGAGTCAGCAGTGTGAAGGGCTAGACCAGATTCTGCAAGTCAGGAACGTTGGGAAGTTCTCAGGATGTCTTAGTTCTGACCTTGTATTTGTTGTGAATGAGCCTGCCGTGCCAGATCGGGGAGGAGTACCGAAAGGAAGGAGTATGGCCGCTGGCTCATGAACTTAGGTCTTAAAAGAAGGTGGACCAAAGACAGGGGATGGACGGTCAAGGGGCCCGGCAGTAAGCATAGCCTCTCCCATTTACAGCTCTGTCCTAAGCACTCTTGTTTGACCTCACTGTGACTTTATGAGGCCAATGCAATCATCACCATTTCACAGATGAGCAAACTGAGGCGTTGGACTTGGAGATTTTCCTGTGAGTCATGGAGCTAGCTCAGTAGCCGAAGGGGGAGGCAGAGCGAGGAGGTCTGCTTCGGGAGGGATCCGAGACCCGCAGAGGATGCGACGCACAGTAAAAAGGTGGTTAACAGAGGTGTCCGGAGCCAGCAGAGAGGACCGTCGCCAGCTCTGAATGGCTCCAGTGAAGGACAGCGATACACCATCAGCTTTCTGCTCCTAGGGTCTGTCTTTTATACACATCCGAAGAAACCCAGAACAGTAAAAGTGTGTTGGGGGAGTATTCAGGAAGATTTAGTTTTTCTAAATGAGTTTGAGCCTCCCAGCCTAACGGAAGTCCTTCCCAGGGCCCTGAGGACACTTTGGACAGAGGTCATTGTACCGTGTTCATGATCTTTGAGGAAGTGCCGAGAAGAGAAAGGACACCGGGAAGGTGGGGGAGGGCGGATGTGTGGCTTGGTGTGGAGAAGCGGGGAAGTTCTCCTTAGAGGGAGCTGATGTCTGCAAACAGATCCGTCTGTAGATCCCGCTGTGTCTCTGCGCTTGCTCCGAATGAGCCTGTGCCATAAAGCTGGAATGCGAAAGAGGATCCTACATGGGGACAAAGTGTAATTGTCTCATGTTCAAGTACGTTTTTTCTGGTCAGCGAGCAACCCATATTTGGAGGAGTTCGGGTATCGGGTGGGTGGACTTGGGTGTGGGGACGCCTCAGCCAGGGGGATCAGACACCCTTAAGCTCTCTTCCCACGACATGGTGTATATGAGACTAGACCGGAGGCTTCTTTGGCTCTTCGGTTTTCCATCTGTGAGGAGGTCGTTTAATCTCCCTTCCAGAAGAGGAAACTCTAGGGAGGAGGACACAGTGGCTTTCTCCAGTCCAGTCCATGGTGTTGGGGTCAGAGGCAGCTGGAGGGCTTGGCTGTGCGCTCATCCGACCACAGCCCCTGTGGGCACCGGGCCACAGCGGGGACAGTCTCCGGGAGGCAGTGTGAGCTGCGCAGGGGTGAGGCCTACCTGGATTTGCATCCCAGCTTTGCCTTGTGACCTTGGACGGCTGCATGGATGGCTGCTCTGAAGAAAGGCCTTGCGGTGAGGACCATCGCCGGCGCGTCTTCTCCGCTGTGCAGGCAGGCCTGACGCCATCCTTCAGCATCTCTCGACTCAACATCAAGAAGTGGCATTTTGGGACGCCTGGGTGGCGCAGTTGGTTAAACGACTGCCTCCGGCTCAGGGCGTGATCCTGGAGTCCCGGGATCGAGTCCCACATCAGGCTCCCAGCTCCATGGGGAGTCTGCTTCTCCCTCTGACCTTCTCCTCGCTCATGCTCTCTCTCACTGTCTCTCTCTCTCAAATAAATAAAATAAAATCTTAAAAAAAAAAAAGTGGCATTTTTTGCCTCGCTTTTCTCTGGGGACGATGTGGGATTTTACCAGGGTATTTGTTACGATTTCTGTCTGTGTGAGAATTTTGCATCGTCTCGGGCACGTGGTGCAGGATCCCACCACAGGGCCCCTCGCCACCCTTTCCAGCTCTGAGATCACGGGATTTATTCTTTTTGAGAAAGATGCCTTCCACCTCTCCTCCTCCCGCCTCCAGCGGTTCCCTGGTTACCGTGGGAACCATCCCCTGATAATCCTGTCAGGAAATACGATGTAACTGGGTGTCTAATCTTATTTTCCGGACGTAAAACAAGCACCCAGCTTCCTTCTAAGACTTCTCGAGCAGTTGGGGGCTGAGCACAGCTCCTCCTCATTCTGGTGGTGTCTGAGATCGTGCTTGCGGAGGAATGCCCTTCGCTGGGTGTTTCCCGAACTTAGGATGTTCCCCCCCCCCCCCCGCCATGACCCGTGTGTCGCTGTGAAGTCTCGCCTGCTCTCGTGCTCATTCTGCAGCAGTTGGGGAAATCTGGGGTATTTTTAACTGTAATTTAAAAAAAATGCGGAATTGTGGTTTCTAGAGGATGTCTTTTGCACATAAAGCAGCTATGTTGGCTGTACGTGTGAGGATAGATCAAGTCATATTTATGCTTTTTTTGGGGAAGAGGCTACTTTTGCGAAACCTCTCTTGCTGGCCCAGGAGTGGGGGGACATTGGCCCCTTCCCAGCGGGGCTCCCGTGGGACCACCCATGCTGCCAGCTTCTCCACCGCTCTCTGCCTTGCCCATGAGAACCCGTGTCACCACAACCTCTTGCCCTTGATGTGCCGGTCACCGCAGGCAGCCTGGACACCCAGGGCAGCTGTCATGCCCCTGTCCCAGTCCTCGGGGACTCTTTTCCAACACTGTCCCTGCCCCGGGAAGGTATGGAGCCCACATAGTCCTCAGCGAAATCCCCTGCTTCCCTACTGGGTCTGTGAATGTCCCCTGCCCCGTTCTTGCATGTTTGGAAACCAGATCTCCCCTGGCCATACTGTTTCTCCTGCAGCCCAGCCAGGTGGCTGTGGTTTTCCCTCCTGAACCTTGAACCGTGGTTGGGGATGGGGCAGTGCCCTCGACGCGATCTCTGCCCTCACCCCCCTTCCTCCCAGGAGCCCGTGCTCTGAACCCGGGGTCTCTCCCAGCCCCTCCACCTCCCGCTGACCTCATCTGCCACTGACCTGTTGAAGACCCTTGTTTCTGCACTGTCCCCATCTGAGTCGCCCCCCGCCAGGTCTCCAGGACGCCCCTATTCCTGCTGACCATGTTCCCCACATCTTCCCAGCCTCCCCTCCTGGGAGCTCATCTGCTGCCATCCTCTGCCCGCGCATCCCTGCTCAGGTGTCTGGTGCTGCGACCACCAGGAATCTCGGTGCCTCCCCGGCTCCCTGCTCTGATCCCCTCCTGCCCTGGAGGTCCCTCCAGCCCCGACAGCGCTCACAGCTGTGGGATCGTCCCTTTATTGAACGTACCGCCTCTTTATAGTCCTGCCCTCACCCCATCTCTGGACTCCCGTCCTTCCCAGCTTCACTTCGGGATCCGCCTCTAAAATCCCTACTGAGGTGTGTGTCCTCAGCACCCTTGCCTCTCCCATACGTACTCAGTCATTCTCCCTCGACTCGAACGCAATTCTGGTGAAAGCCGTGTCTCTCCGTGGGCCCTGCACAAGGCCACAACACCATGCCCCTCGTGTCCCTAAGTCCATAAATCCTGGTGGGCCCTGCATGCTGCCCAGCGGCTACTCGACTCCCCGCTCTCTTCCACGACTGTGGTACACTTTGTCCTTGCTCTCCAGATGCCCGTGCTCTCCTTACTTTCAGCTTCCTTCTTCCCTGACGAAACAGACATGGTCAGAAGAGGACATCCTCAGGCTCCGGCCCGCACACCTGCCTCCGCCCGTCTCGGTGCCCGAGCTCCAGCTCCTCGTGCACGACGTCCTCCCTCTGTCTCAGGGACATTGTTCGTGGCATTCCCTCCTCTTCTATAGCATCAGTTTTCTTTACCGCATTCCCACTGGCATGCAAGTTATTGTTTTTCCCATTAAATAAGAACATCGTCTCTCAAGTCTGATTTCCCTTCCAGCCACTGGCTAGTTTCTTTCTTCCCCGTGTCGCAGAAGGGTTTGAGTGGGTTGTTCGTCTTGGTTGTGTCTGAGATCTCCCGCCCTTTCTGGGCTGGACCCGTTACAGTGGGGCGTCTGCCCCTTGCTCAGCCCCCTCCAGCTCTGCTCTCCGCAGCTCGGCGGTGACGTTTCCCTGTTGCTGCCCACGGTCAGGTCCACGGTCAGATCCACAGTCGGGCCCTCGGTCGGGTCCTCGGTCGGGTCCTCGGTCGGGTCCTCGGTCGGGTCCACGGTCGGGTCCACGGTCGGGTCCACGGTCGGGTCCACAGTCAGGCCCTCGGTCGGGTCCACGGTCGGGTCCACAGTCGGGCCCTCGGTCGGGTCCACAGTCCGGTCCTTGGTCGGGTCCACGTCTTCTCTCGGTTTCACTTCACAGCCACATCTAACAGGTCAATTACACTCCTTGAAATATACAGTTTCTACTTCACTGCTTGGGCCCCGCTCCCGGTTTTCCTTTTCCCTCTTGAGCTGGGGTCTCTCAGTCCCCTTTGCTGGTTCCTCATCTCCCCACAGTCTCGTGGAGCGCGTGAGGGCACCTGGTGCTCTGCTCTATGTACGCCCACCCTTCAGAGTCCTCAGTGTGAAGAAAATGTCTGCATTTGTGTCTGTCGCCTCGATCTTTTCCCGCAGGCCGCAGACTCCCGCGGCTGACTGCGTACTGCACGGTTCTGTTTGCACGTGTCTAATAAGCATTTCAAACATCGCCTGTCTGTGGGACCCCTCGAGGAGGCTGATGTGTCTGTTTCCCCAGGTGCTCATTTCTAGGGGACCCCTCCTAGGAGGCTGCTTCTGGGGGGCTTGCACAAGGGTGTGTGTGTGTAAAGGAGCTTCTAGAGGCAAAGGGAGGGGAGAGAAGGCAGTCTGGGGCTGAAATTGCCTGATCTTAATCAGTACTTAAAATGGCCGAGGGGTGCTCGTGGTTGTGCGGGGAGGGGCGCAGAGGGGTGTAGGGGGTCAGACGGACTAGGGAAAGGCAGATCATGGCCAAACCAAGAGCTGGTGATACCTTTTCTGAGTGGATTTTGAGAAAGTATCCTGTCCACTCTTTGATTATAAATTCAGGAATGCCGGAATAAGAATCATCTGCTTGCATTTAAAACAACAACAAAACCAACCAACCAAAGAAACCTGTGCCACATCCAAGAGGGAAGTCCTGTTGTCCTCTGATCTCCAACCTGCTGGTTCCCACAGTCTTCCCATCTTTCCCGTCTTGGTGAACGGCATTCCCTTCTTCCATGTACCAAGGACAACATGTCTGGGGTCATTTTTCAGTTATCTTTCTGTCATCCCCTTAACAAATCCTGTAGGCACTACTTTCCACCTGTGTTCAGAATCCAGTTCTTACCACCTGTCCTGCCCTGGTCCAAGCTGCCATGATTTTTTTTCCCCCTGGAATTAGTGGCGTGTCCTTTTACATGCCTTATCCCCCTCAGTGCTCAGATCGTGTGGCTCCCCTTCCCATCTCTGTCAGACTGGCAGCGAAGTCATCACTCTGCTGACCTGCAAGGGGTTATGCGGCCCCCCAGGACCTTCTGACCGCATCCCCCCTTTCTTCTTGGCTTGCTCCGCGCCCATCCTTGCTCTCTCTCCGTAGAGTCTCCGGTGGCTTCCATGGCAGAGCATTCGCATCGGCTGTTGCCTCCGCCTGGAACTCCCTTTCATTTCCAGCCACAAACCTGTGTGGATCGCCCCCTCCTTCCTTTGGGTCTTGCCTCAAACGTCGCCTTTTCAGAGGGACTTCACTGACCCCCAGGTTCACGTTGAACACCTCCAACCCATTCTGCCTCCTCTTTCAATGTGATTAGTTCCTTAGCGTTTAGCATCATCTCACGGACTGTTTTGCTTATCTTGTTTCATGTCTCTCCTCTCTCCTGCTAGAGGGTAAGTTCCAGGAGGCCAGAGGTCTCTGGTCTTCTCACTGCTTATTCCCAGACCCCGGACATAGGCTGTTTCATGGTAGAGCCTTATACATATTTGTTAAGGAGAAGAATGACTATTTCTTTTTTTTTTTTTCCTTTTTTAAGATTTTATTTATTTATTTGAGAGAGAGCACAAGCAGGGGGAGCCAAGGAGGGAGAGGGAGACGGCAGGCTTTCCACTGAGCAGGGGGCCCAGCCGATGTGGGGCTCGATCCCAGGACCCTGCTATCATGACCTGAGCTAAAGGCAGATGCTTCACTGACTGAGCCACCCAGGCACTCCAAGAATGCCTATTCTTGCGGCATTAAAAAAAGAAAGAAAAAGAAAAAATATATATATAATTTATTTATTTGAAAGTGGGATCAAGCATGGGGGTAGAAGCAGAGAGAGAGGGAGACAAGCAGGCTCTGAGCTGAACACAGGTCCCAGTGCGGGGCTCGATCTCACGACCCTGAGATCATGACCTGACCCCAAACCAGGAGTCCGCGCTTTGTCTGAGCCACCCAGGCGCCCTCCCCTTGGTGCATTCTTTTAGCTTAAAGTTATGGTAAGTCTGTTTGCCACAAATCTCTAATAAAGCCAATTATTTTATTTCGTGTTTCCTCTGAAGTGTATTTACTACATGTGTCACCCTGATTTAAGACCATAATAACAGGAAAGGCAGACAATGCAAATAGAACTCCGAGAGGTGGTTTCATTTAAGGGAGTCCCATTCGTGCTACAGGGTCTCTCCGTACGTTTGGAAACGTGTCAGTTTATTTATTTATGTGTTTCCTGCCTGATAACAGAAGCCAAACAAAAACAGTTAAAAAGGGACTGATTGGAAATGGGGTGCTGTAAGGGTGTTGCAGTCTGGGGCGCTGTTTCGAATGCTGGCTGGCTTGAGTAGCATGTACATGGTTTATGTGACTGTTCTCCTTTCTAAGAAGCACTGCACAGAAGCCTGCCCTGTTGTGTTTAGTACTGTAGTTCTGCCTCCCTTGTTTGGGCCATAGGGTCTCTAGCCCTCCAGTTGGGATCTGATTTATATTCCAAGGCCAAAAAGCTATTGAGTGTTTGGCAACTTCTTGATTCAAGTCAAATTAATCATTCACCCATTTGGTACTTTACTAGAAGTCCACAGATTCTCTGCCCTCTTGCTTGCTGCAGAGGCTAGAGCCTGTTCTGGAGCCTTCTGGTCTCTCTTAGTCACTCAGTCCACCAGCGTGAAGATTCAGGGCAAGATTGCTTGATTGATTGATTGATGTTTTCTTTATTTATTTGAGAGAGAGAGAGAGAGAGAGCAAAGCAAGGAGAGCAGCAGGCAGAGGGAGCTGGAGAAGCAGGCTCCCCACCGAGGAGGGAGCCGGACCCGGGACTCGATCCCAGGACCCTGGGTCATGACCTAAGCCAAAGGCAGACGCTTAACCAACTGAGCCACCCAGGCGCCCCTCAGAGCAAATTTTAAAAAACGCATCACTGCTTTAAAAAACACTGCTATCTGGCTCAGTGGTGGAGTGTGTGACTCTTGATCTTGGGGTTGTGAGTTGGGTGTAGATAGAGATGGCTCAAAAATCTTAAACACACACACACACATTTTAGAAGTGAATATACTTTAAAGATTTTAGTTATTTATTTGACAGACAGAGATCACAAATAGGCAGAGAGGCAGGCAGAGAAAGAGATGGAAGAAGGCTCCCTGCTGAGCAGAGAGCCCGATGTGGGGCTCGATCCCAGGACCCTGAGATCATGACCTGAGCTGAAAGCAGAGGCTTAACCCACTGAGCCACCCAGGTGTCCCCAGAAGTGAATATACTTTAAAAATTAACATTTTCTGGGGATACAATTCAAATTTTTTTTTAACATTTTATTTTACAATTATTTTGGGTTTGTGAAGCTCAGAGCATTCCCACGGGCCCTTTCCCTGACTTTCCCTGTTGTCGGCAGCTCATTGAACTGGGGTGAATTTACCAAAACCAAGAAATTAGCACTAGTGCAGTAATGTTAATGAGACCAGATTTTATTTGGAGTTTTACTTGTTTTTCCATGACTGTCCTTTTTTGAATTCCAGGATCCAGTCCAGGATCCCGTGTTTCACTTGGTCGTTAGTCCTCTAGTCACGTGCAGTCAACAGTGACGTTTTTGCGGATGGGGAAGGGGGTTAAGTTAATGCTGTCTTGATGTCATGACAACGTGTGGGTTTAAAGCTGCTGGAATGTTGGGTGGCTGGGACTTCGGAGATGCTCCCATCTGGGGGGTCTGGGGTGGCCCCGTAGGCTGAGTTTGGCTAATTAGCTGTCAAAAAGTAACAATTAGATTTTCCAGAAAAAAAAACAAAAAATCTGTATTTTTGGCTCCTCTTTAAGAAATCGGCAGGTCCTGCTGCCCTAGGTCTGTTCATTCGCTGGGAGGATCCTGTGGCCCAAGGGGGTGCTGTCCCTTCTCTTTGAGCAGGTGTGTCCCGGTTCACATCGGATCATGCCCCTCACCTTCTAGACGCAGCTGCCCCGGTCGGGGGACGGGGTGCCGCAGCCAGCCTGGCTTCGCTCTGCACAGATGCTGGCAGACAGAGGGTGCAGGAGCTCCGTCCCCCTGCTTGTCCCCGTGTATCTTTGCTGTGTTGCACCCACACTGGGGTCTGCCGCACAGTTCCCCAAAATGGCATCTGGTTTGCAGTTACTTCCCATTCCCCTGCACGTGCTTCTCTAAAACAGCCCATGAGTTGCTCACTGGGGAGCCAGATTCACAGCTTCTCTTGAGAAGTCGGAGCCTCTGGGGCTGTGCTCCACCTGCAGGGTCTCCTGCCATCCCCTTGGATGGGCACTGGCTCCTCCTGCCCTGTAAGCCCACTCGTGGGGCTGGTCCCTGAGGCGTTTGGTTCGCAGTGCTGCCCGAAGTCAGTAGGTTGGGGGTCA
This sequence comes from Neogale vison, assembly GCF_020171115.1. Lineage (NCBI taxonomy): Eukaryota > Metazoa > Chordata > Mammalia > Carnivora > Mustelidae > Neogale > Neogale vison. The sequence goes on along the minus strand of NC_058091.1, from coordinate 146,895,628 downwards.
GGGAGCCCCAGTGTTTCCATCCTGTGTTTCTTTCTTTCTTTTTTTTTTTAAAGATTTTATTTATTTATTTGACAGAGAGATCACAAGTAGGCAGAGAGGCAGGCAGAGAGAGAGAGGAGAAAGCAGGCTCCCTGCTGAGCAGAGAGCCCGATGCCGGGCTCGATCCTAGGACCCTGGGACCATGACCTGAGCTGAAGGCAGAGGCTTAACCCACTGAGCCACCCAGGTGCCCCTGTCCTGTGTTTCCTGATATTGTTTTGACAACACAGTTACTGAAATACCTCCATGTTATGGAGGAAAAGGGACATCAGGACGGGGGCTTGTGACAGAATTAGAGGGGAGGGGGCGGAAAGTCCGCCGTCCTGTCCTCTCTTCTGCGCCCCACCCTCAGCTCCTGACTGTGCCGTCCATTCCCGTCTGCGTAACCTCGGGCTTGAGGGTGGATGGGGTTCCGTGTGTTCTCCACAGCTCAGAGCGCTGTATTTAGAGAATTACCTGGAAGTGATGACTTTCAGGTAGTCCCTGATTGGTATCCTTGTGATCTCATCCCAGGGAAGTGGGTGAGGGACAGCGAGGAGAGGAGCGCACTCCCTTTCCGGATCATTGTAGGAACAGAGATCGATGATTCAAGGGGCATTGGACACGTGTGGGACTCCGGGGTTGTAATGTGTGTGGCCAGCCTGGTCGCTCTGGTCATTCACAGCTGCCCAGCCAGGTGCTGGTCTGAGCTGAGGTGTGCTGTAAAGGGAAAGAACATGCTGGATTTCAGAGGCTTGCTATGCAAGAAAGAGCGTGAAATGTCTCACTAATAATTTTCGTGTTGGGGGCACCTGGGAGGCTCCGTCATTTAAGCATCTGCCTTCAGCTCAGGTCATGATCTCAGGGTCCTGGGATCGAGCCCCACGTTCAGCTCTCTGCTCGGCGGGGAGCCTGCTTCTCCCTCTCCCACTCCCCCCCCCCACTTGTGTTAGCACACACGTGCTCTCTCTCCCCCTCTCAAATAAATAAATATAATTTTCATGTTGGTTACATGCTTAATGGATAATGTTTTGGATATATTTGGTTAAGTGAAATAACTTCTTAAAGTTGCTTCCATCTTTGTTTTCTTAACTCTTTAAAAATGTGGCCACAAGAAAATTCAAGCCGACACAATTCATCTCTTTCCATCAGACAGAGCCGCTCTGGACTCTGCTGGATTTGATGGTGAGAAGGGGCGTGCCGCCTGTTTTCCAGGCCTTGCTGAGAACAAATGTGACAGACCATGAGTGGTGAATTGTTTTTACAGCCCTTGGCTTTAATCAAGTTTCTGCTTCATTAACGTATGATACTGTTGCATTAGTGGTACAGCAGTGTAATCCAAGATCCTCTCATCGACTTTGGGGTCACTTAATTTTCCTCCCTGAGCCTCAGATCCCTGCCCTGTAAGATAGGGACAGTGGCAATCCACAGTATTGACTGAAGACTGGGGAGAGTAACATGTGAAAGGTCCAGAGTTATGTTGACAACATACTGAGTACAGTAAATTATGTTTACTTTTAATTATCATTCCTGGTAGTAGGAAAAAAATATCATGGATTGCTTCTGTGTGTCAGGAATAAGGCTGGCCCAAAATGTCAGATGAAGGCACCTCTGCTTTGTGACATGATGCTTTCTGCTAGAAAACATGAATAAATGTTTTGTTTTTTGTTTTTGTTTTTGTTTTTTTTCTATTAACTACTTGGGAATACATGACAGAGATCCTTATTCCCAGCACTTCAGTCTTTTCTGTTTGGGACTCAGTAATGATGGAAACCCAGCAGTAGATTAAATGACAGATAGGCTGTTATGGAAAATACTTGACCCCTTGACTGTTGGCAGATGCTGGAAATGTGTCAGGGGAGGCAGCATGACGTAGTCTGTCTGTTTCTGCAGAGATGATCCCAGGGAATGGCACCTGGCTGGGTGAGGACGAGCACAGGACCCAGAACCCTGCTGTGGGAAGGTCTGACCTGCTCTTTGACCCGTCCCTTTGTGGTTTTCAGGCACACACAGGGGGCACTTTGTGATTGATTGATTGATTGATTGATTTTTAAGGGAACTCTAAGTATTCCATGTCTTCAAGCCATGCCATGTGCCTTGGGAAACTTACCCAACTAAGTAGGTAATGAATGTGTGTAACCCTAGGGAACATCTGTACGGAATTCAAGTGGCTGGAGAAACCCTGAGTGAGGACAGGGCACCAGGAACAGTTGGTAGTTTAGTGGGTCTTTCTTCCTTTTCCTTTGGTCATAAAGAAGTCACAACCCAGAAGCTAGGAGTTTGAGACTGGTAAGACCCTCAGATAAGGATGCATAGATTGGAAATGTGTTTTGTTTTGTTTTTCTGAGAGCTTGTCTCTTTTCCTCTTAAATGTATTAAAGACACTACGTTCATTGTTCTCTGGCTGACACCCATGTCTCCTGTGCTACAGCTAGAAGGCAAGTTTTGAATTTCCAACTTTAGGCAGTTGGACTTTGCTTGGCAGTGACTTTTCAAGCGACTGCTAGAACTCCTTGTTGCTCGAGTGCTCAGGAGCTATGGACAGGCTTATAACATGCAAATTCCTCAGCTAGGACATGTAGACCTGCTTTGCAAGCTAAAACTCCTTTGTAACGTGGAAGCTCTTGTTACGAACCTGGTCATGGCCAGTGGCCATGAAGTTCGCTGGAATCGCCCACGCAGCCCAGCCAGCCCTCCTGCATCGTGCGTGTGGGCGATGCTTCCTGGCGGTTCTCACGCTCCCCCCCCACCCCCGCCCCGATCTTAGCCAGCGTCCTGTGGCCATCAGGAGCCTGATGCCCCCCAACCACACATTCAGGTTGTTCTTGTGTTAAGTAATGTATCCTGTTATGACTATATATATAATAATAGTGATCACAGAAACTAACACCCTGTTGCTTCCTGGGTGCTGGATACTCCCGTAGCTGATTTGTTCTCTTCCAGCCTCTCAGGCCTGGAGCACGGGTGTTGGTATTGTCCCCATTATGCAGATGAGACAGCTGAGGTGCAGAGAAGCTGTGTGCTTTGCGGGTTCTCAGGCGTGGGTCTGTGGGAACCTAGCTGAGGCAGAGAGCAGCTCCCGCTGGCTTCGTGAGCTCTGCTTCTGTTGTTTTCCTTCTCACCTGCCACACGTCTGAGTATTTCTACGCTTCACGTGCAGGCTCTAGCTCTGAAGTGACGTTTTCATTAAGGACTGAGGCGACTCTCTCGTGTGCTTTTATCTCTCCTGATCGGAGCCGACTGAAACATGGCTTGCCTGTCTCTACAGTTTAGCCCTATACAATGTATTTTTTCCTGGTTATTCTTTGTGCATCGATCTCGATGTTTCAGACTTTGTCAGGACTTCTGATGTGGGGCATTTTGTATGCTTCTCTCGAATTTTCCAAAAACACTTGGTATTGTGGCAGGGGAAAACATGGAAGAAATAGGGGTAGAGCCTTGGGGGCAGAAACCCTTGGTTGGCCGACTGGCCCCTCACCACCCTGTGCCGTATCCTATGGAGCGGAGATTAGGCTGCAAGTGCTTCTTGACCACGGGCGGTTCCGTAATCAAGCGTTCATCTGGGATGTCTAGAGACGTTTGTGATGGTTATTGCTGCGGGTCGGGTGGGCTGCTGCTGGCGTCTGTGGGGAGCGGCCAGGGCTGCTGGTGGACATCTGTAATGCACACGACAGTCCTCCCAGCGAGGAATTACCTGGCTGCGCTGTTAGTAGGGCTGAGGCTGAGACTCCCGAGCCCAGGGACATCCTCACGGTGCATTCTAACCCATTACACACCAGTGAAGGAACACGGAGGTTTTCTGCGAAAGTTCTGTCTTTCTGATTCAGGAGCTGTCCCTTCCTGTGTTCAGGTGTTTTGCCTCCCACATGGGCTTAAACCTGTAGATAGGGGCGTCCACCTTGTGACTAGGGGCTAACAAAGGTGAAGATCAAAATGAACACACTAAGGATGGTGGAAAGAAAAGATGAAAAGTGATTGGGTTTTCTCTTCTTTGTAGCCACACGTGTTCCTAACTGAGTACCATAGGAACTTGACTGAGGAAGGACCTGAACCCAAAGTCTCAGCTCATCAAGAAGCTCTACTCCACATTTCCTCTGCATTTCTGGGGACATAGTTCACTGCGTAGGGAGGAGACTCTAATATCATTGCAGACTTTTAGTCATTTTAAAGTTCCCCCTTACCCTGAGATCTGACCCCTGAAGTTTCCACATATAGACCTAGTCTTATGCTTGGCTGAAATTTAGCTCATCAGACACTCTCCCACATCCCCAGAGATGTCCGTGGGAAGCTATCTTGATAAAGCTGGCAAGTCCACTGACAGACAACCACTTAGAAATATTCTGGAGGGGTGCGGATCTAGAACATAGTGCCTTCTCCTTGGACCAGAGTTCCAAGTTGCAAAGCTGTTCATAAGAGGGTGTCGCCACTAAGGCCCTGAGCCCTGTGGGTTCTTACATAGAATTCAGAATTGGTGCAGATATCCTAGAGGCTCTCATGTTATGGTCTACATAGATGAGCCAATGAAGGAGCTTTTAATGGTCTGAGCGCCCCTATTCTGTTGTCCGTCATATGGACAAGATGCCAGGAATACTGCCTTCTGCTTCATTACCTTTGCTTTCTGTCCAGTCAGCAGATTAAATGCTTCAAAACCTTTCTGAGGAAACATCTCGACTTGTCTTTTCCTCCTTGGCTTTCTGTGCAATGTGGGATGCTGCTTTGGCTGAAAAAAAAAAAAAATATATATATATATATATATATAAAATTAAAATATATATATTTTAAAAATTAAAATATATTCTAAAAATTAAAAAAATATATATATATATTTTAATTTTTAGAAATTAGGGTAAAAACACATAACTTAACCATACAAGCCACTTTTAAGTATACAGTTCAATGGTAACTATGTCCACGTTTTCGTGCAGTGGGTCTCTAGAATTTTTTTCTAGAAGTTTCTAGAACTTTTTGGGTTTGTTTGCTGACTATCTTTCCTGGTGGTGTGGGGTAAGACGTATGTTTACTGTATGCCTGTGCATTTATCATTTGCCCTGTTGCCTCCTACAGAACACTTCTCCTGAGGCATCTAGTCCAGGGAGGAGGCTCTCCTGGGCAGACGTCCCCCTGCAACACTGCTGGGCCAGCGGCTTGGCGAGTGTGCTCAAGTTGTCCTCATCTTGACACACGAGGTGGGAGTCTGAGCAGACGTGGGGTTTGAAAAAACAGAGATTTGCTTTAATAAGATGTGTCAAGTGGCCAGCAAGTCTTCTTGGCTGATAGGATATAAGCCTCACCAAAGAACTCTGCTGAAAAGCTTCTCTGTTGAGTACCAGGTCCAGCGCGGAACGATGGACAGGGTTGTTTTTCCTGGCACCTCTCCCTTCCCCAGATCCCATATGGTGGCTCCCTTAGTTCTCAGCACCTCCTGGCAGCCCCTGCCTTGTCTTGCTGGGGCGGAATCACAGGTGTCGGGTGCTGTTTAATTTTGAGTTCATGGGGCTTTCTGCTACTGGGCTCTCGTGGTTTCTTGACTTCATGAATTAGTCATCAGGCAGGCGCCCTGGCAGGCTCTGGTCTGTCCAGCTGACCTTTCTATGGAAGGATGCTCCTTGTGCATGTAGGAAGCGGTGGTGGGAAAGCCTGGATTCTCTTCAGGGCCCTTCATAACCTTTTCTTCCCTTCCAACTCTTACCTGTGCAGGCGGCTTCACGCCTTACTGGGGAACGTGGGATTCAGATGGGATGTTCTCTCGGACTGGGCTGGAGGAGGCTGTGTTTTGAGACGGCAAACGCTGTAGAGCCTGTAGGAGTTGAAGAAAGTCAGTTATCGGATGACTTTTCCCCAGGAGGGCCGACCTCGAGAATCAAGGAAATTAAATTGGGTAATTGGGATTTCCTGACTGAGGCGATACAGTCAGGTTCTGTTTCTTTTTAACAGCTGGGAAAGTGCTTTGGAAATTTCAGCTTCACAAATAAGTAGCACGGAACTCAAAACAGTCTAAGAGCCTGTAGATATTCATGGTGTTACTGTTCTGGTTATTTAATGTTTACTGTGCCCACCCGGAGAAGCTTTTGCTTATTGTCCATCCTGAGCAGGGGTGAATTCCCCAGTTCAAGGTAAACAACGTGTAATTATGTGGTTAATGAAGTAAATAGCTCCAAAAACTTCTTGAAGTTTGAATTGCTTTTCTAACAAGCAGGTGGCAGATGAAGTGAAGTCACAAATGTTTCAACTTTGGCCACTACAGATGGGCTGATGTCATATAAGGGGCACATTGTTTTTGGTGGGAGGTTATTAATGCTTCACATTTCTAGGTGTGATCATCTCAGAATTTGAAATCGTACGCTTTGTGATTTATAGCGGCACGGGATGCATTTTTTCAGTTAAACTGAGTTTGATTTTGAGCTTTTCAGCCCCCAAACTTGGATGAACTTGTCCTATTCACTGATTCTGTCTGTATCAGGGATATGAGAGATGTGTCCTCCATGCGTTAAAAACATTTTGTTTGGTAATAAAAAATATCAATTAAATGGCTCAGTTGGTTAAGCGGCTGCCTTCGGCTCGGGTCATGATCCCGGCGTCCTGGGATCGAGTCCCACATCGGGCTCCTTGCTCGGCGGGGAGCCTGCTTCTCCCCCTGCCTCTGCCTGTGCTTGCTCTCTCTCCCTCTCTCTCTGACAAATAAATAAATAAAATCTTAAAAAAAAAAAAAAAACCTTAGCTAATCCAATAGGCGAATTAACTATTTCTGAACTAAATGGTGAACAACACAACTTAGGTTGTGTTTTGCCTGTTCCTTTAAAAAAACATCAGCAGAGGGACGCCTGGGTGACTCAGTCATTAAGCATCTGCCTTCGGGGTCCTGGGATTGAGCTGGGCTTGGGGCTCCCTGCTCAGTGGGGAGCCTGCTTCTACTCCCTCCCTCACTCCCCCTGCTTGTGTTCCCTGTCACTCTATATCTGTCAAATTTAAAAAAAAAAATCTTAAAAAAACCACAACATTAACAGACAGTATCATATTGGCTTTAATTTTTCTTCTATGGAATAAAAGGTGATGCCCTTTTTGGGGGAAGCGTTGCAGCTGTCTTGTACCTTTATTTCTGGTCCTATTTGATAGAAACAAAGGGAGAACAGGAAGGTAGGAGATATGTGACTTTATTGTGAATGTGTAAAAATACACCGGGTTTTCTATTTGCTAGGGGTTAGTGTACATGCTATAGGTAAATAAGAGTAAAAATTAGAAAATTAATGAATCAAATAACCTCCTACCTATGATATTTACAAAATATTTACAAAGCGTGTCCTAGCCAACACAAGGACCGTCTTACCATCCTAAGGATGTGCTGGGTCTCTGAAGGGAGGATACATAGTCACAGGCTGCTTTTACGGGAATCCATAGCTTGTTCAAGGTTGGTCCCCTAGCAGACAGCGGTGGCCTGTACTATGTATGTCAGAGGATTAATGCCGGGAAATGCATTGCAAAACAACGGGACATAGTGTATAATCAGTGTAAGACATCTAATGACCCAAGGAGGGGCTCAAGGTGGAAATAGCAGTCATGGGCTCGTCCCATACGTTTCATACAGACAGATGCTATGGCAGTCTCTTAAGGGGGGCGTTTAAAAAAATTCTTTTTAAAGATTTTATTTATTTATTTGACAGAGACACAGCGAGAGAGGGAACATGGCAGAGGGAGTGGGAGAAGGAGAAGCGGACTCCCCGTGGAGCAGGGAGCCCGATGCGATGCAGGGCTCAATCCTGGGACCATGACCTGAGTGGAAGGCAGCCACTTAACAACTGAGCCACCCAGTGTCGCAGGGGCCGTTTTATTATATGGCCATCGCCAAGAACACTGATTCGTTTCCTGTTTGGAAACTAAATGGGAATGTATAATCATGCTATATTGATTAGTTTTGTGCCATGTATGCATTTATTATTGGAATCATGGTTTGTCCTTTGCTGCCGGGATGAGCTTTGGGCACCTTGGTCACAGACTTACTGGGTGTTACAGAGAGAGGCTTGCTCCCACTGGGCAGAGTCCCTGAGGGCTGCTGTGGCTGGGACCGCCCCGCCCCCCATGCCAGCCAGCAAGGGAAGCGGGAAGGACGTGGGCTCCATGATGGGTGCTGACACCATTCTGGGCTGGGGCTCGCGGCCTGTCCCATGCTGTCGGGGAGATGAGGTTTCAGGACAGGCTGCTTTTCAGAGACACACCTCTCTGCTTGCTGGCTTCCCTGTGCTCACCAAGGCTCTTCTGCCCTGTGGCTTTCACCTGCTGGCCAGTGCTCCCCTGGCCCTGGGTAGGCAGAAGCAGCAGCTGGGAAGCTGGCCCAATGCTTAAGCCCAGGGATGCTCAGCGGAGCGGGACTCAGAGGCAGGCACCCAGCCTCTTGGCTGGGCCTTGCACTTCAGGCGTGTGGGTCTGTTTGGAAGTGGATGATCCAGCGGGTTTTGAGCCCCACTGGCACACTAATCCCCCCTCCCCCATACTGGGGTTGTCTTCCTGAGACTGCTGCGCCAGAGAAAAGATGGGAATCCTTTCCTGCGCCTGCTCTGATGGGCACAGTGGGGGAGCCAGGGAGCCAACCTGGAGGCTTTTTCCTCCTTTCTGAAGCCCTTGAGTCTGGCTTCCCTCTTAGGGGTATTTGGGCCAATGGCTACAGTGTTTCCCACCACGAAAATTAAAGTTTTGGCCAAGTCTGGCTGAAGAGTTGAGGTTTTTTTTTTTTTTTTGTTTTGTTTTTTACAAAACCAAAAACACTTTTTTTTTTAATTGAAAAAGTTTAACTTGTATTTGAGCATGGCATTATTGACCTTGATGAATTCCGGCCTGTGAAAGGAGCAGAAGGGAGAACTTTCCCTGGACTTCAGGAGGGTCTGTCCCGTGACAGGTGCATCAGTGTCCACATGGGGGCCCCTGGCTAAGATGACACGCGGCCTCACTGAGGGCTGGGGGTTGAGGGGGCCCGGAGGGCCACAGTCCCATCGTTGTTCACTGGCTTCCCCCTTCAGTTATTTTAAAAGTGGCCCAACATTTAAAATTCTATTAATAAAACACTGGATTAGGGGTGAGAGTTTCTAGACTTTCCCTCCTTCCATCCACATGAAGAGGAATTTAGGCAAGTCCCTGATTCCGGTGTGCAGGAGCTGAGGAGGTGAGAAGGAAGGCAAGAGACAGGCTGGCTTTCTCCCTCTGAAGGGAGGAACCGAGCCTCTGGCAGCAGGCGTTGAGAACAGAAAAGATACGCAGTCTCTTGTGAGAAGACTTCTGTAGAGCATGAGGGGCTTTTCGGTTCTTTAGCCCACACTTAGAATTGTTCTCTTGATTTTCTTCTCTCCAGCTTGTTTAGTCTGGGGGGCCCTGAGTTCTGGAAACTCACCAGGATCTCTGCAAAACCATACACACTTTTTTTGGTGATGTTATGTTGACTTAAACTCTGTTACCAGAAAATACATTTTTTTCCCCAAAATACTTGTATTTTTTCCCTCCGTGTTATTTTCTGGGCCAACGAGAGAAGGAGGGGCTAGCCAAGGCAAAAAAAGGTTACCGTGGCCACCAGGAAACACTTGGTCCGGTGACACGGAGGGGGCCACTGAGGAGGGGGCCACTGAGAAAGCAGGGGAAGGACAGACAGACATCTGTCAGTGGATGTCCTTGTTCATGGGAAGTGTTGTGATTAGAGCCAGTCTTACTGAGGAAAGGATTGGCCTGCCAGCCATATTCCTGTGATGTTAGGAGGATTGACTGTAATGGAATATCCAAACCATGGCTTCGTTTTATTTCATAACCTTGAAAGGCTGGATTGCTTGGGTTACGCTGAGGTTTTATCTGAAACCCTTTTTCGTTTTCAGACAGGTTGGAGATGTTCCCAAAATCATGATTGAGCCTTTGGAATGGAAGGCTCATTGAGTTTGCTTTATTATCGTTTAGTGATTGAAACTTTATTTTATTTTATTTTTTAGATTTTGATTTTTATTTCTATGTTGGGGGGGTTCATGATAAACTCCTCAATCTTTGCAAAGAAGATGGATGTAATTGAGCTAGTTTTGAAGTGTCTATTTTTCAAATACTTTGTGTTTTTTTTTTTTTAAAAATTCCTGATGTTTTCTCCCTCTCCTTGATTATTCAGATTCATTTCATTCCTTTAAAATTGTTTGGATTTCTTTCTTTTAATTTTCGAGCTAGTTCATGGTTCTTCAAGTTGGGGTATGAGTTACTCCTAAAAACAGAAAATGTGTTATCGTAAAGAAGTGTCTTTGGCTTTGATGGACCCGTGGATTAAGTGAAGCTTGATTTTTGAGAACTTGGGCCTCCCCTTGTTTCTCTTTCTCCCTCTGCTCTGTAGGAGGAAGGGTCTTCACCTTTCTTCCCTCCCCCCATCCAAGCCTGATCTCAGAAGTCTGAGATTTGTAATTCATTTTTATATAATTTTAATCTTGTCATCTTCATGATGTGACTTTAAATTTAACTCATCACCTGTCCCAGGAAAAATTATTGTAGTTAGCAGTTTTAACTTCTGTTTGGTCTGAAACACTCTGTATTCTGCTAGAGGACTTTCAAGGCCTATAGTTTTGAGTAGGGATTTTTTTTGGTCATGAGCTTGCTCCTCCTGATGCTAGCCCAGTGGAAACTGCTGTGTTAATTGGGAGTGGTTACCACTCAGGAGGAGACACTGGCATCATGGGAAACCTTTGCCTCTGAAAGCTGGAGAAACTCTCAGAAACTTCCAGAAAAGGAGCACCTTCATTTTCTCAACTAAGTGAGGTGCTTCCGAGAAACCAGGAAGAGTCGTTTCTCCTGTGCCTGGGCTTGTCATCCTGAAACTGTACTTGCATCGAATCGATTTCCGCAAACACATATGGAAGGGTAGCTACCTGTCCGGCCACTGTAGCAGCTGGAGAAAAGCCATCGGTTTCCTTTGTCAAGGACACCGTGGGTGGAGAAATGGGGTCATTGTGAGTAGCCGTCCCATATAGAATGACTTAAAATCCTAGGCCCTGGGAGTCTTTCTCAGGATGCCAGTAGGTATAATAAAAACGATTCTGTGAACAAGTAAATTTGAGGAAAGACAGATTAAATGAAGTTGGATTAAATGAAGTTGAATAGGGGTTTTCTATTTAACTGGAGTTCCCAGAGGAACACAGTATAACAGCACTTCCCAAATTTATTTGATCTTGTATGATTGATTGATTGATTTTTATTTTGTGGAGCATCTTAGGGAACTAGGATAACACTTTGGAAAAAGCTACTCTAGAGCACTAAAGGGTTTTCTCTCTCTTTCCATAGGACACACTGTATGTGCATTCATTACTCAGAAACAGACTAAATGCTCTTTGCATATTGTGGTAAATGGATTCCTGTAAATTTCTCCATCAGTTATATAAAGAGTGTACGTATTTTACTTGGATAGTGGTGAGGTGGTTTTTTTTTTTTTTTTTTTTTTTTTTTTAAAGATTTGTTTATTTGAGAGAGAGAGAGTGAAAGAATGAGTTGGGAGAGGAGCAGAGGGAGAAGCAGACTCCCCATGGAAGAGGGAGCCTGACGTGGGGCTTGATCCTAGGATCCTGGGATCATGATCTGAGTCCAAGGCAGATGCTTCACTGACTGAGCCACCCAGCCGCCCTTGGTGAGGTTTTAAGGGGCTGGGGTCCAAAGATGATGGAGGTGATGACCAGCGTAGCAACAAACCCTGACATAGTGTGCTCTCTCGGGCCCAGCGCTCAGCATTTCCTCTCTGTTGGAAAGTGAGGGGGAGGGAGTCATAGTTCCGGTTGGTAGGTAACAGGATAACTTGCCCAGTAGGCCACTTATGGAGTGTTCGTAACATGCCAAGCATTTTTCTTTTTTGAGTGATGAGCTTTAAAAAGCACTTATCTGGGGCGCCTGGGTGGCTCAGTGGGTTAAAGCCTCTGCCTTCGGCTCAGGTCATGATCCCAAGGGTCCTGGGATCGAGCCCCGCATCAGGCTCTCTGCTCTGTGGGAAGCCTGCTTCCTCCTCTCTCTCTGCCTTCCTCTCTGCCTACTTGTGATCTCTCTCTCTGTCAAATAAATAAATAAATAAAACCTTTAAAAAAGGAAAAAAAAAAAAAACACTTATCTGAGGTCATTGTAGATCCCTTGATGCGGTTTCCTACAAGGATAGGCAGCGTTGCCTAACAGTATTACACTATCACAATCAAGAAATTAACACCAGTACGGTCATCAACTTTATTTAAATGGCATAAGTTTTTGCACGCACTCGTGCCTGTGTGTGTGTGTGTATGTATGCGTGTGTTCTATGCTCTTTTATCACATGAAGTTTTGTGTGATTGCCCCGGCAGGCAGGGCACAGAACAGTTCCACGATGAGGCTCCTTCACGGTAGCCTTTCATAATCCTAGCCAGCGCTCTCCTAGCCCCTGCCCCCAGCTTCTGACAAGCACCAGCCTGTTCTCTGTCTCTCTAACTTTGTCATTTCAAGCATGTTCTCTAAATGGAGTCACACGGAGTAATGTTTTGAGATTGACCTTTTCACAAGCCGGCCACGTTGAATCCACTGATTCCCGTCTTTGCAACAGTCTTACAACGGAGGGTTTATGACCTCTCTTTTGTAGATGAAGAAGCAAAGCTTTTGAAAGCAGCAGGGGCGCACCCAGGCTGCATTACCAGGCCCATGGAGGGGGGTGTGGGGTGTGCGGGGGTGGGGGAGGGCAGACGCACCTGACTCTCAGCCTTGGCATCTTTCACTCTGGCCTTGACCTTCCTCTGGGTTCTAGAGATTCATGTTCTGTTTTCTGCCATACACAGTTCTCCCTTTCTTCTTCGCATGTGTTCCAAATAAGGATTTTTATGCTTTTTTCCCACCTTTTCTTGAAAAAAATCTTAAGTTTGAAGAAAGAATATTAGATCACATTGTTATATCATAAGGGCAGAGATGAGGTCTTTTGTCCTTCTAGCTCTTTTTTGGGCTCATGACCATTTTCACAGTCACCTGAGCGCGGATGGTGAGGACGGTCATGGCGTTGGGGGGGTGAAGATAGAGCTCCTCACAGACCATATACAGGCATCTGTGACTTACAGCATATCTAAGTGCTGTACTTGCCCTCTAGCTTGGGTTGCTGTGGTGCTAAACGTACTCCCGAAGCCCTTGGGATGTAACTCACCGCAAACAAGAAGCTGTCAGGGCACTTAGGGTTGGTGGGAGAACATCTGGATGTCTCTGAGTCACAGGAGTCTCAGATGTTACATATGCAAGAGAAAGCTACTTTCCTACTGGAAACAGTGTAGTTTTTCAGTATCTCTCTGTGGGATACAGTTTTTAACACGTTTATGAAACAATTAACCAAATGTAGATTTCTGTTGATCTCTGACACCCCCTCCCCCCACATGCCTCTCTTTCAGGATCTTTGAGCTAGCGCTTCCTCTTTGCCAAGATTTCCACCTGGCACGGCTCCCTCCCTCACCTTCTTCAGGTGTTCCCATGTTCCCTTCCTGTAGTCTTCCCTTATATTTAAAATTGCAACCCCCACCTATTCTCTTTACCTGCTTTAATTTCTCTTCACACTTTGATCAGCATTGACCATGCCCTGTGTCTTTGTATTCCCTTTGGTAGCACGTAAGCCTTCGGGAGAGAAGGAATTTTTGTCTGTGTAGTTAATTGCTGTATCCTCACCATCTCAGGGTAGCGAGGGCCTGACACGTATTTGATCATGGCTATACTCAAATAAGTCTGTGTTTTCGTGAGTAAAGATTTGTTTGAATTAAGTTGTAGGACACAATAGAATAATCATGTCTCGACAGGTCAGCTCCTGATTTAAAAATGGGGAGGCAGTGGAGTACAAAACTACTTTATTCTTGCCTAGGCGTAACGTGTTTCTAGAAGTGACTTTTTCCGTTGGGCAGTGATTGACTTTGGGGGATATAAAGGAAATTAACCAGTAGATCTAGGCAATTGAACCTTGCGAACTAGCCTAGAAATGTTTATCCTTCTGCCAAATTGAAGCATGAGTTCAGTGTTTGCATAACCACCTGTGTAATTATTCACATTAGCATTCCAGCGTGTATGTGCTGAGCTACACTCTTCAATTTTGCAATAAAAGTATTTTCACGTGTTGGCTGCTACTGTGAAAATTGGTTTTCTTCAGACGTTCGGGAAGCTTGTGCCACTGTTTTGACTTGGGAGGCGTGGTCTAGTGCTGCCTACCGTTGATTTTCTTGGTGATGGACATAAATTTTTGGTTTCAGTTTTTCTTTTTTTTTTTTTTGAGCTATTTTTGTGAGGGCTGGGAATGGAAAAGGAAAGAAATACTGCTCTGAGGGTACTTTGGGTAAATATATACTCTGGCTGAAGAAATGCCATGTTGCCTGTACATATTACAGGTTTGGGATGGGAGTGGCCAAGCCAGGTGAAGGTCTGGTCTCCTTGGGACTTGTGGTTTGGGAGTGGTGTGCTGGGTGCTGTGGTTGGAAAAGGCCTCCCCACGGCAGGGTCAACACCCATCCTCCTCCCAGTGCCCAAAGGCTCCCCGGTACTGGTAAGGTGGCTGTGTGGACTCCTCTTGTTCCTTGGTCCCAAGTGAATTAAGGAAGCTGGGAAGATAGAACATGGAAGGGAAAGAGTTAAGGGAGGACATTCATGCACCAAGAAAGGAGTTTAGCAGCAGAGTCCCAGTGCTCCTGGAACACCTTCTCTATTCTCTCTGTCTATAATATTGCTAAACCTGAATGACTGATGGAGGTCACACAGCACATCTTTATTTTCCGAGGGTAGTCAGCTGGCTGTTCTTCTTCCGAGGGAAACAAGCTCCGAGGAGTTCCTGATTTCACACTTTTTCCATTTCTTGAAATAATTTCCATGACCCTGCCCTAGAAAAAGTGGGCAGCTACGGAGAGGAGGTGGAGACAGAATTATAAAGCCATTTGGGTTAAGTTAGCTCAGTCCATCACTCTGAGAACTCGGTGAGCAGACTGCTAACACCTCCTAATAAGCCCAGCTGCTTACAGATCAGTGTTTTCCAGCAAAACCCAAGGTGGGTCATCAGTGCAGGGAGACAGAATGCACATGACCTGAGGATCTCACAGAACACCAGATGCAAACGGATATGGCGCAGCCAACAACGTGATGGCCATCCGCTTGGTCGTTCTGTGGATCTCCTAGAAAGTTTAAATCCTGTGGTCTGTACTCAGCCCTCTGCCTGCTGTTCAGAAGTGGTTGAAATGTCCAGCTGTGGCATTAGTGTGGTTTTTGTACGTCCACAACCTTACTTATGTATAGCATCATCCCTTGTCCCCCCAAATGCATGTTTTTTTGACCAGAATTTGGAATTGGTTAAAAATCCGTCCTATTGACCGATACGTTCTGTAGAATGGCACTGTTATGGGTTTATGGTAAGGAATCACAGTGAAGCATTTCCATCAGGAGGGTTTCCTTTATGTTGTTTTAGCAAGAAAATTTTCCTGTGGCCCCCTGTGCCGGTTATTCTGGCTGAATTAGAAAACCCATCTGGGATGAGGTGGTGCGTTCCTTCCATTTTTGGCGTCAGTGGGGAGTTCAAGTAAACAGGTTTATCTGAGTTTTGGGGAGTCTCTTCTTAGACTCAAATTACTAAGTCTGGTGTCTACCCACGTCTTCATTAAATGCTGGATTTAACTATTGGGCGGATCTGTTGTTGGGCCCTGTTCTAGGGAATGTTTCTTGAAAGTCCCAGAGGGGGACTCATTATAGTCCAGTTCTCCTGCTAACGTGGCCCTGGGCACGGATGCCACAAGGACAAGGCTGACTGTCTCCAGCTTTGGTTTTATTCGTGGCCCATTGATTGTTCCTGCAGCCTACCTCACCATGAATATAGTGCTGTATTTTAATTTTAATTTTTTTTTTCCGAGTTATTTCAGAAATCACCACAGCTGCTTCTCGGTTAATCAGATGCTCCAACCTCCTGAGCCTGCCCTGTCCGCTGACCCGTGTTTGTAACGCCACAGCTGTCTGGGTGTGGCTTCTTCCCCCACTGCTCACCCATTTCCATCTGCCACCTCTCATGACATCCTTGCTGCTCTGCTCCGAGGGGGCAGATTCCCGAAAGGGGCTGCTGACTTCCCGTCCTCACGGGGGCTGGGCCTTCGGTTCACAGTAGCTGCTTTTAGCAGGAGAATGTTGCTTGCCTGGGACTCCGAAGGGCTTGCTTTGTTTCCTAGGTATGGCTTCTCCCCCTAGTCTGGGGAACTCTTGCAAGGACACAGAAAGCTGCTTCAGGTGAAGCAGTTGTGCTTCCCCCTCCCACTCACCTTGTTTTTTAAAGCTCAGGATCGTACCTGAAGGAAGGATGTTGCAGTCAAGCCTTCCGTGGATGAATGGTGCTTCCTTTGGATCCCCTTTGTCCTCATGGAGTTTCTCTCTGGTCCTGGCTGTCTTCCACGTGGGTCCTATCCACAGGGAGCAGTTCCTCCTTGCTACCTCTCGTAGAGCCCGCAGACTCTCTCTGCAGTGCTCCAGCTGTGACAGTAAGCATAAAAACAAGCATGTTAAGCTGAGCATAAAATGCCAAGTTTCCATCTCGTTGCCAACCTCATTAGGAAACAGTGGTAAAGTACGGATGCATTTGATTACATTATGCATATAATTAAACATTTGAAGCCAGTGCTATAGGGACCTTCCCTGATGCTTTTCTGTGGGTGGACGTTCCATCTCCAGGTGGGAATCTGGGTGCATCTGGTTCACCCGATCCTTCATGATTTCTGGGTCGGAAGAGAGAAGTGTGTGCGCTCTGACCGGAGCTGTGAGGTGTTTTCTCGTTTTTTCTCACATGTGTGGCAGTGGACCTGCCCCTGCGTTTCCCTCGTTGTGCTCATGGCTGAGGATGTGCGGCCTGATGGTGGGTTTTGTCATCTGGCCCGGGCCCGGCGGTTAAAAAGAAGCCCTGGAAATAGCTGTAACCATGTGCTTCGCCGGCTTGCATGGGGAGAGGCGCACCGTCGGGCATTTTGCACCATCCCGGCAGAGTTTTCTGGCCGCTGTGTTCGTGTGCGGTGATGGACACCGGCTCTGCCGACCCCCACCCCCCCCCCCACCCCGCGGGCCGTTCTGAGGGAGGAACCGGCATGATGGAAGGGCCGGCCCAGAGCGCAGCCAGAGTTTGGGGGCTGTTTCCATTCACTAACGAAGTTTGGGAGCCTAGCTTCTGGGGGAGAGGTAGGCTTCATAGAAGGACAGACTCCAGCTGGAATCCCGGCTCAGACACTTTCCAGCCATACGGCCTCCCGCAGAGTCAGCCTGTTTGCCTCTGCCTCCACATCTGTAGCGCAGGGGGACTGTTTAGAGAACTAAACAAGATAACGCATACGAAACATTGAGGACGGGGCCTGACGCACTAAATGCTGTTTGTTGTTTGTGTCGTTATTGACTTCGGTGTTGGAAAGACCTATCAGGTGTGTTCTGCCTTCCAGAAGCTTACCATCCAGTGAGGGCTGTGGGACACACACACAGGTTTAGAAAGAAGAGGGGGGACGTGACCCTGCTGTGATCTGGCTGGGAGACACTTTATGGAAAACTCATGCAACATGGTGGCCCCCACACCAGCTCCCGAGGCCCAGTCCCCACGATGGTCTCTGTGAAGGGGTCCCTCTGCTTGGCTTGGCTCCTTAATAAGGGGTTCGTCAGTCAGGTGTCGTCTGCTTGGCATTTTGAATGGGACCTTGAAGGACAGGTGGTATGTGGGTAGACGGAAGAGGGATGGGGGGAACCTGGTAGGAATAAACCTTCTTTCAGAGGACAGCAGACCTCCCGGCTGGCCGAGGAGATGGGGAGGCAGGCTGGAAGGCTTCAGGGGTCTCCTGGGCTTGGCTTCTTCCCAGTCACCACAAGCCGGGTGGAGTGAACCTTCTGGTATGGTGGGTGCAGGTCTGGGTGAAATGCTTCTGTTCCCTCCGTATGGTCTTTGAGTCTCCTTTGCGGAAGGCTGGGATTGGCCTGTTTCCGAAACGGTCCTTCTCTCTCGCCGTCTCCTACTCTGGATCAGTGAACCCAGAGGTTACTTGTTCTTTCTGCCAGTTTGTTCTTTTTCATTAAAACTGCACAGAGCCCATTTTGTTCAATCACAGGTACTCGGTATGTGGTGAAATCAAGATTTGGTGTGGCCTTTGGCCCTGGTTCAGTCCGTATAACCTTAATTTCTTTTTAATTATGCAATTTTTTTTCTTAACCCTGTGGAATTTATTCTGTTCTTTCAGGGATCTAAATGCTTTAAGTATCTAAATGCTTTACGTATATCACGACATATACTAAGTTTTCCTTGTAGTTGGACTTTTCTTAGTTTTTAAGGCATGTCTTTGGTAGATTTTGATTTTGAGGATCAAAAGAAGACCACGGTGACCCAAAGTAAAAAGTGTGTTCAGTTAGCTTGAGGTCAGTAAATCGTCTGAGTTATTTTATAAAACACATTTTAGTAGCTATTGAGTATTCCATGATACGCTAAAGCAGAGGTCAACAAACCTTTTCTGTAACATGCTATCTAACCCTTAAATACACAATTCTGCCTTTGTGGTGTGTGAAAACAAGCCATCGGCAATAGACAGCTGTGGCCGTTTTGCAGCCGAACTTTATTTAGGAGCAGAGATAGTGAGGCAGCTTTCGGTCTTGAAGTAGTCTGCGAAGTCCTGCGCTAAAGAAAGAGATTGTGTTAGATTGGGAAGGGAAGGAGGAAATTACAATGAGACAACATTTCCAGATAATGAGCACCACCAAAAGCTTAGAAAAAAATTCTGTTTCTATTTGAATTAAATTTCCTGCTTAATAAGGAGTTCGTCAGTCAGCCCTGAATACCGTTACAGGATTCGTTTTTTTACATCTAGGATCTAAGGTTCAAAACCAGCTGGTCTTTATCAGGCAACCATTTACTGAGCATTTTCTTTGTGCCAGGCACTGTGCGAGGCTTTGGAAATTCACAAATAATTTAGGCGTGCACCTTTTCCTTTCGGGAGCCACAGTCTAGACGGTATACTCATTGTTGCCAAATGTGGCTTGTCTTGGACCACAGCAAATGTATGGCACAAGGTACCAAGGAGCTGGCATTCCAAAAGGGACTTTTTGGGGGTACACTTCTCTTTCCTCTCTACTTCAAAGGCATTTGGGACTTGGGTATTTTTGTTTCTCTTGAGTTGTGTATTGGAGTACCGCCTACTTGAGGAATTTACAAGTGGTGAAAATATTTTGGTAACTTAGTTGCCAAAGTTCTCAGTCTTGATGATTCAAAAAGTTACATGTTTTCCTGCCCTTTGTGGTGTTGACTCAGTCACCCTAATTCACTTTTTGAAGTTTTGTAAGTTCTCCCTACCAGATTCTGGACCAGCTCCGCTAGACTACCAAACATGCGTTCCTAGCAGTGTTGGAATGCACAGGTATGAAAGATTGTCCTGTGTCTACAGCACTTCCAGAATATTCTCTGGACCAGAGCCATTCTGGCCTTGCACATTGGGTGGAAATGTTGGGTAGCGAGGGGGCAGGCCATTCATGGAGGAGGGAGCTCTCTAGTCTGAAGGGGTGTGGAGCGGGAGCTCTGAGAGCCCAAGTCGGGGGGCCTGCCGAGCCCTGCGGGGGACTCTGACGGAGGAGGGCCTTGGGAGCCAGGCAGACATTTAAGTGTGATGGGATCCAGCAGACACAGAAGGGTGCTCCCTCAGTAGAGGAGTGCCAGGAGAAAGCTGGGCTCTGGAGCGACTGAGCCTTTGATCAACAGAATGCCAGCGAACGGGGCCAGAGAGGGAGGGAGAGAATACGTGGTTTCAAGACACATTTGGGCTCAGGTGATGTGGAAGAACCTTTGGAAGAAGCGGGGGGCTTTCACCTTCTTTTTCTCCATGTAATTATTCAAAAAATATCCCAAAGAATTGCTTTCGTGGCATTTATTGAGGGGAGAGGAAGTACTTTAGGTTGAGATGAGGGAAGAAAATTAAAAAGGAGAAATAAAAAGCACATTTTTACAAATACAGTTGGCAGTGGTGGCAGTGTGAGGGAGTGAATATGAAGGTGTATAAGTGGCGGCCATTAATATATTTATATTTTTCTCTAGAAAAAGTATAGAGGAAAGACCTTCTCCCCCATCCCCTTGCTTCTTCTGAAGTAGTGACTTGTTTTGAAAAAGAGTCAATCCTACTTTGTCCCTGTGGGGTCTTGAAGGGTCAGCCGGTGCTATGAGGATGGGCTTGAATTAATGGTATTGGAGAGCACCGAGAACCGGTGTGGGTGGACAGGAAAAGCATCCTGTCCAGATAGCATCTGCCTATCTAAAGTATTTTGGAAATGAAAGACAGAAATAATGAATTCCAAAGGTGCGAGTAATTTCCACAAATACGTGATGATTCATAGAGACGAGTGTCATTGGCATCTGGTGACATCGACTGAGCCGCCGGATAGCAGGTGGGATGAATCTGCTATTTTCCCTTCAACAAGATAATGCGGATAACCTCAAGTTCTTAACTTTTTATTTTTTATTTTTTTAAGATTTTATTTATTTATTTGACAGAGAGATCACAAGCAGGCAGAGAGGCAGGCAGAGAGAGAGAAGGAAGCAGGGTCCCCACTGAGCAGAGAGCCCAATGCAGGGCTGGATCCCAGGACCCTGAGATCACGACCTGAGCCGAAGGCAGAGGCTTTAACCCACTGAGCCACCCAGGCGCCCCAGTTCTTAACTTTTTAGATGACCTTACAATGAAAGTCCTAAAGTAGGAAGCTATGGCTTATGTTTTGTTTTGTTTTGTTTTGTTTAACTTGTTCTGGAAGATTCTTGAGAACAAATTATTACGGGATATTTAAAATACCAACAAGAAGAGAAGAGCATAATGAACCTCTCATCTACATTTTGTGTTTAAGAGAGAGACATGGAGACTGACTGTTTCTAAGAAGTGAAGGCCGATTGTCCACAGCACAGTCTGGGGACAAAGCCTGAAGCTCTGGCACCTGAATTCTGCCAGCCCAGGGTGCCCTGGGTCCCGAGGCTTCCCACAGCTCCCTGTCCTGCAGGAAGGTGGGCTTGTGCCAGGGTGTTCCTTCGGGGGTGGCCGAGGCTGCTGTGAGCCAGCCCCCATGCCCTCTGCGTTGAGTGGAAGGAAACCGTGTGTCTGCGCAACCGTACCCGGGCATCCAGTTCCTTTTCCTTGGCACCAGCTGAAAATCCTGTCTGTCTTTGGATCTGCTTCGAGAATGTTCCCTCTGGAGCAGAGGATCCAAGAAGGCATAGCTACGACTTCCTGTCTTCTTGTTTTTTGGGTTATCCATATCTCATTGCCCTGAGAGATTTCAGGGACAGCCCACACAGGGACCGGCTCACGCAAGGAGTCTCAAGCCTGTCATCGTGGCCCGTACCAGACAGTGTTCCGTTACATGATCCAGTTCTGTTTGTTATCTTTTCCGAGGGGCAGGCCTGGTATCGTCATCCTCCAAAGCACAGCTTCCCTGTGACCTTTTGGATGGACATCATGCGTCATTCGTTTTGTCCATCCAAAATCCAGTAGACATTTACTGATGCCCACCCCGCATTGAGTGTTTTCTTAGGGGCTGGGGAGACGGTGGGCCCTGGGGTGGTTCATGGTGGGTGCGGGCAGGTGGACACCAGACTGTCCGTGGCTGTGGGCTGCGTGCTTGTATCTCAGCTTGCTGACGAGGCACAGAGAAGTCCGCGGAGGGGATGCTGCTGAGCATCTTGGGTAGGTTCGTGCTCTGGAAACATCCTCCACAGCTTGTGCCGTGTGGTTTGGGGGTGGGGGACGGGACACCGAGAGTAACAGGGCAAGAATGCTGAGGTACCATGACTCTTCCTTCTTGTACGGCATTGAGGAAGCATTTATTGAGCACCTACTGTGTGCCATGGCCCTGTTCTAGGCACTTGGAATGTGTGTTCACGTAGGAGAACAAAAGAGAGAAATAGTGATGAGATTTTGGGGGCGGTGGGAGGAGGGATTATTCATACCAAATAAATTGCAGAGTATGCTGGTTAGAATCCTGTCACCCCTTTGAGGACATGCTTGTTTCTAGGGGAATACACTGATTGGGGATAACTGACCTTGGATTTTGGGTCAGCACTAACAGAGTTGGTCTCTTCCGTGGTGCAGGCCAGTAAAGCTCTCGAGGTGTCAAAGATTGATGATTCCACTCTGTAGATCATTCCGGGCCTGGGACCCTCATGTTTCTGCACATGAGCCCCTCTCGCAGAGAGAGGGGAGAGAAACTTCAGTCTCACTTGCCGCTGGTTAGCAGAGGTGGTAAAAAATGTGATGAAATTAAGTCTGCTTTGAAATTGGGTTGCAACCTGTCCATGGGCTTGTTCTCGGCTATAGTTCTAACTTTCTCCCAAGTGTGGGTGACTCAGTGTGTGGATGTACCTGGTGGTACATGAGCCTTGGAAACCTGGTGTAGGCTGATAG
Source organism: Neogale vison (assembly GCF_020171115.1). Classification (NCBI taxonomy): domain Eukaryota; kingdom Metazoa; phylum Chordata; class Mammalia; order Carnivora; family Mustelidae; genus Neogale; species Neogale vison. Next base: position 146,873,225 of record NC_058091.1, on the reverse strand, counting down.
CCCAGTAATGAAGCAGTCAGTTCACCAATCACAGTAATTATCTACAGCACCGAAGAGGTGACCACGGTCTGATACAATGACATGGGACTTATTTTGTTATTTATTTGATACTTTTTTTTAACTTGATCTTCACTGGTATAGTTTAAGAGTAGGAACAAAATCATAATGCAAACACCCCAGAACACTGGAGGGGTATTGAATACCCATGTCACGGGGTTATTGTGAGGATCTCATGACTTAATAAAAGCCCAGCCTAGGCTCACTGCGCAGATTAAGCATCACGTAAAGATTTCCTGTTCTTACTGATCTAATTTTGAAAACTAATTAGAATTTGCATGAAACAAACAACAGGTGAGAAATCCTGGTAGTAGTAGATAATATGGTATTTGGCTGAGTTGGTAAAACATATTGGAGCACCTTTCGACTTCCATCAGCAATACAGTCCGTTGGCAGACTAGTAATTTTAAATGCTTAGATTCTAGGAAAGTTAAGTGTTGGCAGTTGCAGCCTCAAGTTTGAAAAATACTTGTTATTAACTCGGAGCAAGGCAAATCTCATTTGAGCTGTGACTTTTTTCCCTGGGTCCCCAAAGAAGTCACGGTGAAAAGCAGGATCGGAGACATAAAACGTCCGTGACTGAGGAGACCGCCCCATCTGTCAATCACTGCTCACCATCCTGGTTCGGAGACTGAGTGAAACAACGTAAATCGTTCTGGATTTTCTGCGAGGGCTAAACTTCCTTCAGTGGGGCATAGATAAGCTCTCCAATAGTAGTATATACTCTGCAATTCAGTAGCTTTTCAAGCCAGAATTTTTATAACTGCTTTTGGCTTTGCAAATGCAGAATTCCAAATTCCTGCTTGGGGGCATCGTTTTCAATTCCGCCAGCCATTCCAGAGACCAAGATCCGCAGCTCCGAATGGGTGAGGGATAGAAGCCTGTTTCTTGGCTGCCGTGCCTACTCATCTAGACGAAACAGCTCTGCGTTGTGGGTGGTGATGACCTTAAAATGAACAGTGAAATTATTTTCAGTATGAGAATGAGGCCTGGGGTGGGGGCAGGCGGTCAACATCTGCATTGAATGATTGAATGAAATGGATACTAGTCACCAGATGTGGCTGTGGACCACCTCTCCTGGGGGCTCATTGCTTCCTTGCCTCTGGCTGTGAGCTGGCAGATGGACTCCTCACGTTGGGTATCTTTTGGAAGAAGGGAACAACAGAACTCTGAGTGAAGCAGTTCTTAAGGAAAAAAGGAAGGAAGGATGTTGAGCGGATAGGCACGTGAGAACATGTCCCCAGTGCCCGGGGCCTTCAGACCCAGCCGCGTCAAGTGACTGGAGCATCACACCTATGCCGTGTCCCAGAGTGGCCCTGATGTCCGTGGGTTGGTAAGAGCGTTATCCCTGGCTATTTGGCAGCGCTCTCTACGACTCCAGAAGAGGTAAGGCTGCAGACGATCAGAAGGCCCGTGTTCTTTTGGGGACACCTGTCCCAGGTGACACAGCTGGAGGACTGTGATAGGGCTGAAGGCTCCGCTGTTTCTGGAGTGCTTAGCCCAGATGATGGCTTCGTTCTTTTCTCTCCTTGGGCCATGGAGTGCTCTGCTTACCGGTGGCAGGCACAGCTGCTGACACAGGGACACCCAGTCAGAGCAGAATTCAGCTGCTGCTGGCCGCTGCTGGGCTTCGGCTCCCCCCACTGCCGGGGAAACCCACGGGCCGCGTTGGCAGATGATTGTCAGGTATTTCCAGTGCCTGGAAGTGTGTCCTGCACTGGTCTTCCCTCCTGAAAATGTAGTGGCTAAAATTCACCTGGATCCTCTATGGACTCTGTGTTTATGCACGCCCCCCCCCCCCCCCCCGATTCCCATGGTGAAGCCTTCATCCCAGTACGATGTTGTTTAGAGGTGAGGCCTTGGAGACTGCAGTCAGGTAATGCAGGTAAGGCCCTCGTGATGGGATCAGCACCCTGACCTTCCGCCTGAGAAGAGACCAGAGAGCAAGCTTGCCATCTTTGCCTTGAGAGAAAGAGCGAGAAGGGATCCATCCGCAAGCCGGGAGGAAGGCTCTTACGAGGAATGGCATCTGCCGGCCCTTGATCTTGGACGTCCAGCTCTGGAACTCTGAGAAACATTTGGGTTAGCCACCTACCCCGTGGTATCTGTTACTGCAGCGCGGGCTCAGATACAATCTGAGGCCAACTTTAAGAGAATCTGCCCGGCAGTCATCCCTTCAGCATTTAAAAGCCATGGCACAGATCATCTTTAAGTCTTTAAAAAGGGTTAGAGGCTGAAGCCTGAAGTCAGGCAGGAAGGAAGGACTGGATCAGTTTTCTTTGAAGTCTATCGTGGAGCCGCTGCTGGAGTTGAGTATCGGTGTCTTTCATTCGAGAGGCTGTGAAACATGAATAATGGTGCTGGGAACACTTGAGTCAGCGTGTGGAGAGAAAAGGCAGTGAGTTCAGTGTCTGCCCCGTGACCAGAGCCAATTAAGCAGGAGGAAAGCAAGCAAACGCCAGTGTGGGCAGAAGCAGCAAAGCTTTTGTCCGCCCCGTTCTCAGGGTGCAGGACTCAGGATAATTATGAGGTATGCAGCCTCAGCAGAACGCAACCTGGGAATTAAGAATCAGCAAGCAGATCTTGGAGTTCTCTGCACAGGAGAACTGGCTCTCAGACCAGCCGGTGGTATTGCCCCGTGTGCTAGGAAGCTGTCCGTGCCAGGGTTAAGCCGATGACTGGCTTACAAGACTTTTCTGGTGACCATTGCCTAGTTTACAAAAAAAAACCCCACAACAACAAAAAAACAAAACAGCCTTAAAAATACTGCAGAAGTGGAGGAGTGCAAACGTAATCCTTTCCAGCTCTACTGGGAACCTTCTGCTGAACCCGTCGTTATGATTGGGCTCGTGCTCTTCTGAGACCTCCTTTCAGCGCTGGGATGAGTGACTTCACCCATGTATGTGAGATTTGTCTCCAAGGAACTCTCCCGGTTAGAAGCATTGTCTGGCAACTTTTTAAAAGGGAGTTTTTCTGGACTCTTTACATTTCTTAAAGAAGCAACCTAGACCCGTCTTCCACGAGTCATGTTTCCTGGCTTTCACTCCTGGTGTGTTTTCAAACTTGTCGAAGAGATTTCAAGGTTGGTTTGTAACTGGATTTGAAGTAAGTATGTCCACCTGAAATAAATCTGATGGTTTGCTCTGTAAGAGGTATTTTAACTCATTTGCAAGTAGCTGCTTGTGCTCTGCAGGGAACGCTGTATCTCAGTAATGTTCACTAATCATTTGCTGGTATCCACCAGTAATTCGTGTCTTCATAGTAGGGGTAGGTGGCTGGTGGCGTTTCCCAGAGGACGCTGCCCTTCACAGGTCATCTTTCCAGAGAACGTGGATAATCACCCGGCCGTGCTTGAATGCGGAGCCCAGCTCTGGACATGAAAGGGCGAAGAGCCACTGCGCTGTCCATCCCAGCAAGACAGAGCGACGATGGACACGGGAGGCAAGAGCTGGGAGCCCCAAGGCCTCCCCATGTTGGGCCTCGTATTCCACCCCTCTTCCTTCTCACACAGCTGGCCGTGTGCTAGTGAGCTCTTCCACGAGCTGACGGGTTGAAGTCGGCCTGGAATTTGACTCTTTCGCGGACTTTTCAGGAATCATTAGAACTTGACTCTTCAACACAATAGCCACTCGCCACACGTGGCTGTTTAAATTCAATAAATGAATTGTGATGAATTTTAATTAAACATTATATTTACATTAAAAATTCCTCTGGTGCACTCACCACATTGCAAAGGCCCGAGGAGGCCCATGTGGCTAGCGGCTACCATATTGAATGACGCGGTGGGTTCTTCTGCACGTTGGCCTCTAGAGAGAGGCAGGGGCGTGCCGCAGTCTACACAGCTGGGCGACGCAGAGTCAGGTGTTTGGACTCGCTTCCCAGTTGTTTTTTCCTGTATCATGCAGTCCTTCAATTTTGGGCATCACAGCTTGAACTTCAATGGGGATATCCACATCCTTCTTCCAAAGTCTCTGGGAAAGTCTCTATAATTAGAGCTAGAAATTCTTTCTTACCACCTAATTTCGGTTTTACAAATATTTGTGATTCATCGTTGGCAGTTTTTTGTGAACGTGTGAGATCTCGCACGTGGCACGGTGCCATGTGTTGAGAATCCCTGTGTGTGACGCCCGTCGCAGAGGGCTATGTGGGGATCTGAAACCACGCAGTAGAGGAGTTGGATGGGACTTCTGAAGGTATCTTAGTTCCCTTCTGCCCACATGTGTGTGGTATGCTTGATGAGGCTGTTGATTTTGAGAGAGCTTCTCCATACATGAGTTCACTTCTTCCCATTGCTTCTCATCCATCTGGGGTTTTCTTCACATCAAGCTAAAATGTTCTTTCCTTTCTACACATCGGTCCTCGTTAGCTCACAGTCAAGGTTGGCTCCCGCTGCCATGTGCGGCCCCGTCAATATTGGATGACTTCTTCTGTTCAGTCTGTGTCTTCTCTCCTGTGTGCTTAGTAGACCTGGTTCCTTCCGCTGTCCCCCATGGCACGTGATTTGCAAACCTCTCACCGCTTTGTTTGCTTCTGCTAGACCGACTCAAGGGCATGGCTCAGAGCGGTGCTGGAGGTTCCATTGTTCATCTGAGTGGAGGTCCTGTCTAGGTGCGCTTGGAAAATGTCAAGTGTTTCCAGAGGGGGAAAAATGTCTACTCTCATCCATATATGAAAGACATTAACTTAGTTTCTTTGGTAAGAAGTAATATAGTTCTATATAGTAATAAATATGTATTACTTTTATAATAAAAATGTACAATTTTAATAAAAGTAAAGCTTCTCTGTACAGTCACTATATTGGGTAGAATTTGGATGTCGTGAGTGGAACAAAAAACCGTGTTCCCAGTCTCCCTTCCTCCTTCCCTCTCTCCCTCCCTCCTATCCACCCGTCCACCCAGCCAGCCAGCCAGCCAGCCCCCATCTTTGTATGCTTGCTGTGTCAGAAACTGGGCCCTGGGGACACAGTGAGGAACACGAGAGTGATTTCTTCCATGAAGACAGGCACTAAACAAGTGGTAGAGTCATTCCCGCAGAGGGAAAGATGCAGTAGAACCGTGTTTAATTCTCTGCGATGACCCTTGTCAGCTGCACGGTCCTTGGGTTTTTGAGTCTGCTCTCGTGTTTGAATTTCTGAAATGGGAATGATCTCTGGAGTACCTTTCTGCTAGGATTGTTGTACGACTCCAAATGTTTGAGCTCGAAGATGAGATTTCTGTAAAGATCATACCAGTATTGTTGTGCATTATCATGGTAGCTGAGTAACATTTGGGGGAAGTAGAGTTGACCATCTACCATGTTAATGTCCTTTTCTTTTTCACGTATTTCTCCTCCCCCACTCCATGCATTTCTTTCACCGTCTTATTATGACGTTTTTCAAACAGAAAAGTTGAAGGAGTGAGCACCCACATACCACCTCCTGATTTCTGTCCTGTGCTTTGTGCTGGGTCAGGCACCTGTCTACCCGTCTGCCATCGTCCAGTGTTAATGAACTTGTAGTCACAGAGAAAGATGCATGAAGGTTACGGTGATGACACACCATTCTGCACACAGTGCCGCACTGCCGAATGTTCGTGACGGTGCCAGGAGACCCATGCCGTCACTAATCTCCATTTTACAGAAGAGGAAACTGAGACCTGCAGGTGGAATGTTCTGCTCCGTATCACACCACTGGTGAGGGGCAGAGTCAGAAAGCTGGTAATCGCTCTGGTTAGGCCAGGTTTTTACATACTTTGCAGCTGTAGAACTAATAGAAAAGTGACTTGAGGTAACCCCCGGATTTGGTTGAAGCTTCTGCTTTGTGATGGGGACTGTGCCAAGAGCCGGACTTACCCTGGTCTCCTCGGAAGGACGGTGTAATAGAAACAGCTTCACTGGATAGTTAGAAATAAAGGGTTTCAGTGAAAAGTTACTCGACGTATCTAATTTTACTTCAAAGGAAACTTTGCATATAGATAGTCGCTTCTGTGGGGTGTTTGTGACAAGCTAAGTGATTCCAGCAAAGACACTACCTGTTGGGCAGCATTTTGCTGTTTGCAGATTTATTTCCTTTTGCTTTAGCGGAGGAGAGTAATTTGGGGGAAGGTGTCAAGGATTGCTCCCTTTAAGCATAAAATATATTCTGACTATTGGTAGTTCTTAGACGATTTATGGCAAAGTGTGTTTAATTATATTTCCCAAGGCGTCTTAGCATTTTTTAAAAGAATTTATTATTTGAGAGAGAGCAAGAGAGAGCACAAACTGTGGGAAGGGGCAGAGGAGGGGTAGAAGCAGAGGGAGCCCGATGCAGGGCTTGATCCCAGGACCCTGGGATCATGACCTGAGTTGAAGGCAGACGCTTAACTGATTGAGCCACCCAGGTGCCATCTTATCATTAAAGACAAATTCATTAAAAAAAATAAAAATACATGGTTGCTTCAGTATTTTTTCCTTTTTACCTTTTTCAACACTTGAGTCTGAATTTATTGGCACATCACCAAAAGTGCAAATGAAAACCTCAACTCGGGGCCGTGAGCTCAGCCTGGTGGCTCACATCAGTGGGAATGTGTGGTCACGTTTCTGTGTATTACTGCCTCCGAGTCTTATGCATTGTCCGGCGGGGTGGGGTGGGAACTCACCAGGGAGGGAATCCAGGACGGAAACAGGAGGCCGCCATGACACCCTTAGTCAACAGGTTGAATGACAGTAAAAAAGTATTTATACATCAAGAACAAAAAAGCATCCTCTGTGGTAAATGGTTAGCCCCACTGAAGATTTTGGAAACTTCTCGCTCCAGGCTCATTGACTTCTTTGAGCAGGAAAAGGCTTTTTAGATAATAATTTAAAAAAAGAAAAAAAGAAAAAAAAAGAATCCAAGTCAAAATAAACTATTTTCACTTGACCCTCCTTGTAGCCATTCCTTGATCAATATCTCCGTGAAGAAGATGCTTACAGGATACCTCTTCTAGCAGAAAAATGAGATAATGTGAGGGAGTTTGCAGTTTTGTTTTCATACTTTTCCTATTTTTCCTGTTAAAGAACTTGAAAAATGCATCATTTTAAAAAATTCCTTTTTATTTATATGTAAGTCATTTGTTTTGCGAACCTCACTAAGGGTCATTCGTTTATTGTTCTATTTACTTTTGGAATCCGTGATCTGCCAGACCGTCGCAAGTCCCCCTTATCAGCATTACTCCCAAGTTGTTGTCCTGGACGTTAATTGTGCACAGAGGAGGGAGGAAGCAAGGACGTGGCGTTCGTGGTCCTGTTGGGGTGAGGCACGTGCACGCGGGGTAGAGCTTCCAGCTGGTGTCGAAGCCTGTTGCTCATGCTTTTGTGTGTTGACTTGGTCCCCTGGATGGCTGCCCTGACCCTGGGGATCCTCGTGACTCCCACATGCCACGAATTCTAGATATTCTGTGCCCCACCCTCCTCCCAGACTCTTTCCTGCGCTGTGGTGGTTTCCTGACTAAGGGAAACACAAGCTTTTCTGGATTTGAGACTCGCCCTGTTCAGCGCGTGCCGACGCCGCGTGAAAAGGCTGAGCATGTTTATTATTACTGCCCGGAGGCCTCGCCCAGTTCTTTCCAGGAGAAATGAAAATCTTTCTGCCTTTTTTTCCCCCCCAGACTGTCTATTTTATAAAAGCCACAACATTATAAACATCTTAATAGTGGTAGGATGAGGACATTGTTTTCAAAAGTCTTCACTTGGTCATGGAATTATGGAACTGAAAGGAAGAGTTCTGGGGTGACCTGTCCTATGTCCTTGCTTTCTCAAGCACCGAGAGCAAAACCATCCCTGGAAAATAAGGGAAGATTTTGATCTCTGGGTGGTTTCACTGATGCGTAGTAACTCAGTCAGTTTTTTGTCTCAGCGGGAAGTGAAAGGAGCTTAGTCTTAAACCTGGAAGCAGAGTCTGATAGAGCCACACGGGGTCCCTGAGAAATGGTCTGCTTCATGCTCTGTGGAGAGGAGGAAAAGGAGCCCAGAGAAGCTAAGTGATTTGCCCAGCATTGCACAGCCAGCGAGTGGCAGAGCAGAAATTGGGGCTCACACCTTCTAACTGCAAGAGAGTCTGGTGTTTGCTCCACTGCAGAGTCCCTAGCAGTCACTGGTTGTCATGGAGATAGCCGGCTGCTGGGGGTGGGGGGTGTCACTGCTGGGGCTGTTCATCAGCAAACAGTTTGGAGAAGTGGTACGCCAGGATAAGGATGATGAAGCCATGGTCCAGCCCGTGAAGAGCCAACAGTCCAGAAAAGGGTTTGCAGGCCTGTGGTACAGTTTTCAAGTTCTTTCTAGCTCAGGGTTTCTAGCTTTTGTGATTTTCACATCTCCATAAAAGCAAGTGCCTCGTGGTTAAACCATCACCAGAGGTGAAGTTGTATGTGGTGTCTAAAAGGGGAAGGCAGGCGGGGTGGCTGAGGCTCACTCGGGTCTCTTCTCAAGAGCCTGTTGGCGAGCAGAGGGTCAGAATAGGAATCTGGGTGGTTTGGGGAAATGGAGGCAGGTAGAGCCTGGGAGATGAGCGGGCGGCAGAAAGGGGGGCGTTCTGAGCAGGGGCTGCGGCAGGCGGGGAGTTTCGAGGCAGAGGGTCAGTGATGAAAGGTGCAGATGTCACTGCCACCAGAGACAGGGTGGTTGTCACGTACACTTTTGCCGCTGGTTGTCAGAGGGGTCCCGGCCATCCTGGGCCCCATGTGTGCCGACACCGGCGGGCTGTGGTTTTCGGTCAAGCACACAGCATGGCGGGATGGTCTTGTCAGCTCCGAGAGGTGCTGCATGTTTGGGTGAAGTGTGCCTCCCTGTCTGGTTTTCCTCTCGTCCCTTTCTTCCCCGGGCGCCTCCTCTCTTCTGCCGAGAGCACTCTTGTCTGTGCTCCCTCGGCTGCGGCCCTCCGGGACGGTCCGTGGGACCCGGAATCTCAAGGTTAGGCCCTTAAAATTAGGGCAGATGCATCGAATTTAAACACATAAACAGATTTGGGGTGAATTCAGATTTATTTCCTTCTCTCCAAATAGCTATGTGTGCGGCTGTCGTCATTTAGTGGAAATTTGGATGATTTAGGAATATTGGGGGTAAAAGAATATATTATTTTCTAAGCATTCGGAAAAGCGGCCGTGTCCCCCAATATTGATCACTACAGAAGGGGAAGCGCCGGAGGAAGACATTGATAAATTAATGAGCAAAACCATTATGATATTTTTCTAATGTGGGTGGGACCCAGCGATGTCCCTGATCAGGACGTGGTCCTCCAAGAGCTGTCAGCAGCGGATCAGTCACTGGTTTGTGCTTAGAATTCACGGGCTTCCCTGACGACCCAACGGCCGATGAACATCTTCACTCGCTACTAGTAAAGTCGGCCTGTATGTTAAAGTGATTTCTCTCCTCCCCAAAGATAGGGAAGTGTTAGTAGGGTCCTTAATTTGAGTGAATCCTTTTCTTAGTGTGAAGTGATCGTTACCTACTGGCCCGTTGCTTAGTGGAAAGGGGCTTGTTGTTGGAAGCTCGAAGTCAGTGAGACCCATTTCTGTGATAATCACACACGGAGGACCCCGGCTTGCTGGGTTCTGGTGTCCAGAGGGAAGACTTGCATTGGGATGTTGGCCCCGAGCGGCTGGGCACCGTGGGGCTGAGCCACGGGTGACACGCTCAGGCCTTTGGAGGCCCACAGAGAGCACCTGACATGAGACGACTTGGAGCCGCTAAGCACTTGATCCAAGCACATCTGCTCACGGAGGCTTCCGGCCCCCAAGCCTGGGCTCTGCCAGAGCGTGGCTGTGGGGCTGCCCTCGCCCTGGAGACCCTCCCTCTCCAGCTGCGGTGCCTCTGACCAGGGAGGCTGGAGGAGACCCGAAGGGCCTGCTGGGCAGTGGCTGCGTGTTGACGGGGCGCGAGCCAGGTTTCTGGAAACCGCTGGAAATTGGCAGGTTTTGCAGTCATGTCAGAGCTCTCGAAACCAGAGATCGACCTGGCCCGTGAACGTTCAGGAGCTCTAACACGCGGGCTTCTAATGATAGAAAATGGACACTCTGTTAACTTACTAAAGGTGAAAGTAACGGTAATGAATGTGAAAGGTTGGTTTGGACGGGGCCCGTTCTGCGTGGGCCCTTCCTGCAGTCGTTAGAGAACTCAAAAGCCAAATTAGGTCCGGGGGATGTTGTGTTTGCTGCTTTCGCCTGTTGATTTATTGGTAGGTCAAGGGAGTTAGAAATTTACTTAGTTCTGCCTCTCAGAGAGCGACTCTGACCGTTTGAACTACGACTCTTCTTGTTGTAGCTATCGGTCGACTAATGTGCGTTGAGTTGTTGTTGGCTCAGCTCTGTGCCGAGACGCTCTCGCACACGGCCTCTCGTGTAATCTCCACGCGCATGAGAAGGCGACACTGCTCTGTGTCTGTGCACAGCTGCGGACAGGAGGATGGGGGACGCGATAATTTGCCCAAGACACAGCTAGGACTTGGCAGGCCCGTCCTGAGAAGCCCCGCTCCGCTGGCCTGAGATTCTGTCCGCAGGAGTCAGGGGGCCTTGCAGAAATTCTTGCCCTGTCTGAGCAGTTTCCAGTTTCCACTCCTGTCTGTCTCTACCTTAAAATCTCTGTGCGGATCCTGCAGATTTAGCACAGTCGGTGACGAACGCATCTACCCTTTCCAGGGAAAGGAAAGATGGCCTGAAAAGGTGAAGTGAACCCCAGTCCCTGCCCCCCCCGCCACTGCCCCCAAGACCATTCTTAAGTGTTAGACCAACACCCACCTTCCTGGATACTTTTCTTTTCTGCTTGTTGTCGGAAGAATTAGCATCTGTTTTCCTGCCGGGAAGGTTTCTCAGGATACCAAAATGACATTTTAAGTTGAATGATGAGGTTTTGGTCTGATCCTCCTTGGTTCTAAAATGCCTTGTGCCCCTGGCTGTGCTTAACGGCATCGGCGATTTTGTTTTTTTCCCCAGGATTAAGACTAGGCATTTTTGCCCTTTTATCTTGAGTCTCCTTCCAGAACTTACAGTTTGGGGATTTCAAAAAACACCACACTCATGAAGGAGATGTGTTTTTCTCCAGCAGTGGCCATCGAAATGACAAGCCAGGTGACACAGCACAGCTGGTGGCCTTCTTGGGGCAGGTGTCTGGTCGCAGAGCCGGATGGCTGTCCTCCACCCAAGGGTGTGAAACCCCATCTTCACTGTCACCATGGAAACAGGCCTGCCTATAGATGGCACACTGACTTACCGCTCAGTGGCTTTTAAAAGACCAGGCTAACCGCACCATCCTTAAGAAGCCCTTCCAAATTTCTGAGAAGAAGACGTATGATACACTTCTAATTTTATACATTTCCCAAATAGTAAATAGTACTTGTGGTCCCAGACATAATGTATTTTTGCTCATTTCACAGGAACTAACACATACTCAAACAATTTTAAATAATTTTCACAGTTTGTATTTGTTGTTTTATTTTCTTTGCTTTTATGTTGTTGTGTCTCAGCTCTGATTTAGTAACATTCAAGGATCCAGTCACCGATTGTAATATCCTTCCTGGGGGGAGAAATACATTATATTGTTTTATTTATGTGTATATATATAATATATATACATATTATTCACACACACATATATATGACTTATAAGTATGATTGTGTTATATACGTTATTATGTAACATGTCATATGTTGTAGAATAGTTCATTCATATACAAAAACACACGTATACACATCTATAAAATTGATGATCCTTTAATCCTACAGTACTTTCTGGAAACACGTTATAGTTAAAAGGTAAGGAGACACAGCCTTGAACCTCAGTTGTAGGTGACACAGGAACTTGGACTTGCTGGCTTGGAAAATGAGGACAGTTGTGTTCTTTTGCAAATATCAGAGAGTTCCTGGGACTTAGTTTCCTTCTCCTCAAAATGAAGGAATTTCACTGACAACTTCAAAGATCAGCTCTACACTGACTGAATTGCCCTGTTAATCTCTCGGGCCGTGCAGTTCAGCGATGAAAGCAGGGTTCGCTTGAGTGTTTCCAAAGCAAGCGTAATGAAAGCTCATTCTGCAGCTGGTGGGTGAGGAGATTAGTGAGGAATGTTGCCCGTTGTCTGAGTCTGGTTTGCTGGTGAGCGAGGGAACCCTGTTTTGCTGGCGCTGCCTGACCAAATCTAACCCCCTGCCCGGTGGTGGGGCTAGCCTCTTGCCAGACCCCAGGGCTGTGGCTGGGGTCCAAAGGAGCGGCCACCAGCTCAGTTCATCTAGACGGCGTTTCGAGACCCAGCCCCGCCAACTTACTAGGATATGGGAACTAAAGATTTGCAGGTGATATTTGTTTTTCTAAAAATTTCAACAATTTTCCGTCTTCATGTCTTAGTAATTCCTGCTTCTCTTTCCTGACCAACCTGCAGATTTACACTGTAAAATTTAGGACCGCCGTTAATCCTTTCCCTGCCTTGATTTCCTCAGCTAAAAGGTGGTGGCTCGAACACCAGGCCTTTCGCTCCGAGCGATCTGGGGAGGCAAAATGAGAAAGTGCTTCAGACTTAGAGCAGGAGGTTAGTTCAGGTATCATAAGAATGTCTTGTCTCTCTTTCTTTTTCTGTGACATTTAAAATGTTAGCATTGAATATACTTCAAGGAGGGAGATCTCATTCTGAATGTCCTTGTTAGAATGATGGCCTGGAAGGTATTACAGTTGCAAACAAAAACTCAGAAAATGTGCTTTAAAACTGTTAAGACCAAGCCATCCACAGTTTGTTTTCAAAGAATATGGGTAGACTTAGGAGAATCCATTGGTAACTGTGGGGCGTAATGAAAAATAAGATCCTACAAATCTGGAGACGCCTGGGTGGTTCAGTTGGTTAAGCATCTGCCTTCGTCCCAGGTCATGATCCCGGGGTCCTGGGATCGAGACCCAAGTCGGGCTCCCTGCTCAGTGAGGAACCTTCTTCTCCCTCTCCCTCTGCACTTCCCCCGCTTATGTTCCTTCTCTCTCTCAAATAAATAAATAAATAAATAAAAATCTTTTAAAAAGGTCTTACAAATCTGTGTTGTACGTGTCCTTTTAATTTAGTTACGAGAGAAAAAGCGTAATGTACAGCTCACGAAGGCAAAGTGATTTTTTTTCCCCTTTAGAGCTGTAGAGTTCAATATGGTAGTCGCTTGTCACAATACTAGCTGGATGGTTTAAAATTAAATAAATTCAATAAAACTTCAGTGCCTCAGTCAGGTTAGTCACATTTTAAGTGCTTAGTGGCCGCATGTGGGTAGTAGAGTGTGTTGGAGAGACTAGATAGAGAACATTTCTAGAAGGTTCTGGGAGATAGTGCTGCTGAAGAGAAGCTGTGAAGAAAGGCAAAAGAACACCCCATTCTCCTTCTTCCCAAGGTTGCTTTTTAGAATTTGAATGGAGTCTCTGGTTTTATGTTACTCCATCTTAACTGTACATTTGAAATTATGAAAGAGAGCACAAGGCAGGCAGGCAGGAAAGAATGGCTCACTCCAAAACATCATTTGTTTCTCTACTGAGAACAAACCTGCCCTTGAAAAATCCTGGAGCCAGTTCTTTGCTCTCAAGTTGCACTTCTCCTATAAATATTTTCTTACTTCACCAGATAACGCATTACCTAGACCAACCTAGCAGTCCGTTAATCTTGTCCCAACTTGAATTGTTAAGTAATTATTTCATGGGTATAAACCAAATCCTCACCTTTAGCAAAATAATCTCTTATATTCCACATTCACTCTCTCCACAAATCTGTTTGGGCTCCACTGTCAAAGGGCATCCAGAATCCGGCCAGTTCTCACCACTCCCACTGACCACTGCGGTCCTGGCTACGATCATCTCTCGTCACTTCTTGCACTTGCCTCTTGACTGGGTTTCCTGCTTTCACTCCAGCCCTCTTACCCGCTTCCCCATTCTCTTCTCAACAGGGCAGTCCGGCAGTCTGAGATCTCACCTCAATCCTGTGCTCACAGTCCTCTGGTGGTTTACCCTTTTATTCCAAGTAAAAGCTAATGTGTGGGCAGTGGCCTGTAAGGCCTCTCAGATCTCACAGCCCCCTCCACACCCCTTGTTACCCCCGGCCTCAGTCATGTTTGCTCTCTGCGAGCCACAGTGGGCTCTTTATCCTTCGGTTACCACAGGCATGTATCAAACCTCAGGACCTTTGCACTTGCTGTCTCCTCTGCCCACACCATGCTTGCCTGAGATAGCCAGATGGCTCATGGCTGCATTTCCTTTATACCTTCTTCAACATCCCTTCATAATGAGGGCTCACCAAACTATTTAAAAATGCCACTTACCAACCCCCTCCCCAGTGTCTATACAGCAATCCCTATTCCCTCTCCTAGCGAGATTTTTTCCCACAGTGCTCCTCATCAGCTGGCATACCATTCATACGGTTACTTATTTATTTGTGTGCAGTCGGTGCCCTCTTAGTGGAATATAAGCTGCTCAACGGCAGAGCTTTATGCCTTTTTAATCTGAGTATCTGGCACAAGGTAGGCACTCAATAATTATTTAATGAATGAAAGGAAGAATGACTCCAATATCTGGTGGACTGTGATAAATACTACATACACACAAAGAACGGGATCAGATTGGTGCATTTAGAAGGCAGGTCTGTGTTTTGGAACCAGAGTGCTCATCTAACTGAGCTTCATTTAACAAGAGAAACACAGAGATGCCTCTTGCAGTGTAATCCTGCCTCCAGCCCCTTGCTCTCGGGGACTGCTCTGGTTCCCGGCTCTGCTCTCTGGCTCACCCTGCTAGCGCCTCCTTCCCCTCCTTCCCACTCTGGACAGGCCACACAGGGAGCATCTGAACCAGGGCTCCAGGGGTCCTATGTGGACAGCTCAGGAAAGACCAGAACTAGGGGCTCTGGTCTTAGTCATTTTAGGAGCCGAGTGGCCACAGAATTGTGTTTATTCTCAGGTAGCAGGGGCCGTGAATGAGGGACCCAACCAGTGTGTGCTGCTTCAGGGGGGCAGGGAGGACGTGACTTTTAGAGAGAAGGAGGTGGGTCCCTTACCGCACGCTGGGAAGTGTCTGATGGCAGACTGGGGCACCTGCCTGTCCCTGGCATCCTGGGGAGAGTGGAGAGCGTGGGAGTGCCTGGGGCAGTAAAGATGGGGACGCTTTCAGTGGGCTGGTCCTGCCCAGCGCAGAGGGCCTTGAGGTGCGGGTGGAAGGGTGCAGCCCATAGCAGCCGGGGTCTGGCCTGAGGCTCTGGACTTTTCCCTTCCTGCCATTGTACCAAAGCTGATTTGGGCTGAAAAAGCTCTGCCCAGAGGCTTCACTTTATCTGGAAACTTGGAGCATTTGGCATCAGGCCCGTGGAGTTACTCAAAGAGATGAATGACGTTTCTGTGTTGCCAGAGCAAAACACTGCTCCCCGTAGCAGATCGCGTTTTATCTGAAATTTCAAGAAAGGAAACCAAACTAGTGCCCTTTTTTTTTTTTTTAACGGTTTCCTCTCTTTGGCCTGTCCTTTGACTGTGCTCTGGTTTTAGAAGATAGGGTTCCTTATGTTTAAGTTTTCTATCAGTCACTAAGATAACAGGGTTATTTTTGTATTTTGTGTAAAATCTGTCTCCTGGGTAGTTCCCTGCCCCACCCTTTCTGAGTTGTTTAGTTTTGTGGATTTTGCTCTGCTGCCCCGTTAGCACATTCAAGGGCGAAATCAAGATGTAGGAAGCCAGAGGCTCTCTGATAGTATTTGTGAAAGCACATTTTGCTTCTCCTGCATGCATGGCCAGAGAGGGCATCCCCAACTTGCGGAGCTGCTGAAGGCCAGCGCAGGGACCTGCCTCTCTGCGGCGAATTAGTGAAGTTCTTTGAGCACAGTAGACAAAAGGCAGGATGTCGGCGTGTGGCACTTCTAAACCTTTCCTCTGCTAGGTAACCTTTGCTTCTTACCTCGCTCTTCCTTTTGACAGGTACGGTGGGAAGATGCCTTTGTAGTGGGCCGAGGTGAGCTGCAAACAATACATCTTCAGGTCCTTTCCTTCTAGGATGCCCCTGTGAAGTGCAAGGACGTGTCGCAGACATGGCAGGCGGCCGGAATAAACGGGCAGGCAGAATTTTTCTAATCATTTTCACAGACTGCGGCAACCTTTTACTTTATAAAATCGTGAATTTTCGTGTCTGGAAAGGGGTTGGGGAGGAGCTGTCCAGACACTTGAACCCCTTCTCTGTGCCGGGCACGGGGAAGTGTAGCTTTGAAGAGGACAGATAAGGTCCCTGCTCCCAGGTCTGGTGGGGCCGGAAGATACTAAATGCGTCATTCCACCGATAATGAAAATTGTGCTACGTGTTACTAAGGGAACATGCAAATGCCCTGAGAGCATATGACAGGCTGCCTGCCAGGGCCTGAACTGCCTTCGGGTAGTCCTTTAGGTTGGGGTCCGAAGGATGAGTAGTTGGGAAGAAGGTGAAGGTAAGGGAGGGAGGGGCAGGCCCCTCCCCGTGGGAGCACCCCCAGAAGGCAGCTGCGGCTGGGTGGGGAGGAGAGGGTTGAAGTGATGCTCTGAGCGGCTGCAGAGCTTAGCAGACGAGGAATGTGCTAACGTGCTTCAGAGCCCAGCAGGATCCGACATGGGCGGTTGCTGAGACCGCGAGTTAGGAGACAGTATTTGGACCTTTAGGTAGGGGAGGGAGGGCAAACTCTGGTTCTAGGACAGGTGGGTGGAATGTGATCCAGAGCCCAGGAGAAGGATGGGTATTGGCCTCACGCACTTCAGAGGGAGAGGAGGAGGGAAGCCCAGGCGGCTGCAGGCGCAGACAGGCTGCGAGGTCTGCGCGGGGCTGGTCAGCGATTCCGTTCCCGTCGTTGCTGTTTTCTCAGTGAAGTAGGAGGCAAAGCTGTCCTCCCGGTGGAAGGAAGTGGAGTCTGCTTGCTGGGTTAGATCCCTTCTCCAGCTGTGCTTGGCCGGCACCCCGGCTGGCGGGCATGGGCTCATGGGCTCGGCAGCTGGGCGGGTTCATCCAGAGTTGAGGTTTTTCTCTGTGGGCGTGATGCAGGGACAGGAACAGCAGGGGCAGGGTTTCAGGGAGGTTTCTGTGGGATGAAGGGGCTGTGGGTGTTGAGGCGGGAGGAAGTGGAATGGTCAGTGGCCGGCCCGTGCAGGGGTTGGGAATGGGGTGGTGGGCTCGCTGAGTAGGGGAACAAGAAACGAGGGCTTGGCTCACTGCCCTGGGCGTAGAAATCACCTGGGGCTCTTGTCAGAATGCAGGTTTTGATGCTGCGGGTCTGGGAGGGGGCTCAGATTCTGCATTTCAACAAGCTGCCAAGGGTTGCCAGCCCCTCTGGCCCGTGGGTCGCACTTGGAGGAGGAGTGAGAAGCTAGTCGTTAGAGTGGGATGCCTGAATTAGAAATCCTCGAGGTGGTGCAGTCTTTAGCAATAGGTAACACAGCCTGGGAATGGCTGAACGGCCCCCCGAGGCTCAGGTGCCCGGTGGGGATAGTAACACTTACTATGGGCAGCACTGCTCCGAGCGTCTGTTGTCTGATCGTGCCCCAGACCGCAGTGAGGTAGGTATTACAATCCCTTATCTTACAGGTGAGAAGTGAGGCGCAGAGAGGCCTGTCCCCAAATCACCCATACTCGTGAGCAATGGGGTCAGGACTCAGGCTGGGCCATACCTCTCAGGAGCCCAGGGAGGGGTGCATCCCTGACCTCAAGTGCTAGCCTCATCTGTGAAGGCGGTTCAGAAGGTCCAGAAGAATGCTAGGGTCTCACAAGTTACCTCTGTAATTGTCACAACTGTCCAGCAGAGCCTGTGCTCTACCCATTTCACAGGTAAGAAAAGTAAGGTTCAGAGGGATTCTGTAGTTAATCAGTGGGGGAGTTTTCAAGCACCCGACTTGCTTTGCTCCGAGTCCAAAGTCCGTTCCTCCTCTGTATCAGGTTTCCTCCATCACCATGCAGAAATGCAAATTCTCTTCTGATTCTCTGGGAGGCTGCAGTTACCTTGGGAATAATCTCCCGGGACTGACTCAGGCTACATCCTAGAGACCCAAGCTGAGCCCGGGGGACTGGCATCTGGGCTTGGCTCTGTCTCTCACTAGCAAGTTTGCACACGTCTCTTACGTCTCAGTTCTTTATGCCTAGCAGTCACTTCCAGAGCTACGTTCTGTAAGCATCGGGATGGTTCTAATGGCTCTGTTTACACTAATGTCTACTATAGGCCTAGCATTCCATAGGTTATCTTTAAATCTTACACAAGGACAAGTGTTGTTTCTAACTTTGAGGTGAGGGTCCTGCAGCCTGGAAACTTCAGGTAACCTGCCTGCAGCCTCCCCGCTCACCTGATGGCAACGCTGGGGTTTGTCCCGACGTCTGTCTGACTGCAAAGCCCTTGTTCTGGCCGCGGGACGCCGCTGCCTCTGCCTCATCTGTGGCCTCATGGTGGGCGGTGCTTACAGGTTTCAGAAGTCAGGATTCTCAGACTCAAAACCCGGACTCCGAGACGGGCTCTTTTTGATACTGGTTTGAGAGGCCCCTCTCCTACGTATGTTGCATGCCTGTGCACACACACACATGTGCACGCCCGCGTACCATGTGCACTCCGGTATCTCTGGAACAGAAGTCTCATGAAACGGTGGCTTCTGGTATTCCCTTGCAAGGCACTTGGTTTTCTTTTCGCTTTCAGTTTGGTTTAGTCCATTTTATTAAGATGCTTGCTAAGCTCTACTGATGAGTATGTGCAGGGAAGTCTGCGTGACTCCGGAGGTTAAATGTCCGACTCTTGATTTCAGCTCAGGTCATGATCTCAGGGTCGTGAGATCGAGCCCCACGTCAGCCTTCCTGCTGGGCATGGAGCCTGCTTGGGATTCTCTGTGTCCCTCTCCCCCACTCCCTCCCTGTGCAAGTGCTCTCTAAAATAAAAATAAAGATTTCTGGATACAGAAATCTTTCCCTCCCAATTTCTAATCTCTGAATTTCATGACGAATCTCTCTCTGATTTTATATAGGTAGCAGTATTAAATCTAAATCAGTCCTCCTACCATATGCCACCACACTTTCACAAAGTAGAAAAATATTTCATAAATTTGCTCCAAGAGGAGGAAAGAAAATTGTACTTTTTACATTGGATGACAGTGCTAATGTATCAAAAGAGAATAAGGAAGTGACTTCTGTGACTCCTTGGCTAGAAAGATGAGGGTATAAGGCTGGGAAACAGAGGCTGATTGGGTGGAATGGTTCAGGTTGGGGAGAGACCACAGCAACAAAATTCCAGTAAAAGATGGAGAAACTAACTTCTTGTTCCAGTGCTAATGTATAGCCCATTGTTAGCTATAGTTATTCTTGTAAATGTGCCCAAGGATATACCTTTATCGGACTTTGTTTTGTGCCTGGTTTTGTTCTGAGTACCTCACGTATGGTATCTGGGTAGGTGATATTGTCCCCATGCTTTTACGGAACGGGAGACCAGGGCACAGAGAGGCTAAGTAACCTGCCCAAGGTCACACAGCTGGTAGTAAGTGGTGTAGTGGGAATTCATCCCTGGGCTCTTTGCCTCTGGAGCCAGCCTTCTTTGTCACTACGCTGTCATGGTTACTTGTCTTTTCTTTCAAGTGATTCTTTGTGGTCCCTGTTGGATGCCATACCTGGGACAGAGGGTCCTCACCTCACCTCTGGGGTTTCCCAGGACACGTTTCCCCAGGTCCTTCTCAGCTCTGATTTTTAGCTATAATTGGGTCCTAGTGACTCTCACGTTCAAGAAGAGACAGGCTGGTGGGTGGAGGACACAGGAGAAGTTTTGTTAGTTAACTGGGTTAATACGACGATGTTGTATGTTTTCGTTATTCCTTGCACGGCTGTGACCCTTCTGTCGAATTCATTTAGAACATAAACAGGACAGTGATCACTAAGCACCCACCTAGGTGGCTTCCTGGGTGCCTTCCCAAGCACCCACCTAGGGTTGAGAGCTCTGGGCAGGAACTCTGGACCCCTGAGGGCCTGACGTGGGCCCCCCTGCACCCCAAGGAGCTGGAGCTGGGTATTGGACTCCTCTTGTTCATAGCCTGGGAGGTGGTCCCTTTCTAGGGAGAATTCTGCCTCGAAAAGTGTGTCCTGGGGCGCCTAGGTGGCTCAGTTAAGCATCTGCTTTTGGCTCCGCTCATGACCCCAGGGTCCTGGGATCGAGTTCCGCATCGGGCTCTCTGCTTGTGTTTCTCCCTCTGCCTGCCACTCTCCCTGCTTGTGCACCGCCAGGAGCCCCCCCAACAAATAAATGAAGTGTTTAAAAAAAAAAAAAAGAAAGAAAAATGTGCCCTCATAATAGAATCAGTGTGACATATTCCAGAGTTTTGTGTCAGCCGGTGCTTTGAAAGATGTGATATGGAGTGACGTTAAGGAGAACGGATGTTTTGAAGTGGCCACATGCTCATCTGCGGAGAAACATTAAATGTGTTTGTTTTCTTTCATGCTTCGGTGATGGAGCTTGCAGCAATGGGACTGCAGACGGAAGGAAGCCATTGTGTCTGACACGCTGTGTGTAAACGCCCCATTGTCTGCACAGGGGCGGAAATAACCAGGTGAAGAAGAAATGGATGTGCACAGGTGTGAGAGAACCGAAGCCCAACTCCAGTGGCTTCCGTGCTACCGTATGGAGGGAGCAGCTATCTTGCCAGGGAGTGGGGCCCCAGGAAGGAACTAATTCCTCTCAGCAGATACGTCCTGGGGACTTGCCCTTTGCAGCTGTCCGCACACCAGAGAGGAGCAGGGTCCTGGAGCTGGGGGAGCCCACAGTGGACCCACGTCACGGATCCCAAGTGCAGGAAGGGGACACGGGGACCTCTTCCACCATTCTTAATTCTACTTTGGGGACATTTAGGTCCACAAAGATAGTGACCTGTTCCGTTAGGGCCCTCAGCCAGGTTGAGGCAACCGCAGGGTACATAGGGCTGACTCCCTCTTGGTGTAACACGGTGGTGGGCATGCGTCGCGGTTTTGTTGTACTATTGAGATACACAAATACTCACACACGGTTGTGCTGTTTGACCTGTGAGCGCTCTTCTGGGTGTGTCACACGTACGACGGACCCGTGAACTCTCATGGCTCCGTGGGCACAGGTACGATTTCTGCTCCCATTTGCAGAGGAGGAAACAGAGCCACAGTGATGGTCAGGTGGTTCGCCTAAGTCACACAGATAGTAGATCGAATTGAAATGCAGACAACTGTCCCACTCCTGGCTTCTCCCTTGAGAGTGTTGGGCCAGGGGTTGACGAACTCCTTCCGTATGGGACCTGATAGTTCTTTCTGTATGGGACCAGATAGTAAGTATTTTAGGCCCTCTGTGCCCTAAAAATCTCTGTTGCTTCAACTCTGCCTGTGTGAAAACAGCCAGAGACAGTACATCAAACAAATGGTGTAGCTATGTCCCATTAAAGCTTTATTTATAAAAAGAGGCGGTGTGCGGATTTGGCCCATAGGCTGTAATTTTCAGATCCTGTACTAGACCATCCTGCCTCATTAGGCACATCTGTTAATGACACAGAGAAACAGATACTCAGTAGTGTGGTGATCCGGTGTTACAAGGGATCAGGAGCCAGAAATTGCACCAAAATGATGTATTGTTTGTATTCCTTTCGGGTGAAGCCTCCTCCTGCTTTAGCTAGAGAGGGTGATGCTTCTCATGGGTGGGTGCAGTGTGTTAGGAGGCTCAGGGCTAGGAGAGACTTTTTATTCTCATTCAACTTTCTGGGCAATCTTGTGCAAGGCTCTGGGCATCTGTCACTCACGCCTGCACGGTGGTGATAATGGTCCTCGCCACCTGCTCGTCTCTCTGCCTGGAAGTGTGTGTCTTGGATTAAAGAGGTCTTGTCCATGACACCCTTCGAGCTGGGAGTCTGGAAGAGGGTAAACGTATTACATGGCTTTCATCATTTTATTTGCTTGCAAATTAGAGAGTACTTAGGGGGTATAAGACCCTTTTTTGAATATTTGGCGTGTAGAGCTCAATTTTAAAGGAAAGGCATTCTTGGTAATCTGCACGAGAGAATGTGGATTTAGATGGCATGAATTTATGGATTACCTGTGGGGCGGGAGGCTTTAGGCAATGGAGTTATTAAAGAGGGTGAAATAGGTATTTATTTCAGTTTTTAAGAAGTATGCAGTGAGAGGGCTTCATAGCCAACCTCATTCTATATCATTTCCGTAAGAATATTTAGGCTCCTCTGCTAAGTTGTGAGTCTTAGCAGTAGGGAGGATTTTTATAAATCGTTTTGAAGTGAAATTTTGAAGTTAAAAGTTGAGCGGAGAAGCCTCAGAGGGAGCCAGGCTGCTGCTTGCATTTCAATGAAAGGGAGACGGAATTCATTATAGGGCTTGAAGATGTGGTTTGCATGCTAAGACCTTTGTGGAAGAATGGGCCTCCCCAGAGGAGGTGGGAGGGAAGTTGTAGCTTATCCTTGGTGACTAAGTTTCCTTGATTAAGGACAGATAGTTCTTCTGAGGCCCTCTACCTGCCCCCGAGTTTTTTGTTGTTGTTGTTATTTTTAACTTTGCAAGAAAATACATTGAACTGAAAATTTTAGCCTAGAGGATATCTCAGAATCTTGGTAGGTTTTGTTTGTTTTGTTCTGTTCCAAAAACTAATATATTTTTTTAAAAAATCCAGCAAATGTAACTACTTAATCTTAATTTGGGAATCGAAATCTAAGATGCTATCACATCAGTTAAAATGATAGCGGGTATTTGGTAAAGACCTTTTGGGAGCTGGGCTAGGCCTTTATCTACGTTGGTATCATACTTAAAATAATGGCATTTGTCCTGTGGAGGAATATTCCTCTTGTTCTACAGATGAGCAAATTGAGGTATCAGGAAGTTCACTGACTGTTGGGGTTAAACCACTAGCGAGTAGCAGAACCAGAATTTAAATCTGCCTTCCTGATTCCAAAACCCATGGAGGGAGGCTGAGCAAGGGTCCTGGAGTCCTGGAGTCCTGGAACACAGGATTCTCAGTGCTCAGACTAGAACCATCGGCAAATGGGGTACTTGTTACTCCCAGCACCGAGGTGGTGCTTATTACTGGGATCAGTCGCTGAGGAGTTTTCCTGTGTGATTGCCATATGTATGCACTCTGAAGCCTCCAAGACTACAAAACCCGGGGCAGTCTTGGAGCTGAACAGGAAAGCTAGGTGACCAAGTTCTTTGGGGTTCCCAGCATGAACATAGCCCCGTTTATTGGCCCAGTTTGCATTGATGGACCAAGAGGCAGGATTCTTGGAATGAAGGCATTTGTAGTTTTCTTCTCTTGCTGCAAAATACTGCTACACTCTTGTGCTTGCAGGCGGGTATAGACTTGGGAAAGGCTGGGTTGGCTTCTGATGATTTCACCCACTCCACCCCACCCCCTCCCAAACTTTCTAAGACCAGTCCTCGTGCCTCTGGGGACCGTAGATGACCACCAGAAATGGGGACCGGCCAGCAGAAAGCTTCTTCCTTCAAAGCCTGGGCTCCCACACGGATGTGGCTCTTTTCAGGCAAATTCTGTTGGCCCGTGTCCAAATTCCAAAGCACACTGGATACAACTTCCAGAGGACACTGGGTACTTAAGGAATATTTTTAAAGAAATGGAGTTGGCACACAGGAGCACAGATTGGAGGCTCTGTCAGGCTGGCTGAGGGAAAGCAGAAGCGCTCATTAGGACCTCTAGGACGTCGTCGTGTCGACGCATGGTCAGGAGGTTGGTTGCTCTTGATTCAAAGGGTGAAGCCATAGGAACATTCTGGTTTTTTTTTGTTTTGTTTTCATCCTCCCTTTTAAAAAGTGTACCGACCCAGTGAATACTCTATCCGTGGCACCTAGAAGCCCCCGTGGTGACTGGTCTGGAGAGGGCTTATCCAGAGAAGGCAGGCAGGCTGCTTGTGGGGAAACTTCCTAATCCCGAGCCCCGCACGGACAAAGGGACAGGAAGCCGGCCCGCGCCGGCCCGCGCCGCTGCATGTCAGTGGGCTGGGTGCTTGTTTGAGATTAGTTTCTAAGACTTATTAATTAGATTCACACAGGGGACCTTGTAATCACTTAATTACCGAGGTGCTCTTTGTTCAACCGTGTCAAAAGGTGCCTTGTCATTTTTATTTCACGTTTTGTTTGAGTGTCTCTGTGACCGTGTTACAAATGAAATATCCTTCCAGAATGTGGGATCTCCTCTGACAGTGGCTACTGTTGGAAATAGGCATAAATAAGATAAAAGCTCTCTAGTGCTCAGCATAGGCATAGGGGAAGTGCTGAGAAATGAGGGCAGAGTGGGGAGTGGGGAGTGGGGAACCAGAGGAGGGACTGGAGACTGAGAAGCTGGGGAGTGTGGGGGGCAGTGGCCGCCACAGCAGGGCAGGGTGTGGAAGAGTGGGAGCAGGTGGGGAGAGACATACACAGACTGAGTTACTCAGGTAGAGAGCTAGAAATAGGTAGGCGGATAGAAGACAGAGACAGACGGGCAGACCAGTAGGGACAGGTTCTTTTCTCTATGATCCTCAAACATCGCTCATCCCGCCAGTGACGCTTATACCCGTTTGCTTTTTTCTGGCTTTAGGGTTCTGTGACTCATCTGTGTTTGCATGTGTGTAGACTCTTCAGGAAGTAGATTCTGGAAATCTGACAGTCTGTATTAAAGAATTAGTCTCTGGACCGGGACCACACCAGCTTCAAATCCCAGCTCTGCCACCTGCTTTCTGGGTCACTCAGGAAGTGACATAATCTTTCCAGGCCTTAGTTTCTTCTTGTTCAAATGGGGATAATAACGGTTTCTAGCTCTTAGAGGATCAGGGATGGTGTAACCAGCAGTACTGGTCGTGGTTGTCGCTACTGTGCTTGTAACACGATCCTGGATGTCGTGGGACCAGTTTCCCTTTGCAGGACTGTTCACAGAGCATAATGTATTTTTGCAAATAATGGAAAGGCTTGTTCTTGTCTGGGGCTTTTGGCACCAAATGTATTGTGCACATGATGGGAAGGTGTATAGATATAATATGCTGGGGTCAGGGGTCCCAGTGTCCAGTCTCAATGCTGGCACAGGCCGGCAAATGTGATGAGTTTCTCTGGACCTGCTCTCAGATGGGAAACTGAGACGATAAACAAGGGGGTTTTAGGTCACAGGTGATACTAAGTCCTCTTTCGGCATGTGAGTTTTGTGACCTGGATACGAATTTACCTCTATGCGGAGTTTCTCTGGGCTTTAGATTTGCGACAAGACTGGGGGTTGCTTGTATTAGTGCCCTCGGAAGAGAGAAGCTTGTGTGCTGCATTGTAAATACTAAATTTAGTGATAAGGAGGTTCTCTGGGAGATGAAAAAGCCAGTTCTCCCAGCAGCACCACAGTGTCAGAGACTCCTCCTCTCCACTGCAAAGGCCCTGGGGTCTGCCTGGGCCTCCAAGCCCCTTGGGACCTTTGCAGTCATGGATGTGGGATCCCTCCTCCAGGCCTGACTTCAAACCATTTCCAGCCTCCGCAGGGCATGTGGGGCTCTCTGGGCTCCATCGATGTTCTTAGCTGAGTTTTGGAATCAAAACTTCCATACTTGTTCTCTCAAGGACTGGGACAAGCCCGCCGAGAAACTTAGCTGGGGACAGCTTGGAGTACGCGGGTTATGCTGCCTGGGCCTTGTGTAAGTGTTCTCCACCTGTGTACCGAGAAGGCGAAGCAAGAGGGCCAGCGTGGCCGGTGGTTGTAATTGGAAAGCATGCTTGAGCCCTTGGCTTGTTCCTTCAGTTTGCTGTTGATATAGGGAGGCTCATGACTGTCCGTCTGTAAGACCTGTCGTGCTGGCTCAGCTGAAGTAATCTGTTGCTCCTCTGGGCCGCTGACCCACTGCTCCCCTTGAGAGTTCACGGGCGGTTTGTTCGGTGCCTACAGCGACTCTCATGGCAGCAGCCATCCCAGTTCCCTTAGTTTTCTCACACGCCAGGAGCCAAGCCCCATGGCCTCTCGGTGCTTCATGTCCCTCAGTCCTGTGGGTCACACCAGAGCCTCTCAGTCCCACCGGTGGTGCTTATACTGATGCTGCTTTTTTCTCCCGCAGGTGCTCACATCATGCCGGGCCTTCCTTGTAACAGCACGGATCCCTAGCAAGGTAAGTGGCCATGCCTTTCCTCCAACACGCACGCGCACGCACGCACGCACACACGCACACACACGTGCGCGCTCCTCAGCGACGGAGACTTCACGAAGGAGGCATGTGCACGCATGCGCGCACTCCTCAGCGACGCAGACTTCACGGAGGCGGCATGTACACGCATGCGCGCACTCCTCAGCGACGCAGACTTCACGGAGGCGGCATGTACACGCATGCGCGCACTCCTCAGCGACGCAGACTTCACGGAGGCGGCATGTACACGCATGCCCGCACATGCTCACTCCTCAGTGATGCCGACTTCACGATGGAGGCTGTGTCCGGAGTGTCCTTAGCACACCCATATTTTCCTTCCTTCTCCCTCAGGGAGCACCTCAGCGTCGCGATGACGAATAGCATTTACTCCTTCGTTTTTCCTCTTCTCGTTTAAAAGCGTCCCCTGAAAAGCAGAAAAGCGTTGTGCTCCATATCCCCGACCGTGAAACCACTCTGTTCTTGAAAGGATCGATTTAATTTCACCAAGAGACCGGCTCACTGTTTGCTAGTCCAGGGCTCAGGGTGCCTGCTGCCTGTTTTTGTCCCCCCGATTATAACAGATGCTAAATTTTACGATGTTTCTCCGAGGAGTGCAACTCTTGGTCCCCGCCCCCGTTGGTCATGTGAAGTGAGTCTGTTTCTAATGTGTCGTAAATGAAATCAGTTATTATGGGGATGGTGTTGGGCTACGTTGCCTATATAGTAAAACACCCCAAGGCAGGCTGTAAGGACGTGACTGAACCATTATCCCACTGGTCAAAAATTAATTGCAGAAGGAAATTTTATGGGCTTGAGAAATAGTCAAGTACCCTATTGAGTAGAAGGCCCCTGAATTATATTTCCCCTAATTAAAAATGTTCTGATGTGGAAAGGCGGCTTATCTCTGGGGCAGTCGCTGCCCCTCTTTTGCCGACTGCTCCCATACTGCCCCCTCCCTTGCTCTGCCCCCAGACCGGCTTTGTCCTATGATGTGCATAGTTCGGGGATTGGTTCTGATTTCAGATCTGGTCAGCATCACAGATAGAGAAAAGCAGTTTTCTTCCAAAGTGATGTGTGTTCACGTTGTCCCCTTAGACCAGGCTGGTTTTCATGCGCCACAGCACACCTTGGCTGAGAAGCAAGACCTGTGTCGATGGCACTGATTTCCTGGGGAAATATTATACTCAGAGGAGTACTATACAGTAGGTACTGATTATGGCATAAATGTCTTCTCTTTTTTTGGGCAGTGAAGGAACACATTTTCTGTGGTATTTATGTTAAATGTATCACACATGCAGTCAGATGTACAAAATAGAAATGTCCATCTCTGTGATGAACCCAAAAGTAAATACTTTTGCAGTCACGCCCAGTGAAGAAATAGAAATTTGCTCTCACCCCCGAAGGCCCCAGCTCAACTTTGCGGGCAGGAGTGGGTAATTATCAGATCAGGCACGGACCCACAGAGAAGCTGGGTTGAAGAATCTCCCCCCGCCTTCTTTCTGGACTTCCCTTTTGGCTCCTTGTTTCCTTGACAAACTTGAGAGCCTCGCCAAATGTCTCCATGCTTTCCTGCTCCCTGACACTTTGCCTCTCTCAGTGACAGCCCCAGGTGCCATGGAAACGTCTTAATTGACCTCCAACTAACCTCCTTCGGCCAGATTGATCACAGGGTACCTGTGCCATGCCGCATGGTGTGGACTCATGCCAGCTGGTTTTCATAGCTGCTGGGCGGTGAGAGCACCGGCCTGTTCACACCTGCTCCCACCAGTTGAATGAGTGCCCACTGAGGTTCAGCGGTTTGTTTCCAAACCTATTCATAGCAGCTGTCATGACAGCAGTACATTTATTTAATTAAAGGTATTTCACATAGCTGTGAAATAGGCTGCAAAAGAGTATCTGTGCAATACTAAATATTGGTAAAGGTGAATTATGGAAAAAGAAATTACTGTCTTGTTAAGGACCAGACAGTTGTTAAAGGCTGAGGTGGTGGGGAGCATAATAATTCAGTAAAATTATACCCTCAAGTTGCTTTGCAAGTGTCTTCAAATTCTCCATTGTGTTTATTATTATTTATTTTTAAAGATTTATTTATTTGAGAGAGAGAGGGAGTGGTGGGGCATGGAAGAGCAGAGGCAAAGGGAGAGGGAGAGAATCACAGGCAGACTCCCCGCTGAGCAGGGAGCCCAACATGGGGCTCGATCCCATGACCCCAAGATCATGACCCGAGCTGAGATCAAGAGTTGGGCACTCAACTGACTGAGCCACCTGGACACCCCCTCACTCCATTTTGGAGAGACTTGAATTGGATGGCAGGCGCCCTACATTTGCGGGGGTGGCCCCCAGAGGAAATACAGTTGCCAGGCTAGCCAGTAGGCTCTACTCAGAGAGGAAATGTGGTCACTCTATCAAAGGCTAGCCATGGAGACAATGTTTACAAGTTATGCTTTGAACTAACTGAAGGTAGATATGAATACTTTTTAGAAAATGATTTCCTGCTTGAGGTGACTTTTCAAAACCCAGCCAAGCATCAGTCTTGATAATAATGGTAGGTAAGAAGACTTTTACTCGAATAGAATATTTAAAATGCGCCTCCAGTGCCGCATTTGACTCTGGGAGGACAAGAGAGTTATGTCCTCCTTCTTTCCAGTTCCAGTCCTGGCACCTACTAGGCCTTCCACATGCGTCTGTGGGTTGACTGAGTGAATAATGAAAGAATAACTTTTCTACCTCTGGCCCTCAGCGCTAGACATCAAGATAGTTAGCTGGAGATTCAGGGGTTCTCCGTTGTAATGTTTTTCCTACCAAATGCATAGGGTACAGCATAGCACCCAGGGGCACAACTAAGGGTCTTGTGGGTTTGGTTCCCTCAAAGGTACTTTTCCCCCTACCTTTCGAGTTTGAGGGCAAAGAGTTCAAATAAACTGATCTAACTCAGTCTCCTCAAACAGGTGTGCTGGGATTGTTTGCTATAGTCAGATGAAAGACTGCAAAGTTGGGGGTAAGATTAGTGGCTGTTGTCCAGGAAAAATAGGAAAAGTGTGGGACTGGGGCTATTTTGAAGGAGAAAAAATGCTGATTATAGGAGAAGAGAGAAAGGATCACTTATTAAAATGGGAAGGAAATAAATCATTTATCTGCCCACAGAGATAGAATTTTTATATAACTGTGTGTTTCATTTAACCACAGTTTAAAATTCTTACATATTATATTTTTCTAAATCCATTCAAAATAGGCATTTTTTTTTGAAAGATGGAGAAGGAATGACAGTGATTCCAGTAAGTGGCCAGAGTGTCACCCAAAGAGGTAAGGGTTGAGAGAGAAGGGAAAACCCGACATCATCATCTTGATGGGACTTTCTGGAGCAAAATTTTGAAATAGGAGAGCATTCATTTCATACACATTCATCTCTCAATGAAGAAATAATAGAGTAGATGTGTAAAAACTTTCCATTGATTTTGTCCTTTCATGAAATTTAAAAAGTCAGACTTCTAGCTTCCTTTCAGCCCTTTAGTAAAGTGAAGAATACTTTTTCTGAAAGACAGTAATCAAGGTCATATCTTCATGCAGGAATGGAGACGGTAAGCCCACCTGCCTTCCAAAGACACCCAGAACCTTGTTTGGCTCTCAGACTGTTTGTAATTGTAGCATTTTCACCGTGAAGTCTAGGTTTTGCCACCCTCATTCATTACAGGTTTTTATTTCAATTGCAGCTCGAGTTAACCTTCAGCTACCTGGAGATTCATGGTGTCATGTGCTCCAAGTCCGCTCAGGTACGTGCCAACAGCAACAGCTTGTGTGTCCCAACAGCGGGGCCCTAACCTCTCTTGGGTTTCTGAAACTGGGAAACTCCTGTCTGGTTTCACTGTTGAAATTCTCTGAGATAATGTAGGAAAACCAGATTAGGGAAAATGAAGTTTCTGAATGAGAGACTGAACAGGGGGCTTCGTGGGTCGGGGCTGGGAATGTGTTGTTCTCGGAAGGTAAACACATTCTGCGGAACTCAGTCTGAGAAGGACCAGTGAGCTTTTTATGTGAGCTGGGGATGTAAACGTGAGATTTTGTACAACAAGGTTTAGTGTTAAAATCTTGTAGCTGTTATACAACAGTATCTAATAAGGTCTTTCTGGGAATATAGTGATGCATGAAATTTTTCTGGTATTAATAAAATGTGGATTTTTTTTAAGATTTATTTATTATTTTAGAGAGAGAGAGAGAGAGAAAGCACATGGTGGGAAGATACAGAGGGAGAGGGAGAGACTCTCAAGCAGATTCCCTATTGAGAACAGAGCCTGATAACAGGCCTTGAGGTAGCTCCATGTGGGGCTCGATCTCACGACCCTGGGATCATGACCTGAGCCCAAATCAGGAGTTGGATGCTTAACCACCTGAGCCACCCAGGAGTCCCTAAGATGCAGATTTTTGAAAACAGCTTTATTGAGCGATAATAAGTAATATGCCAGAAGCTGAAGTGTACAGTGTGGTTAAGCTTTGACATATGTGCACTGTGAAACCATTACCACAGTCGAGATACCAGATTTAGTCCTCATCACACGGTCTCCTCGTATCGCCCAGGCAGCCCTCCCTCTTGCTCTCCTCACCTGCGGCGTCAGCTCCCTGCAGCTGGAGAGGAGTCTGATACTTTATTGCCTACCTTCTTTCATCGGAAAAATTGTTTTGAGATCAATTTATTTTGTTGCACGTCTCAGTAGTTCCTTTTTTTTTTTTTTTTTTTAAAGATTTTATTTATTTATTTGAGAGAGAGACAGTGAGAAAGAGCATGAGCGAGGAGAAGGTCAGAGAGTGAAGCAGACTCCCCATGGAGCTGGGAGCCTGATGTGGGACTCGATCCTGGGACTCCAGGATCACACCCTGAGCCGAAGGCAGTCGTCCAACCAACTGCGCCACCCAGGCGTCCCTCAGTAGTTCCTTTTTATTGTTGAGTAGTGTTCCACTGTGTTCTGTTCTGTTCCACTGTGTTCTGTTCTGTCCTGTTGTGTCCCACTATGTCCCCTCGTGTTCTGTTGTATTCCCCTGTGGGCTGTACCACAGCTGCCTTACCCTTCACCCGGTGGGGGACAGTTGGGTTGTTTGTGTTGTTGGCCAAGACCAGCAAAGCTGCTGTGAACCTTTATGTACAAATCTTTGATTGGACAGAGGCTTTCATTTCTCATGGGTAGATATCTTGGAATGGAATGGCTGAAGTGTATGGTGGGTGCATGTTTAACTTTTTAAGAAGTCCCTGAACTCTTTTCCGAAGTAGTTATACCATTGGACGTTGCCACGAACAAACGGTGCATGGGGGTCCCGGTTCCTCCACATTCTCCTGACACGGGTGTGGTCATTGTGTTTAATTTTAGCCATTCTGAAAAGTGCGTGATGCTTTCTCATTGTAGTTTTAATTTGCATTTTTCCAATGACTAAAGATGTTGAGTGGAGCGCCTGGGTGGCTCAGTTGTTAAGCCTCTGCCTTCTGCTCCGATCATGATTCCAGGATCCTGGGATCCAGCCCCGCCTCGGGCAACCTGCTGGGCGGGAAGCCTGCTTCTCCCTCCCCCACCCCACCTTGTGTTCCCTCTCTCACTGTGTCTCTCTCTGTCAAATAAATAAAATCTTCAAAAAAAAATATTATCTTTTTATCTACTTGTCTGCCATCCTCTATCTGCCTTTTTCAAGTGCTGTTTAAAATGTTTTGCCATTTTAAAAATTGAATTGTTTTGTTATTGTTTTAAGAGTTCTTTGTATATTCTGAATACAAATCGCTTTTCGGATACACGATTTACACGTATTTTTTCCTCCATCTGCAACCTGTCATTTCATGTTCTTTGCAGTGCTTTTCAAAGGGCACAAGTTTTAAATTTTGATGATGTTCAATTTGTCTTTATATATATATTTTTATGGATCATGCTGGTGTCATGTTGAATAAATCTTTGCTCAACCTGGGGTCACAGAATGTTCTATATCTTTTGGGAGTATTACAGCTTTACATTATACATTTAGCTCTATGATCCACTTTGAAGGAGTTTCTGTATATAAAGCAATGCGTGGGGAAAAAAAAATAAAGCAATGCGTGGGGTTCTTTTTGGGGAGTGTGTGTGTGTGTGTGTGTGTGTTTTCTTTTGCATGTGTGTGGCTTATCCACCTGTTTGAAACACTGTTGTTTCCACACTGAACTGGCTTCCACTTTTGTGGTTGTTCATGTAAGTGTTGGTCCATTTCTGGACTGAATCTTGTCCCTGTGGTCTGTTTGTCTGTCTTTATGCAACTACCACACCGTCCTGATCACTGTAACTTTATAGTAAGACTCAAAATCAGATAATGTTAGTCTTCCCCAACTTTGTTCTTCTTTCTCACAGTTGTTCAGTGGTTCTGGGTCCTTTGCAATTCCGTAAGAATTTTAGACTCAGCTCAGTTTCTACAGAGAAGGCTGTTGAGATCTTGGTTGGTATTGGATTGAATCTATAAGCCAGTTTGGGGAGAACTGACATCTTCACAGTATGGAGCCCTTGACCCAAGAAAGCTGTGTATTTCTGCACTATTTAGGCCTTCTTCAATTTGTCTCTGTGGCATTTTGTTGTAGCTTTCAGCATACAGGTCTTACACGTCTTTTGTCAGATTTATTCCCAAGCATCCTGTATGTTGTGATGCTGTTACAAATGGTATTGCTTTAAATGCCAGTTCTTAATGATTCTTGCCTGTGTAGATACATGGTGGACTTTTGCATATTAAACTTGTATCCTGACAAGTGGTGTGCTCTCCTCTTAGTACGAGTAGCTTTTAAAAACGAATTTCATCATTTTCTACATGGACAATGGCGTCGTTTGTGAATAAAGACAGTTACACTCCTTCCCTTTTCAGTATTGATCCGTTTTATTTCTTTTTCTGCCTTATTGCTGTTGGGTCTCTGAGGTTCCCACATGTCTTGCCGCCTGTGCCTGGAATTCCGTGCTGTGACTTCTCTTTACGCAGGCTGCTTTCCGGGGTTCTGTTTGCCATGCGTATCCCCGTGAGCTGATGGCATGTGCCCTTAAGAACAAAGAGTGGGCTTGCTTACTGTTTACTGTGAAAACAGATTACCCAGGTTCCAGGGTTCCTTTCCTGGAAGCAACCCACTGTGCAGGTAGCTCTCCGAGCCCTCTCTGTGTCACCCTGTGGGGCTCTGGGTGTGGGGGGAAGGGGGATTCGCATGGCGCTCATGCCCTCTGCTGTGCCATGAATAGTCAAATCCTTTCCATGTGATCCAGGACTCTGCTGTGTACCGCTGGCATCCACGAAACAGTGACAGGCTAACTTGCTCACTTCTAGGTGCAGTAAAGTTAGATCTCAGCGCCTGGGCACTGTCCTCACTAACACCTCCAGATCAGTGCTGAGTGGAGGCACTGGGAGCAGACATCCTTGTTCTCTCCCTCATCTCAGAGGGAGAGTGCCATTCTCTTCCCACTACGAGTGACGTTAGCTAGAGGGTTTTCATTGATGCCCTTTATCTGGTTGAGGAATTTCTCTTCTGTGCCAACTTGGCTGGGAGTTTTTTATTCAGGAATTAGTTTGTGTTTTGTCACAGGTTTTTTCCTCTATTCTTATGTGGATTTGTTTTCTTTTTAGTTTGTTAATAAGGTGTATTATATTGATTGACTTTCAGGTATTAATTCAACCTTTCGTTCCTGGGATTAGCCCTACTTGGTCATGATGTATTATCCGGTTTGTATATTGTTGGAATCTAGTCAAAAGTCTGTGAAGGATCTTTGCATCTATGTTAATAACAGTTACTGACTGTACTTTTCTCTTTATTTTTTTTTAATGATGTTATTTATTTTTTTTTATTTTTTATTTTTTTTATTTTTTATTTTTTTAAAGATTTTGTTTATTTGACAGACAGAGATCACAAGTAGAGAGGCAGGCAGAGAGAGAGAGAGGGAAGCAGGGCCCCCGCTGAGCAGAGAGCCCCATGCGGGACTCGATCCCAGGACCCCGGGACCATGACCTGAGCCGAAGGCAGCGGCTTAACCCACTGAGCCACCCAGGCGCCCCTGATGTTATTTATTTGACAGAAGAGATCACAGGTAGGCAGAGAGGCAGGCAGTGAGAGGAAGCAGGCTCCCTGCTGAGCAGAGAGCCCAATGTGGGGCTCGATTCCAGGACCCTGAGATCATGACCTGAGCCAAAGGCAGAGGCTTAACCCACTGAGCCACCCAGGCGCCCATGTACTTTTCTCTTCGAAAAAGTCTTTGTTGCATTCTGTGTTAGAGTGATCATAGAATTAATCCTTCCTCTTTGGTTCTTTAGAAAAATTTAGAATAACCAACTCTTTAAATGTTTGGTTGAATTGACCAGTGATGCCATCAGGGCCTGGAGTTTCTTCTTTGGGAAGGTTTTTAATGAAAAATTCTATTTCTTTAATAGATATGGATGCATTTATATGTTTCTTCTTGAGTGAGCTGTGGTAGTTTGTGTCTTTTAAGAAATGTATCCGTTTCATCTGAGTTGTCAGATTTACTGATGCAACGTTGTTCAGAGTATCTCCTTGTTAGGCTTTCAGTATCTGTAGAACGTCACTCCTCTTACTGATCCGTTAGTTCTTCTTCCTGCCCTCCTGCCTGCCAGTCTGATTAGACGTTTATCGAGTCTGTTGATCTTCTCCAAGAACTTGTTTTGGTTTTGTTGAATTTCTCTATTGAGATTTTATTGGTTTGGCTTCCTATTTCCTCGATTCTTGCTCTGATCTTTATTGTTTCCTTCATTCTACTTTTCGCTTTTAGAACTATGAAGAGAATGTGTGTTTGTGTCTGCCCACGTGCGTGTGTGTGCAGTCTGTTGATGACTTTCTTAAAAGTTGTCAGAGCTGTCATTTTACGTTGATCGAGGTTAACATACAAATCCTTGGAACTTTTCCATAGTTCATCTGAGAGCAGTGTTTATCCTGTGTGTTTAGCGTTCTTTAGACACTGGAGTTTGGAAGAAAAATTACAGCACCATATGTTTGCCCAAATGGTAGACATATGCAGGAGTGAATGATTACTCACGAATGATGACATAACCAGGGCCTTCTTGACGGTCTTCATTCTGGGATGTTTATGTTTATGATGTCAGGGTTGTGACCAAGCAGAAGGGCACTACTGAGATGCTAACGCCAAGGTTATATTCAAATTATGATTTGGCTGTGGGGTTTCATTATGAGAAAGGTTGGTACAGCGAGACTGGTTTCCCCGTGTGGCTGCTGGTGCTGGTCTGGTCTAGGGACACCGTAGTCCCGTCCCTTCTGTCTGTCTGGCATTCAGAGGAGCTCAGGCGGTGTCAGGCCCAGGGGGCTGTTGGCCTGGTGAAAACAGGAGGAGGGGTCTCTATAGCGTTGCCTCAGCTTAGTGTGGACCTTGGGGATGAAGGGACAGTGGGGCCTCTTCCACAGAGTGGCCTGTGATGCTGGGCACTTCGCAACACTCAAATTCTGATGTTTCAGAAGTTTCTGTGGTGCTGTTTAGAAACACTGATACCTCAGGAGGACCCTTGCCCCATCACACCCCCGCACACACGCACATGCCCACAGCGGGTGGGACTCAGTGTGTCTGGGCAGGCATTTGAGTCTCGTATTCTAGAGGTTGAGAAATAGTAACCTGCGTAACCAGGACCTTTGGTGTTTGGTTTCTCCAATGTTCTCTAACTTGAAATCCCAAGGATGATACCATCTGCCTGTGGCACTCACAATTCCCCCTTGATGGAGACGAGCTTTTTTTTTTTTTGAGATTTTACTTATTTGTCAGAGAGAGAGAGAGCACACAAACAGGGAGAGCAGCAGGCAGGGGGAGAAGCAGACTCTGCACTGAGCAGGGAATCCCATCTGGGGCTTGATCCCAGGACTCTGGGATCATGACCTGAGCCGAAGGCAGATGCTTAACCCACTGAGCCACCCAGGCACCCCATCCCCATTCTCTTCTAATTTTCTCTGGGACTGATTCACTTTTAATCACTATTTAATTAGAGCTTTGTCAACTCAGATCACACGCCTGGGACCCTCACACTTCCTCGTGTGTGAGTGAGAGAGGCGTGTTGTGTTACTGAGTTGGTGAAATGTGACATTGACCGCTGCTCTCTTTCCTCCTCCCTGTGGGAATGTGAGAGACCTTTATCTTATTTTCCAAATCTCGTTGCCGTGGCACTTTTTGGCATCCAGGTTCTGTGGAAATTCTGTTGCCCGTTTGTGGTCAGTACAGTGAGACCAACCATTATATGGTTTTATAGTTACAGAATTTTTGGACAATTTCTTGTACAACCAAAACACCTATATATATATTTTTTAAATTATAAGATTAATTGTTTGCTGTGTCATAGGATGATTTTGGCAAACCCATGGCTGAAACCCATGGCTTCTGCTAGAAGAACGAAAAAGACTTGACCGATCTCTTGGCTGACATTTATCTAAAAGTGCTCGTGTGTAGCCAGGTTGTTTTACCTTAAAGAAAGGAGGCAGGGTAGGGTTGGAAATTTGAATCTTACATATGATACTGCGGATGGTTATTTTATTTTTACTATTTTAGATTTTATTTAATTATTCAATTATTATTATTTTATTTAAGTAAGTTGATTATTGTCTTAAACGCGTACTGGACGTCATGGGCTCTGTCCCGCTAGGTGGCAAAGCCAGAATTGGTTCATGCATTTGGTTTTTCAGCAGCCGCGGTAGGACGGACAGAGGCATATGAGAAGGAGTTCTCTGTCGTGGCAGAAGGTTTGTTGTAGAGTGTCCCCCGGATCTCTCTGTGGCAATCTTTCCATCAGCCCGAGGTGATGACATATTCTCCGGGGCTGTGAGCTGCCTTCGCGTCAGCTTGAATCTGAAGGCCTCCTTTCTTCCCCTTCACCTGTCACCTTTTTTTCTTCCCTGTCATTCTACTCAATCCTGTGCAATTAAGGATGATTAGGTGTTAAGATGAAGCAGAATTAGAATAAGCTAATTACTAATTGCTCACACCCAAACCGTGAACAGAATAGACAGATGCCGTAGACGGGAGGAAAGTACAAGTGCCCCGTCGTGAAAATATAATTAATTACTCACGGTGGGGATGTTGGGGGCGGGGCGCGGGGCACCGACCCAGTGGCCTCGTCCCAGAGCATCTGGCTTCTTAAGACACACATGCGCGCAGATGCGGGCATGGGGGACCTCGCAGCCTAGCTGTAAGAGCCTCTTTAATTTGCTGAAGATACTTCGTTGGGACATCCTGGGGTTGAATAGTAAATAAACTCCAGGTGCAGCCATTCTTGCTGCCTTTTGGGGGAGAAATATTCCTTGGGCCACCTTCTAGAAGACAGACCAGTGCATGAAAATTAGGATTGGGAAAAAAAATTTTTTTTTAATATGTAGAGCCAACTAACTGACACAGAGGTGATCGGTATTGAGAGAGACCTCTGGGGTGCTTGTGGGTCATG
This sequence comes from Neogale vison, assembly GCF_020171115.1. Classification (NCBI taxonomy): domain Eukaryota; kingdom Metazoa; phylum Chordata; class Mammalia; order Carnivora; family Mustelidae; genus Neogale; species Neogale vison. The sequence goes on along the minus strand of NC_058091.1, from coordinate 146,835,702 downwards.
GAAGTCTTTTTATTTGATCTCATCATTTTGGCAAATAAATTGCATTCCTTTTCCTTTTTAAAAATTTTTTAAAGATTTTATTTATTTATTTGAGAGGTAGAGAGCGCAAGCAGAGGGAGAAGCAGGCTCCCTGCTAAGCAGGAAGCCTGATGCGGGACTCTGATCCTAGGACCCTGGGATCATGACCTGAGTCGAAGGCGGACGCTTAACCAGCTAAGCCACCCAGGTGCCCCACATTACTTTTCCTTTTACTGTTAACACTTTGAAAGACAGATGATTATTTTTAATTTAGCTAATTTTAGGACAGCCTAAAACAAATCTAAAAACTGCTTTGTTAACCTAATTGGCTAGTTGCACCCTAAGTGTAGTAGTCCCCATCATGTTTTTGTACAAGTTACATACCCGCAGGGAGTAAATATGTGAGGCTATTTTGATGCAGTGAAAATCCAAAGGGATTGCATTTAACATGAATATTTTTGAGATCCAAGATAATGTGTGTGTGTTTTTTTAAATGATGTTTGTTCTTTTTATTTGAAATGTGTCCATAAACAACCAGCTGCTCTTTGCGACCTGCCCCTTTTCTCAGGTTGATTTATGCTTATTTACAGTACAAGCTCTGTGACCTCAGTGTCAGCATTTTTGGTGGCAAGCTTTGGACATTTCCCAGCATTTAATTGGAATGATTCTTTGCCTAGCCCTGAACATGATGACCTTGTTCCTGTCATATAATCCTTTCCAAGAAGTCTCTCTTTTTAGAAAAGTCGAAATGTTTTATAAGCATTTGATTTTTGTTACCAGATGAAAGGTTTTAATACTTCATTGAAACATCTCACAAGGGGTCTTGGTTTTAGAATATGTACCCTCCCCCCCAAAAAAAAAATTGGTTAAGATGAGATTGCCCTTGGCTGCTTGCTGTGGGAGGTATGCCTACTTCTTCTGGAGAGTAGGGATCTAACAGACTTGGTAAGACCCCACACCTCAGGACCAAACCTTGGTAAAAGGAGAAGTCACGTGTGCATGTGACTATCCTGTCTCCATCACACGGCCAGGGTGGGTGAGTCGGGGATGGGGGGTCCTATTGGAATTTTGCCTTGTTTCAGTTTCTGGATGTTTCCGACAACTGTTCCACCCTCTGCCCAAACAGTGCCTCAAGTCTTAACTAAGGTTGTTATTTTAAGGGAGACCTTCTTGAAAAGCTGGTATTGTGTTGGTATAGGTCAGCACGAGTATATCGTTTAGGTGATAATTCTATCACCTAAATTCTCAACCCGAGAATTCAAGGCACTATCCTGAGTACTAAGCAGCGTCCAACCCGGTTCTTGCAGATGGTGGTGGAGACGGAGAAGTACAGCATCTCCATGAAGATGGCGTCGCCCGAGGACGTGAGCGACGTGCTGGCCCACATTGGCACCTGCCTGCGGAGGATATTTCCTGGCCTGTCCCCAGTGTGAGTGCTGGGGGGAAAGGCGAGCAGAGCAAGAATGGCTCCTCAGGGCTGTGAACGAGAGGGCGCCTTCCGCTCACGCATCCTTCTCTCATACATTCAACGGCAAACCCTCCCTTGGCCCTTGGGTCTGACATCTAGGGTTCGGCCCTTCTTTCACCTCTGCCCCCAGGATTGAAGCAGAAACCTTTTTGACCCAACTTGAGACGTACCCTAGTGGGACCAGGGGCTCACTGCTTTGCAGAAATGCATCAGGGAGAGTACTCACGGGAGCCAGAGGCTTCCTTTTCCTTGTCTTTTCTTGCCTCTTAGTTTTCTGAAACACGCGTTAGGAATATGAGTGAACTGTGTCTGTGCATGCCCTCCTGGTTCTTTGCTAAGGGTTTTTCATTGGGATTCTGTGCTTGGGTAACCGAGTTTGTCCTTCAGGAGGGTGTGGGTCGTTGGGAGGGGGTAGGGGGTTGGATGGGCAGAGGTAAAAGGCAGAGAGATGCGCTGTCAGAAATTAAGATGATGCGCTCCCTAAATTAATAGTCCCTAGTGAAAATACCTTCCCGCTGGAGGGAGATGGTGCAGAGTATAAAAATCCCTCTCCTGGGCTTCTTCTGTGCACGGAGGCCACGAAGCCTCACAGGGACACATGAAGATGGTGAGCTGTGCACCTTACTGCGTGGGAGCCGGAAGGACATCTCAGGGACTTGCCCTTCGTGGAGCGTGTTCTTTATGATGCTCTGCCTGTGAATTAAGAGGCAAAGCAGAAAAACCTAGCCTTGTGTCCTTGAGCTTTTTGGGCGTTTGCAGGTGGCTTGGTGGGGATGGGGCTTCCTCACGGTCTCTGGCTTTCCGAGACCTGCTAGGTTCTTCTGACAGCCATGCGCGGGGCTCTCTCTCTTTTCCACCTCCTGCCGGCATGGGGTGGGTGGGGGCTGGCCTGTGCCTTCTGGCTGTTCACCCAGGGCTTCCTCCTCTCTGTGCCCTTGGGTTCCTCGCGCTTCTCTGAGTGTCCGACTAGCTGGTTGCAGAGGGAGCGGAGTGTCCTGTGGCCTCATTGCATGGCATGGAGGGGACGAGGGGGGCTGCCACCCAGCTCTTCCCTGCCTGGAATTTCCAGGTATGAAGCCTTAAAGGCAAGCTCCTGCAGTGTGCAGCCCTGTACACACGCGTGTGTGTGCATGAGAGGCGTGGGTGCAGGGATGCGGGACAAAGTGAGGCATGGTGAGCCGTGAGGGGGAAATACCCAGAAGGAGAACATTCTTTTTTTTTTTTTTAAAGATTTCATTTATTTATTTGACAGAGAGAGAGGTCACAGACAGAGATAGAGAGGGGAAGCAGGCTCCCTGCTGAGCAGAGAGCCCGATGCGGGCCTCGATCCCGGGACCCTGAGATCATGACCTGAGCTGAAGGCAGAGGCTTAACCCACTGAGCCACCCAGGCGCCCAAAGGAGAACATTCTTAAAGACACCAGAGAACTATCTGGGGTGGTCGCGAGTCAGCAGTGACTACAGCCTGTCCTCCCTTAAAGGACATTTACTAATGTGAGTGTGTACATGAGCTTCCTTGTAACACCCTCGCTCTCATCCCAAATAGCACTGATGAGATCAGAAGATTATTAACACTCAGCCTTATTTAGCAAGGCCTCATACGACCATCAGAGCAACATGCAGAATCGCTACTTTCTTTAAAATACAGTTTTATTTGCCTAACGTTCTAGGAGTTTGGAGGGAATTGCCAGTTTTTGGCTTGAATTTTCCCACTTTTCTTCCCAGAAGAAATGGTCTAAGGAAAATGTCGGAACTCTTCTCTTCCATTTAACTTTTTTTTTTCTTTTTTAAAGATTTTATTTATTTATATGACAGGCAGAGATCACAAATAGGCAGAGAGGCAGGCAGAGAGAGAGAGAGAAGAGGAAGCAGACTCCCTGCTGAGCAGAGAACCCGATGCAGGGCTCGATCCCAGGACTCTGGGATCATGACCTGAGCCAAAGGCAGAGGCTTTAACCCACTGAGCCACCCAGGCGCCCCTCCATTTAACTTCTTGTTGAAAGGTTCGGGCAGCAAATATGAACCAAACATTGAACAATGAACTCCATTTCCAGGGAGGCCTTCGCTGAGTGTATGTTAGTTTCTAAATCCAAAGCCCCAATCTGAGCCCTTCTGTGCCTTGGCTGCACGAGGACATCCCCAGGCACCTGATACGCATTCCAGCGACTCAGCAGGTTCCCCCCCAGGCCTGCCCGTGTGCGACACTGCATCTCAGTGGCTCGTCAGTGCACGGTCTCTCGTTCAGTGGCACAGTCAGACCCTTTCCACGCCTGTCTGCTGGTCTGCCCCTCGCCTGGCTTCTCCTCTCCACTGCCGTGGTTCAGAGGTGTCTCCGTCTCCTAGGGCAGCATCGCCTTTGCGGCTGTCTCGTCTCCCGTCCTTGTCCTCGCAACAGGTCTTCCGCGTGGCGACTGGAATTACCCAGTTGTGTTGATGCCTCGTAGGCTGGCGCGGCCGACCACTGCCGTCTGGACCCATGATCCAGCCTGTGTTCGAGCGCGTCAGCCGCTCCTGTCCTCGGGGCTTCCGTACAGGCTGCTCATCCAGACACACTGCCACTCCGAAGGACCCAGCCCGGTGTCTGAAGAGCTTCTTTATTCATGTTCCTGTAGAACTTTCTGAGCATGTCCCTATGCTAGCACGTTTCTCGGGGTACAGTCCTTTCTTGATACACTTAAACCGTCAATATTTATTGAATTCCACTGTAGATGGCACCGTGTTAAGTGTTGGGGTCCACAGCCCATGTGGAGTTTACACTGGGAACCTGCATTGCTTGTATAGGGAAGCAGACCCCAGAAAGAGAAATAAATCAGTGAAGTAAGTATAAACTTACTTAACTTACTTACTTAAACTACTAGAAGGAATAAAATTCTGTCTGTCAGGGCCTCCCTGTGGCCATGATCCTTTGAACAGACCCCACAGGAGAGAAGGAGCCAGAAGAGGGCAGAGAACGTTTCCTTCTCAGGCCTCTGCTTGTGCTGTCTCTCCTGCCTGGACCAGGGTTGGAGTCTTGGAGGGGCTGAGAGAGAACCAGGGCGGCTGGAGTATGGGAATGAGGAGAACGCTGGTGGCAGGCGGTGACTGGCCTGAGAGGAGGCTGGAAGCTGGTGCGGGCCAGTGGGGCAAGGGACATAGATCCTTGTGGGAAAGAGTGCGCAGGTCAGCCCTAGCTCGCTAAGAAGCCCCTGCCAGTTGCAAGTAGGGATGTGACCTGATTCGTGATGCTATTTACGATGATTACTTTTGCCACTGGGGAGAGCAGAGTGGGAAGGGGAAGGGCAGGCGCGGGAGAGCCGGCTAGAACGCGGGTGGGGAGCCAGGGGAAGGGGAGCTGCGGCCGTGACATTAGAGACAAGGATGGGAGGTGGGTGGTGGAAGATGGAAGGTGTATTCTGGGTCCAGGGCTGGCTGGTGGATTTGGTACGTGGGTGACAGTGGTAAGGACAGGGAGGACCAAGGATGGCTCCTAGGCTTCCGGTTTAATAACTCAGTGACTCGTGCTACCTTGCAGGGAGGTGGAGAGGGCCAAGGGTAGGTGTGGGAGCAAGTTTGATTTGGGGGGAGAAACACCCAAGCATTCTGTATCCGGTGTGCTAAGCTCGAGATCTAGGACACGGTGGGATGTCAGATCAGCAGGTATATATGTGATATGTGGGGTTGGGGCTTAGGGGAAAGGTCCGGGTCTGGAGACGTCGCAGATGTGGACGTCATTAGTGTAGAGTCTTGCTGGCACGGCCGTTGGGAGATCATCCAGGGAGAGAAGATACCTGGAGAATGATGACAAGTGTCAGAGGAAGAGCCACGAAGGGAGTCAGACAGGATTCCCGGGGAAAACCAGGGCCTGGGAGGAGCCTCTGAAGCAGGGAGGGGGTGGCGGCCGAGACTGGATGTGGACCAAGCCCAGGGCAGAGGGCTGCCCGGGGAACCGGTCGCGGTGAAGTGCAGCCCCAGGGTTGTGGTGGGGAGAGGCGGCGGCCGTGCTGCTGGGTTGGGCTCCGAAGGGAGGAGGTCCATGTGGCACCTGCGGGAAACTTGGTAGAGACATTCAGCTGTGAAGAGGTGGGAAGTAACGAAAGAGGTCCGAGAAATTCCAGGCGGTTTTTGTTCGCATGCGGAATGGGAGATAGTAAAGCGCAGGGCTGTGGCGGGCGGATGCTCTGGTAGAGAGAGGTTGTTGCTGGAGACCGCAGTAATAAATCCACAGTGTCCTTGAGAAGGGATTGAGCCTTGAAGCCTTGAGCAAAGGCTGTGTTTTTTATTCATCTGAAATCCCTAGTCCTTGGCACATACCAGATACTCACTGAGGTTCCTCATGTTTACCGTGTGCCCAGTGCACCGTCGGGCGGTGTGACGCGGGAGCCGATGGAAGTTGGAAGACCGTAGCCCGGCCTCGCAACCACGGGCATGTGGGCCAAGGGGACACAAAGCAGATGAGTGGGTGACAGGGCCTACGGAGGAGGTGAACGGGTGTGGCTGGCTGAGCGGAGCCCCACCTGAGAAGCGGGGAGAGGACTGAGGCTGGGCGGGGGTTGGGGGGAGGGTGGGCACGGCAGTAGCAGTCCAGATGAAGCCACCCACCCAAGAAGGGAGACTGTGATTTAGAACTTGTCCTGGCAGAGAATTTAAATAATGTAAACATACTGGACTTTTACTCACTTTCCTACCTACCCTGCGCAGTTAGCTTGTCCAAATAAACCTGTGCTATTTTGTGACTTGCACGTTCCGCCTTTCCTCTGGAAGTTCCTTAGGTCTTATTATGTGATTTTAGCAGGGGAAATGCATAATAACATCGGTGCTGGTTATCGACCAGGGAGTGGGGAGACGTAGGCCTTCAGATCCTTTCCTCTCCATCCCTCGTGTTGCCTCGGGTTAAGGCGGTCAGCAAGGAAGTAGATGATGGAGAACATGTCCTCAGTGGTGTCACACCTCCCACTCATAGTAAGCTGGAGAATAGGAAACTGCATTTGATGTAATACCGTATGTTGACTAACTGGAATTAAAACAAAAATGTAAAAAAGAAACCATATTTGGAATCTTCAGCCTGGTTTGAGTCATTTGTCTCATCAGATACATTACCTGGGCCTGTGATGGGCGCCTTGGTCCCCTGTCCTCATCTCCTCTCTTGCGGAGGGCTGCCAGGGCCGGGTGGAAAGAAAAGTATCTAATGAGTGGACGTCAGGAACCGGGACAATCCAGGGGACACACACGGCCAGGGCAAGTCTCCGCTCAGATAATCAGTTCTTGGAGAGTCCAAGTTTGACTGCCTAGAAATGAAACTGTATCTGCAAAGGTCTGAATTTCTGGTTTTACCCAAATATAAATTTTGAAAATGATACCCACGATCAAAATCAAACTTACAAAAACAGGATGTAAATAATCTACAATGTGTAATCAGTCCTCTTGACTATAGTCAAGAGAATGCAGGTAGGGAAAAAACGAGGAATTTTAATAAAAATTAATAGTCCCGCCAGGATCCACTCTTCACCTACCCTCCTCCCCCGGCCCATACCTATATGCTAGGATGTTTAGCGCTTCCTCTTCCCTTCCCTTAGAAAATGATGTTTCCCTCCCCTTTTTAAATAAGGAAAATTTATTTCAAAATATGGTGAGAATTTAAAGATGCCAGAAGAAAATGTAAGTTAAAAAAATCGAATCGCTATTAGCATTGTGTTGTGACCACTCATCTTTGCTGTGCGAAAGTGGGTGTCCTTGGAGGCCTGGCCTCAGAGATGGACACTGAGTTGCTTGGGAAATATCTGTAGTAAATGTTGTTTAATCCGTTTTCCCAGAGGGGTCTGTAGTGGCTTTCCTTTTCAGGAGGCTGTTTTGTTGTGGCCTTCAGCTTTTCTAGTATTAAGAATCTTGGCTGTTCTCCAGAACCAAGTGAGATTCTTTTCTTTTTCTTTGCTTTTTTCCCCCCCCCCAAACGTCAAATTAAGTCATCAGGACACAGTAGACTTCATTTAGAAAGTGTTCGCTGAAGGACTTCCTCGGGCATACGTACGTGAGTGAGATGTTGCCTGCTCCTTGGGAGTTTCCAGTCTGAAGGCAGCATAAGAAAGTTCCACAAACAGTACAGGGAAGGGAGAGAGGATCCTCAGATTTCAGAGAACGGAAAGTCACATCTAACTTGAGATGCCAGGAGAATAGTGTACGATTTGTACTTGCTTTCCTTCTTTTTTGGAGGAGATGGAGGGGCTTTTGTGGAGGGTGGGTCGGGAGCGTTCTGTGGGGAAGTGGCAGGAGCAGGTGCCTTTGGGAGACAGGTGTCTGCCTGGCACAGCCCGAATTGGGAGCCCGCAGATGTCACTGTGAGCGAACGCCTCAAGGAGGGGTACTGGGGACAATGAAGGCTCTGGAACCTTAGAATAACATGGTAGTCACACTTTAGGGAGCAGCGGTCCTCTGTGCTGCTTATGAACATGTCCGTGGAGAGGTGCCACTGGAAGGTGTCAGGCTGTCGGGATGCTTGGGTGAGGATGAGACTCTGGGCAAGTTAACTCCCATCTTAGCACCTCAGTGTCCTCATCTGTAAAATGGGAATAATGCTGCTGATACAGGGAAGGATTAAATTAGCTCCTGTAAACGGCTTCAGAAATTTTATCCGTAGTACAAGGTGTTGTGGTCCATTACCCAGCAGCATCAGAAAGGGCATAGGTTTTATGTATGGGAAGTTAATTTGAAGTTTGATTTTTTTTAAAAAAGATTTTATTTATTTATTTGACAGAGATAGAGATCACAAGCAGGCGGAGTAGCAGAGGGAGAGGGAGAAGCAGGCTCCTTGCTGAACGCAGAGCCCGATATGGAACTTGATCCCAGGACCCTGAGATCATGACCTCAGCTGAAGGCAGACGCCCAACCAACTGAGCGACCCAGTCGCCCCCCCACTTTTTTTTTAATTATATATAGCATTTCTCTAGTTTGATTTTGTTGTTGTTGTTAAAAGTACTTAATAACGTCCTTTGTAGCTGACAAAACAGTAACCTTCTGGCACGAGATTTTCCCCTAGACTTTCAGCATCCCTGGACCTTCTGGCACACTTGTGACCCACTGGAAAATCAGCGTGTTAGGACCAGGTTTCTTTGCTCCCGTAATAAAAATGGTGCTGCAGATCCCTTTAGGAAGTCAGAGCCAACTGAAGTGCTTTGAAAAGGTGAGGTTCCTGTGAAGAAGAGTGGCAAAACAAGAGTTAATGTAAAAACAAAAGAAAGGTGCTTTCTTGTCCGTCTGCTTTTCTAAAACGGAAGCAGCGTTTAGTTGGGGTGTGGTTTGTGGCAGAAAAAGTGTGGTTCTGGAGACCGCTGCCTTCCTGCGGAGGAACTTTGGAACTGAATTCTAAATATATCAACTAAGTAGAGTAAAAGAATTTACAGATTTTTTTTTCGTCTCAACCATTTATGCATGAGATTCGCCTCCTCCAGGGCTTCTGGCCGGCTTGTCACCTGGTTCGCGGTCCCTTGGAGCCTCGTGTAAATCAGACCTCTCTAGTGTAGATGTTCTAGATCCAACGCTACGGGACTGCCTGCAACCTTGCGTCATGACTTGTCTATCTGTCTGTCTGTCTGTCTGTCTGTCAGGATTTTGGTCTACTGCTGTGGCACGTCCTCTGATGGCAGATCCCTTCTGTCCTTTCTGTCTGTCTTTCTGCACACGACGCACCCTCTCGCCCTGGGTGTGTAAGTGTGAGCGGTGCCCTGCGTCGCACGCACATAGATTCCTCACCACTGTTCAGCTGCAGGAAGAAACAGCGTGGGTCAGCGGCAGGGTCCCCCTCCCCATTGCTTCTGCGCGTGTGTCAGAGCCTGGGGACGTTAGCCACCCTCTGGAAGGTTCTTAACCACTTTCTCTCTTAGGTAAACAAACACACCTGTTTCGTGAGACGTCTTCATAGTTTCTTACAAAAGAAAGAGGGGAACTGACACAGAGCTGGGCTGCAGAGGGAGAGGGAGAAGCAAGCTCCCCACTGAGCAGAGAGCCCGATGGGGGGCTCGATCCCAGGACCCTGGGATCATGACCTGAGCTGAAGGCAGACACTTAACCAACTGAGCCCCCAGGGGTCCCCAGACCGATAGCTCCAAAGATGAGTTTTGAAGGTCAGAGGCAGCTTCCACGCACACACGTCCCTGCTGGCTGCTGCTGCTCTCGCTCTCCACTTGACTTGTCCTTACCCCCGAGCAGGAATGTCCGGTGTTGTTTTTGGAGCAAAATTGAGGCTTTAGTTTCTGAATCAGCCATGAGGAGTCATCCATGTCTCCCTGTAATCCTAGACTGCCACCTTCCTATTCTTGATCCCACCAGTTTCCTGCCAAAGAGATTTGCCTTATTTTCTCCCTGCTTTTGGCGAACTTAACTTCAACCTCTGTGTCATTGAAACAGTGTTATGCCACAGCGTCCTGCTGAAACGAGGCAGGAATTTTACAACACGCATGTGACCTCAGAGGAAGTCCGACTAGAGTCTCCTTTGGTGTGTCCAGCGTTCACTTAAATCAACTGTGTCAAAGTTTGGGGTGGCTTCCGATGGCGCTGCGTAATACTTCTCTTTGCGTAATACCTGGTTTTGCTGTCTTGTAGCTGGAGATAATGCTGTGAAAATTCCAGAATGGTAGTATTGAGCCAAGATGAGCCATTTCAAAAGGCCAGATTCTGTAGCACTTTTCAGCGTGACCATCTTCTTAAACCCTCATTCCTCCAAGATTCAGGACTTTTAGGATAATAGGACTTAATCATGGGTGTTTTCAGGTGAAACCGAGAAAAATCATGCCACACTGGCAGACCCCGTGCATTTCTGCAGGAATCTGAAGGCGTTCATGACATTTGACATCCGTTGGTTATAGGCAGTTAGGGTTCAATCCTAAAAATTGCAAAGAAGTAGACATATTTTCAGTGCTAGTAGAAAGTTGGTATTTACATACTTTGTTATGTACTTGAGGTTTTGTCTCCGAGCAGAACGAGGCCCCTCATCAGGATCTAGCCTGTTTTTATCTGGAATCCATCCTGTGAGAAAGTGGAGCTCCCTGGAAACACTAGTCCTCTACAAGGTGGTTGAGATGCGTCGTGATGACTGAGAACATTCAGTGTAGCAGAAGTGCTTTTAAATCCTTGCAGGAAAGTGAAAGTGTGTTCAGTGTAATTGGGCATCTTGACGTCACTGCTTTGCACCCAGGTCCTCCCATGATCCCGGGCACCTCTGACCTGCCGACACCCTTCCGCACAGCCCATGCCCTCCTCCCCTCCTTCCCTCCTCCCCACTTCGCTCTGGAGTGCCACACGGGAGCCCTCAGCCCTCGTCATCACCTGGAACAGCTCTTGCTGTTCCCTCGGCACAGTTCCTCATCCCGCCCGGAGCACAGCCCCTCCACTTTCTCTCCTTGGAAGGACCAGGTCGTCCCGGCCATACATCCCTTGGCTTGTCCCCTCCCATTCCCTAGCGCCCCGCCTGCCGTGTCCGGGGCTCCACCTGGGTCCTGGCAAGACCCTCTGTCTTGCTGTTCTTCTGTCCGTCTGTCCTGCTGTTCTTCTGGCTCGCCTGCCTGGAAAGCCTGTAGCCCCGCCGCGCGCCAGCTGCCCCCTCTTTCCGCATGTCTGGGCTGCAGACAGGGTCCCGCGGGGGGTCTGCTTGGCGCCACCCGCAGCTCCTGACCTTCGCGGTCCCTGGGTTCTGACCGGTCCTGGGGGCTTCTCTTTAATGTCCCAAGTTGTTTCCCTATTTCCAAAACCTGCCCCCCGCCCCGCCCTACAGATACCAGTCTCCAGTGCCTGTCTGACCATCTCGGGCACCCTCTGGACCCTTTCTGTGGCCCCTCGTTGCCCTGAGAACAAAGCCTGAACTCCGAGATGAGACCTCAGAGTCTCTCTGTGACCTGGTTTCGATGTAGTTCCCCGGACAACTCGGTCACCTCCTCCCCGTCACACAGCATCTGCTGGCTGCTTTGAGCTACGTGCGGTTTCTGGTGGTGAATACGAGCCTTCTCATCTCTTTGAACTTGCTGGCCCTTTATCTGCACCCCTCTCCCCGGCTCCTGGTCCTCATCCACTGGCCCCCAGATGGAGTCACCAGGTTTTAGCATAGATGGAGCAGGTGCTGGAGAGCATTTCCAAACCCCCGGCCCCTCCGCTGCTGTCTCCCCACCAGAGAGATTTTGTGCCCTTTCTGCTGCCATGTGCTTCTCCCGTGTTACAACTTCTCCTTTTATACCGCCTCTTTGTTTGTCTGGTTCTTGTGAGAGACAGCTCACTGGGAACGCGGGGACGGTGTCTGTTTTGTTCACAGTTGTATGCCAAGTACCTGGTAGCTGGTCTTGCTGCACTGTAGACATTTAATAAAAATTTGGGGGGGGGCACCTGGGTGGCTCAGTGGGTTAAGCTGCTGCCTTCGCCTCGGGTCATGATCTCGGGGTCCTGGGATCGAGTCCCACATCGGGCTCTCTGCTCAGCAGGGAGCCTGCTTCCTCCTCTCTCTCTGCCTGCCTCTCTGCCTACTTGTGATCTCTGTCAAATAAATAAATAAAATCTTTAAAAAAAAAAAAAACTGGGTGAGTTAAGGGATTCATAAGTTCCTCGTTACTTGATTCCTGGGAAACAGGTAGGAGACCGTCGGCTAACATTTGTCAAGACTTCACCAGGCACCAGGGATGGTTTTGATAACTTCACAGCTATTAATTTTCTTTCTTTTGCTTTTAGGGTACGCCCTCCCATTTTGCTAGTTCTATGAATAATGAAACTCTGGGGGTGGTTGACTGTGCCTTTAACCATTACCCTGTCCTGTGCCTGTGCCCCAGGACTTTGTTAGCTGGGAAGCTGAGCAAGGGGGGGCGGGGGCTGGGGGCTGGGTGTGGCTCCCTGAGGGGAACATACTCTTTCTCAATGGCCATTCATAGGCAGTGCTGCGGACAGAGGAGATTTGTATTTGAATTTTTTTAAAAGTTAGTGATTTATATTCAGCATATACCTGATCTAATATCTCATTCATTGGAACATCATTTTCTAGCTATTCCGGTACAATCAAATCTTAAAAAACAACTAAATAACATAGACTCTGCACCTCACTGGCTAATACCCTGAGCTTACAAAAGGGATTTCAAGACACAAGTTTATTGTTAAGTTCCTACTCAGAAAATGGAATTATTGTCACCAAAATGGAAGTGGCGTCCATCTTTGGTTTTAAGAAGGGCATGTCACCAAATAGATTTCTGGGTGCAGTGCAAAAAAAAAAACACCCTTGATTTTTGAAATTCATTGTTAACCGTTGGTCTTACAGGCGAATCATGAAAAAAGTCTCCATGGAGCCATCTGAGCGACTGGCCAGTCTCCAGGCTCTGTGGGACAGCCAGACCGTGGCCGAGCAGGGCCCCTGTGGTGAGCACGCATTTTAAAACCAAATTATAACTGGCTGCGTGGATGTCCCCCTGCCAGGAAGTTACGTCTATTCCTAGTATCCTCCTAGAAAGGTGCAGTTGGTTTGAAGGTGTAATTAGCACCACACAGACTTTGGATTGGTGGACGAAAGTCCTATATTTAAGGGGTATTGAGTGCTGCTGTGTACTTACTATACAACGGGGAGGGGAGAGTCTTTGCTGTTTCCCCAAACAGAAAGAACAATCGGCATTGTCAACAGTGGCCATATTTAAACTTTTATATCTTCAGTTCAGAGAAATCATTTAGCCGAAGACCCGTCACATTTCTGTTGTGGGTTTCAGGTGGATTTTCTCAGATGTATGCCTGTGTTTGCGACTGGCTCGGATTTTCATACAGAGAAGAAGTACAATGGGTAAGTGTCTATATGTGCGCACACACACACACACACACACACACGCCTGGAGAATAGGCCAGTATTTACCAGCTTACTTCTTCTCCCCTGCCCCCCACCCCAATTCATTTTTTTGCTTAAAATCTTCCTCGGGTTCCTTGAAAATCTGTCTGTGCCATTGTCTAATTCTCGTTGTGTCCCTCTTCCCGATCCTCTTTGTGGACTGTTTACACGATTGAATTCTATTTCAAATAGGATGTGGATACAATTTATCTGACGCAAGACACCAGGGAATTGAATTTGCAAGACTTCAGTCATCTTGACCACAGGTAAGCTACTTCTGTCTTTTACAACTGTAATTGTGCCTCCAAAGCTGTATTTCTCTGCTGGTGCTTATGGGCATACGTGATCTCCAGAAAATCCTGTTACAAGGGAAGTCAGGAGACTCTAAGCATCTCTGAATCCTGCCTTTTAAGAGATAGTTTCAGCTGTGTGCATTTGGGGCTGATGTGCATGTGCGTACCTCAAATCCAGAGTTTGTAGTTAGAAACTGTGGAAACATAATTCTTGAGTTCTTGTACCAGCCCACATAAGTCCATTTTATCATCTGCCCTGTATATATGATACAGTATTATTTTTCCCGATTGCTCTGAGAACATTTTTCTAGGAGGAAGTTTTATGCGGCAGTCATAAGAGATGACTTTTTGTTTATAATTTCTTTAGGAATTGGGGATTGCTCAGGTACGTATGTGCATAGATTGGTGGAAATCCATTTTGCCATTATCTGCTTTGTGAAAATGACCGTACTACTGTGAATCCTGTTACTTGTTATTTGAGAGACATGTAGGTTTGAAGATCTTGACTTACATATACTTAGGGCTGGGGTTCGAGTGGCCAGGCCCCAGAGAAGCAGCTTCATTCAGTCCGTCCCAGTGCTTTCTCCCTGGCAGGGCTGAGCGGTGACCCAGTGCCCTTGCTGGTGTTTTATCCTGGGTTTCCCCATGGATACCCTGGATATCCTGTTCCTAATTTTAAGTGGCAGGTGTCAGTCCTACCCCAGTGAGCCTCAGCCTGGGAAATCTTCCATCCCTGTTTGGATTTGAGAGAGAGAGAGAGAATGAATCCTGGGACTCCGGCTGTCCCTTTTGTGCTGGGCGGACAATCAGGGTTGCAGACCTCGTTGTTGCTCCTTCTTAACCACTAGCATCTTGCCCTGAAAAATGCCATTTCAGGGTATTTCTCCACCTCTGTCAGGGAAATCCAGCACCAACAGGGTGAACCCCCAAGAGCTGAAGCCAGCTGAACTGAGCAGAGAGCACGTATGCCAGCTAGATGGGGCTCGTGTCTGCGCGGTGGGTGTACAGAGGACGGAGAGGCAGGGTCCGCTTGGTCTGTAGTTGTGGCCAACGCCAGGTGCCCACCACCCCTGCTGCTCAGGCTTGGCTCTGCTCCCTTTCCGTGGAGCAGGCAGCTTCTTTCCTGCTCAGAGCTGCTCTCCCTTTCCTGCAGACGAGGGAACGTCCTGCTCCCGTTCAGGCTTGCCTGTTTCCTGGGTAGCACGTGAAAAAGTGAACTGAGAAGGAAAAAGGGAAAATATTTGCTCTGCCAGCTTTTCTACAATAAAAACAGAAAGTGGAACGTAGAATAAGAGGACTGAGTAGGCTTGCCGTATCAGAGCTCAGTGGTTTTGGCCCTGGGATCCCTTTACTGTTCTTGAAAACAGTGGAATTTCTGTTCATGTGGGTCTATCTTTTGGTACTGATCATCCTAGAAGTTAAAACTAAAATTAACTAAAATTAAAAACATTGATTAATTCCTTGAAAAATGCTCATAAGCCTGTTACATGTTGCCATCAGTACCAGTTTTACAAAAAATAACTATTTTCCAAGACAAAAAATAAGTCAGCCGCGAGAACGCATCCGTTTACCTCTCTGCTGCCATCTTTAACTCCCGACCTCATAGAAGACCGCTGCGCTCTGCTGTGGTTCGTGGCACAGAGTGAAACACACGAAGAAAATGCAGACTTAAGCAGACACGTAGTTACAAAAGGGAGTGTTCTGAATCACCTTTTCACTTAGCTGGGGCTAGTCATCCGTCGTTTGCCACAAGGCAGGAAGAGGTGGTTTTCTGATGGTCAGAGGTAGGATGGAATCGGAAGCCGTTCAGTGAACATTTTTGATTTCATGACATTAAAACGCATCTGGTCCTTCTTGTACTTTGATGGGTCTTACTTAGATGACTGTGTAGCATCCTGCATTGGTCATTTAGAAAATACTAGTTCGCGGAGCTATGCCTGGCATCCGGATGTTCTCTTGTTATACGATAGGGAGGAAAGAAAACCTCTGTCAGCATCGCCGAGCTTATCCACAAAGTCTCCAAGTGTGGCATGGCTCTCGGGCTCACCGTGGCAGATAAAGGTTTCCCCAAATTCAGATTTTTTTCTTTAAAGATACAATTTCACCATTCTATAAAATTTACTAAGTGCTGTCAGGTGATTTCCTTGATGCGACTGCTAACTTCTCACGCCTTAGAGAAAATACCTGCCAAATCCCAGCTCTCCATAACTGTGTTATGTCATTGTGTGTGTGTGTGTGTGTGTGTGTTCATGAAAAAAGGGAGCTAGTTCTGCTTCTGACTCTATCCCGGGAACACCTCACCTGACACAGTGATCCCCTTTGGTGCATAGAGGAAGCATTTTGGGCATACTTCTGTTTTGTCCTACAGGCGTGTCGTCAAGGGCCGAGATTTAATAAAATGAGTACTTTTTACTCCCCCAGAAAGGGCTTTCTTAAATGAAACTGGCGCGTGGTTAAAGCAGCCGGGTGTGTGGTGATGGAGAATATAGTAACCACATCCTGGCTTGGCACTGCTGAGGCACGAGCCGCCTTCTCCTGTCCCTTCTCTGCCTGCCATGCAGACGTCTCCACGGCGTGAGGGACAATTTGTTTTCGTGTTACTATGAAAATACTTCTGAACTTGTGAAGCCCCTGAGGGCATCTCAGGGTTTCCGTGGGGTCCGTGGACCACAGTTGGAGTAAGCACGCTGTGTGGGGCAGCTTGAGGTGTTTCTCCAGCTTTCTTTGTTCCCCCCTTAATGACTTTCACACCATTATGTTCTGCATAGCGGCAGGGCTGAATTTTCCAGTTTACCCACTGTACTTAATCTGGTGACTCATCTGTCACGAGGGGGAAACTGTATCTAGGGACGCTACTGATAAATACAGTTACTTGACATATGCAGAACTGTGCACAATCCTACTCGCAAGTGAGCCTTGTCAAAACCTAGAGTCCTCCTGCAGATCTTTCCTCATTCCTTAGCTGGAGGATTTTCAGTTTCCCAGTAAACACTGCATTCGTAAATCATCCACTTTTTTTACCTGATTAAGGGCTGGATGGCTGATTCTCATTACTGAGACTTCAGATGAGAAGATGGGACACTTTTTCTGTGAAGGACCAGGTAGTAAATATTGTAGGCTTTAGGGGGCCGATGGTCACTGTTGCAAATGCACAGCTGCTGCAGTAGTCCGGAAGCAGCTCCAGAGAGTACGTGACTGAGCGTGACTGTTCCAATAAAACTTTATTTACAAAAATACACGCCATGGGCTGTGGTTAGCTGACGCCTGGTCCACATCAGCAGCCTCTCATGGGGTTGTATATACCCAAAGAGAAATGCAAGATGAGCTACAAAAGAAATAGAAAAATAATGAGCTACTATTTATGCTCATTGTTGACTCATTTTAAAATTTCTTATCTTTATAATATACAATACTATTATTGTGGTAGTATTTATATATTATATTAATTATATTAATACCTATATATTATGAAAAATTAGGGCATTCTCAGAATTTTTCTTTTTTAAAATTTATTTGTTTATTTATTTATTTGCAGTGGGCGAAATAACAGGCATCACTGCTCTAGATGTCCTCTTTCCTACTCATGTCTGAATACAGAGGAGAACTGTCTTTCTCCTCTCTTTCTTGAGGGTGTAATTTGTCCCCACGATTCTTACTATTAAAATAGATACTGGCTTTTATATAAAGAGATGACTGTCCTTCCTGTTAGGTGGCCCGTGTTAATAGTATTTCGCCCAATCAAGTTGCAACAAAGTATATTGGATGAACATTTCTGTTTACCCAAGAAGGAGATCTGCACTTGCCTGGCAGTAGTTGGGAAGGATTCACAGTGGTACAGTCTGGGTGTGATATGGATCATTCCCTGAATTTGAGAGGTTTTACAAGAAGTTAGTGACTTTCTCATTTGCCTGTGAATCAGGGAGAAGAGAATAGAGGAATTAGGCAAATTGGAGGTGCTAGAGGAGAGATTAGGCGGGCCACATGTTGACTTGGAGCCTGTGGGCAAACAGGGGCCATGCTTCTACGCATTGATGGGTTTTCCCACAGTGGCAGCTGGCCCCGTGTATTTCTAAGTGAACATAATTTCCAATTGGCCGTTATTCCAAGCTTTATCTTTTCATGCCATTCTCTCTTGTATTTAGTCATCACAGTTAGAAACATCCCTTGTTAAGAGTCCCAGAAACCATTAGTGATCCTGGAAGGGAAGTTCTGTGAAGGCTGGGCTGTATCTGTCCCATTCCTGCTGTGTGATGTGAGGCTCTTGGGTCAAACCAGTGGCTCCGGATTTTCAAGGGATATTGAGCTGCTCTGGGGGAGCAGATCATTAACCTGGGAGGTCAAGGGGATATTTATTTTTTAGGGTTTTGTTTTATTTTTTTAAAGATTTTATTTTATTTTAAGATTTTGTTTTAAAGATTTCATTTATTTATTTGACAGAGAGCAAACATGAATGACGGGGTAGGGCAGAGGGAGAGGGAGAAGCAGACTCCCCGCTGAGCAGGGAGCCTGAGGGGGGGGCTCGATCCCTGTTCCTGTATCGTCAGCCCCCATCATAAAGTCTTTAGGGCCCTGCCTAGGAGCTTCAAGGGAAATTTTATAAGTAACTTGAATGCCGTGCTCGATGACTAACTGAAACGCTGTATCGCAACTGAGTGTAGGACCAGATGCCCTGGTGTTGCTGGAGAAGCATTCAGGGGTGAGGACGACCGTGGGCTTGTTAGGTCCATCCAAGTCCTCCCTGGAGAAGAATAGCGCTTAGGAAATACTTGTGAGAATGCCTACTCATTTGTTACTTACAGCTTCCAAAATTTTATTGAAGTATATTCTCAAAATGTATTCTGGTTTTGCTGTCATCGGTGGGTCATAAAGAGGCCTAGTTTGAAAAAGACTTTGTTGTGCATTTCTCGTGGATCGCCCAAAGACCCGTGAGCTGACATGTTTGAAGTGTAACTAGACTGTAGTTTGGAGTGGTGGGGACTGATGGGGTATAGAAGGTGGTCCCTAGTTGAAGAGAATATATAGCTTTAAATACATCGATTCTTCTTGTGCCCAGGAGATTTTCAAGAGGAACTAATCTCATCAGTCCTCTGAAGACGCAAAGATGCGCATCATTGAATTTAAACTTGGCTTCTGAGAGCCCAGCCAACAGCTCATTCCCTTCAGACTCATGTTTTCGTGTTTTCATATTTCTTCCTCATCAAAGTGACATTCTCGAGCCTGACACTTTCAGGAGAAGAGTGTGGAGTGTGGGTTAATGTTTGTCAAGGTTGTCCCCAGGGCACTGGTGTAATTCTTTCCTCATCTGGGCTCTGTCTCTTTATTCCCACTCTCATTTTGAAGGGGAGTAAATGCAGTTCGGAGTGTGAATTCAGGTGTGAATAGCACGGGCTTCTGTTTTCTGTCCCGAAATGTCTGAACTGTTATGTCCACAACGGTTTTCAGTCAGGGTTGGATGGACTCTGATGTACAAGTTGATGATATGTTGGAGAACATGAAAAAAAAATAGTAGAACTTCTTTTTCTTTTTTTTTCTCTTTCCAAGATTTTATTTATTTGAGAGAAGGAACAAGAAAAAGAGCACAAGCAGGGGGAGGGGCAGTGGAGAGAGAGAAGCAGGTTCGCTGCTGAGCTGGGAGCCTGACGTGGGACTCTTGATCCCAGGACCCTGGGATCATGACCTGAGCTGAAGGCAGAGGCTTAATTGACTGACTCTCCCTGTCCCCCACCCCGGAACCTTTAATAGAACTTGTTTTGTTTATTTTATATCCATTTTATTTGTGTGTGTGTGTGTGTGTGTTTTATACCGAATGTCATGTATTGGGACAGTGGCACGTATATATAATTTACAGATAAACATAGATCTGGGGGAGGTTTGTGCTCAAAATATTTTTCAGTTAAGAGTGAATGATCTAAAACTCGAGCGATCATCCGTGTAGGATTCTGGTCACGTCCTCATCCGTGAAGTATTCAGATTGTCACGTATCTTACACGGTTGGCGACTGAGTGGTCCAACCAACCATTTAATAGTAGACGGGACACACCTCTATATTAATTAGAATAGCAGGAAGGAGTAACAACTCTATGACATTTGAAACTTCTTGAAACCCTCCAACTTCCATTTTAAAACTGGATATGAAGGAGAAAAATCTAAGTTATCCGTGGAAAGACTCTCAAGTGAATATGTCGGGAAGATACCCTGCAGTTCGGGGTCTTACCGTCCTTCCCACGAGAGCACACATTCCGTGTACATGCAGGAGGCGTGCAGAGTAGCAAGACCTCATTCTTGCAAGAAACAACCTTCCTTTGAGCCTCTGAAATTTTGTGAGATTTATTAGGGGGAAATCTTTGCTCCAGTGGAGTGTGGATATATGACAGAAAATTACCATGCCGTTCACGGGATGAGTGCCCTTTTCCTACATTGTGGATTGGGGGGCTTGCCAGACATCCTTCACATCTGTCAATCATTTTTATTCTTTACCGCCCTTGTGGAATATTTCACACTGTCTCTTTTAAACATCCCATTGTTTTTGGAGTTTCAGAGAGGAGGAGGCAGGCAGGGACAAGTGAGTATGGAGGGAAATTTGGCCCCAAAATAATAACTGGAAACATTAAATTCTCAAGAAGTCCTACAGATCAGAAGGATGAGGCTTGACAACTGCTAATTCAACAGGTTATCCAGAATCTACACTAGCAAGGAATTGGCCAAGTGACTTAGACCCTCAGTCACTTGCCAACCTCTTTGTTTTTGCAAAGTAACTTTTGAAAATTAGCCCCCAAGTATTAGCAATTTATGTCTGATGTCCCGAGCAAGAGCACTGTCAGTATTTGAGAAATCACTCTGGGATAATCTTCATATTGACTTTCCAAATATGAACAAAGTGAGTGGTTGAATGTGATGGAAAAGGTTTGGAGACTTTGATCTTAAAATCCTATGTCTGTACCGCCGTGGATTCCCTGGAGAGGAGGTTGAAGATTCTCGGGGGCGCGGGAGGCAGGAGGCTCGGTGAAACGGTAGCAGCATGGTTGGGACGGTGGGTTGGTGAGCTGGAAACCAGGCAGTGGGTCTGAGACCTGGCTCTGTCCAGCGTAGCACTGTGGGATCTGGGAGTTCTCGAACTTCTCTATGTCCTGCGGGTTTACATCTGTGAAATAATGTGAGTCATGGTCCCTCCCTCTTAGAGTTACTGTGAAGACTCTGTGGATTAATAAATCTAAAACACTGTGTGCTGGTACATAAAAATGTTTAAATAAATGCTTGCTATTTTTTTAAAAAAAACTTATTTAAGAGAGAGAGAGTATGAGTAGGGGGAGGGGCAGAGAGAGAGAGAATCTCAAGCAGACACCTCCCCCCGACCCCCACCCCACCCCCCGGCTGAGCACAGAGCCGGACACAGGGCTCGATCCCAGGACCCTGAGATCACAACCCGAGCCAAAATCAGCAGTCAGATGCTTAACCAACTGAGCCACCCTGGCGCCCTTCCCCCCTTGCTACTTTTATATCCTAAAAGACTTGCCTCCTTTTAAAATGAATAGTGTTATAAAGTGGCCAATTTTCTTAATTAAAAGGAAAAGAGTTAGAGACGCAAAATCCCTACATGACAGAAAATTTCGCATTTCCAGGGGCTAGTTCATGATCTGTTCTGTGATGCCGCTTTTATCTTGTCAGCTCTGTGACAACATTTTCTTCTGGAAAGGTACAAGTGGAAAACTTGGTTCTTTTGAATTTTAAGGGAAGGTTTAGATCACTCACCATTGCCAACTGAGATGAGAGATAAGGATCTCAGCTTGTAGGACAAACCCCAACCTGTGGCTACATTAACAACCACAACCAGAAGAACAACTCTGTGTATAATACATTTATATCAGGAATAAGGTTAGGGAATATTAACCGCGTTCTCTCCTTTGACACAGTATCAGAAAAGGTTCTGCCCTGGGGCTCCGAAGGGTATTAACACTGGATCTTCTCAGGGTTTGGAGTCTCAGAGCGGTTTTGCTGCCATTTTAAGGAAATGGTAGAAGTAGCCTATGGAAATGGCAAGAAAACTACTATGTTGCCACGACTCAGGAGAAGGTTCCGGAACTGTAGCTCTTCAAGAATGACTTGACTCTTCAGATCAAAAGTCAAGTGGTAGTTAAGAGTCTCTTAGGAGATCAAAGTAGGAAACAGTGGGATACACAGGGCCACGGACTGATGGGTAGAAAGCTGTTACCCTGTGAAAATCCGTCAAGATCACAAGTGTTGGTGTTTGGAACCCTTTCTGTATTATGTAATATAATGCCAGCCGTGCTTGGTGAAAACCCGAGAAAGGGCTGGTTCTGATCAGCCCAGACCCCACCAGGGAAATGCAGGGAGCGCTTTGCCTCGAGCTGGTGTTGGCACAGCCGTGGGAGGCCCACGTGAATGCCAGATTGGTTTTTATCTTTGGTTTGCTTCTTTGCTCACTTACTACTGTGTTCTAAGAAAGCCATCAGGAAAAGGAACTCTCAGGAATCAAATTACTGACATGCAGTCTTGTGTTTTTTTCTGTTGGGGTGAGATGCACTGGTTTTGATCATGGTTGGTGATTGTTATGTTTAGACCGAGACTGCTGGAACCTTGGCCTCTGTGTTGTGGCTGGCCTGGCGGCTTGGACGGTCCCAGAGCAACAGATTCGAGGACTCCCGGATGTCCCTGGGCTACGACCTTGGCTTTTCTCTGAGTGTTTGCCGGAGTGCTTTCTGGATGCTCACTTCTTAGACACAAAGCTCCCGTTCTTGGCACAGCCCAGCCGGCGTGAGAGGTTTCAGACCGGAGAACCGATGTTTTACCCGCTGTAGCGTGCCGCTGTAGCTCATTTACTTTGGTTTCTGTTTTGTATCCCAACGTGGGAACACGCAGCAGTTTATCCGTTCTGTGGCTGATTGGATGTTTGGGTCAGTTTCGTGACTGTTCTGAGCAATGCTTATAAGGCCATTCTTGAGCTGTCAGTGGAGAGAAGGGCAGGCGGTCATGTACCAGAATGCACATAGTGGTCACGCCAGCCACGCTCTCCACAGTTCGCTCAAGAGATAGGCTTTAGCCTCTCCTAAGAAGACTGGCATGAGTCCGTTTTCCTTTGCGATTACCCCTGCACTCCTGGTTGTAGTAATTATTCTAACAGTCCTTGCGTTCTGTAGGGTTTTGTCATAAAAGCATGCATGTTTCCATTGGGGTGGTGGTAACTTTTTTTTTTAAGATTTTATTTATTTATTAGAGAGAGAGAAGGATCCCAAGTAGGCAGAGAGAGAGGGGGGAAGCAGACTCCCTGCTGAGCAGAGAGCCCAATGCGGTGCTTGATCCCAGGACCTGGGCCTAAGGCAGAGGCTTAACCCACTGAGCCACCCAGGTGTCCCCGTAACTCTTTTAAGAGTTTAGGAAGAATTACTTCTTTTTGCCTTGGCCCCTGGTCCAGCCTCGCTCTGGAGGATGGAAACTGTGTCCTTGCTCTGATACAGTCTACCTACTTGGCTGAAATTGTTCACCTCCTGAAACATTTCTCTGCTTCAAAGCTTTTTATGGGCACCCTGTCTACAGTCCCATTCCTAGTGCAGCTTTCCAGCCTGGTTTCTGGACCCTCCAGGGTTCTGCTTATCTCCTGCTGGATGCAAACCACTCCAGCCTAAAGGGCCTACAGCACAAGCCATCATTTTCACTCACCTGTCACAGTTCCAGGCTCGATGGGGCTCTGCCACGAGGTTTTTGCCTTGGGGCTCTTCTCAGCCATGAGAGTCAGACAGGGGCTGGGTCCAGAGCCATCGAAAGGCATCCTCAGCCACACACCCAGTGGCTGATGCTGACTGTCTCCTGACTCCCTTCCCCGTGGCCTTCCCACATGGCTAGACCTTCTCGGCGAGGCAGCTGGATGCTGTGGCTGAGCATGTCGAGGGATGGAGCTGAGCAGAAGCCATTTTCTTTTTTTTAAAGATTTTATTTATTCATTTGAGAGTGAGACAGCGAGAGAGAGCATGAGCGAGGAGAAGGCCAGAGGGAGAAGCAGACTCCCCGTGGAGCTGGGAGCCCGATGCGGGACTCGATCCCAGGACTCCGGGATCATGACCCGAGCCGAAGGCAGTCGTCCAACCATCTGAGCCACCCAGGCGTCCTGAGCAGAAGCCATTTTATTGCCTTTTCTATTCTCGCCCTGGGAGTCCCACAGCATCAGAGGAAGACATCCATGTGGTCGCCAGGGGCTGACAATATGCACTACAGCGAGTAGAGACCATGATGTGTACATTTTGTGTAAGGACACGTTTCCGTTTCTCTTGGTTGAGTACATAGGGTCGAGACCACCAGGTCTTACGGTAAGTGTGTGTTAAGTGTAGGCACCTTTGGACTGTGTTTTACCCCGATTGTGCTGTTTGCATTTCCCTCAGCAGTGTATGAGGGTTTCAGTTGCTCGGCATCCTTGCCAGCCCTTGGTTTTTTGTTTTTTTGTTTTTTTTTTTTTATTTTGTTTTTAAATTTTAGCTATTCAGTAAGTTTGTAGTGGTATTTCCTTTTGGCTATAAACTGCATTTCTTTAATGACTAATAATTTCAAACATCTTTTTTTTTAAGATCTATTTTTTTTTTTTTAAGATTTATTTATTTGAGAGAGAGAGAGAGAGCGCGCACAGGGGGTGAGGGAGAAGCAGGCTCCCTGCTGAGCAGAGAGCCCGGCGCATGGCTCAATCCCAGGACCCCAGGACCATGACCTGAGCCAAAGGCAGACGCTGAACCGACTGAGCCCCCCAGGTCCCTCAAACATCTTCTTGTATACTTCTTTCCCATTGATACATCTTCTCTGATGAGCTGTCTTGTTTAGATCTTTTGCCTCTTTTTAAAAATTGGGTTGTTTTTTATTACTGACCTCCAAGAGTTCTTCATGCATTCTGATACCAAGTCCTTTGTCAGAAGTGTGATTGTCAGCATTTACTCCCAGCCTGGGGCTTGTCCTTCCCTTCTCTTAACAGATCTTGGGCAGATGTTTGGTTTTGGTGAAGTCCGATTTATCCATTTTTCCTTTTTATGGATCATGCTCTTGGCATCCCATCTAAAAACTCTTCAACTAAAGCCATTCCTTGCCCTGTTGACCATTTTTTTCTAGATTCTCTACTTTAGCCGGGGAGCGGGCTCTGGCTTTTCAGGGTTTTTGCTATTTGTATGGAGAGACGCTGCTGTCCCGTGCCCCATGTCAGTGCAAAGCCTGGGTCTTTTAATGCTGTGCTCTCCACTTCTTGCAAACGACTTCATTATGACAAAAGCCAGCTGTACTCCAAGTCAGGTGACAGACTGGAACACATCGTGAAGAGGTTCTGAAGTGTAGCTGCTACTTGACATTAAGTCATCGGAAGGAGAGAATCGGAGAATGCTTTGCCCCGGTTCTTGAAAGGAGCAGCACAGGGGAACTGTCTTGAACTGAGCATGTGAGAAGCTGGCATCTGCCCCCGGAGAAGCCACAGACTGTCACCAGCTCCCAGGGAGAGCGTCAGGAGTTCGCTCTTGCACCTGGTCGGGCGGCCGGGGGAGCGGTAAAGGGAGGGAAGAGCGTGAAACCACCGTGGCAAGAGTTGCTGTTCATGGTTCTAAATCCAAAATCCAAAACTTAGGCAAAATTAATAAACAGGCCATTCGATAGGACAGGTGGCCTATGGAACAACGTGACTGAGACTGGTAATTCCTTTGTGTGTGTAGTTTTTCTCGCCTAGTCTGGGGGACTCCTTTCTCTATCTGTCTATCTATTTAAGATTTTATTTATTTAGTTGACAGCACAAGTTGGGGGAGCAGCAGAGAGAGAGGGAGAAGCAGACTCCCCACTGAGCAGAGAGCCCAATGTGGGACTTGATCCCAGAACTCTGGGATCATGACCTGAACCGAAGGCAGATGCCTGACCAACTGAGCCACCCAGGCGCCCCTCCTTTCTCCTTTTTAAAGCATGTCTGATGAAGCTGTGTAACGTGCCCGACATGGGGCCTGCTACCCAGAAGCTCTGAAACAATGTGGATTTCCCGTCTCTTTCCACCTTCTGCCTTCCTTTTCTATTCCAGTAACAATTTGAGTATTTGCTGCGTGTCATGCTGTGTGGGTGAAACTGATTGTGATCTCACCGAAGCCAGAAAACTGAAATAGAGTGGCTTTTCAAAGAGCTTACAGCCTGGGATGGGGGTGGAGACATAGGTGTTCAGTACAAACCATAATCCAAGGCAGAGGAAAATCAATGCTAAACAGAGATGCAAGCAGGGGTGCTGGCCGGGGTGACCCAGGGGATGCGGAGAGGGGAGGAAGAGTGATGTGCGGATCGTGGGGTGCTCGGATTCTCATAGGCGAACTTGGATTCTCTGATTGTGCCATCGTCTGTGATGCTTAGTAAACGGTCTGCTTTTGGGCTGGAGCATGCGTGGGGGGCATGTCGCAGGGAGATCAGGCCGGAAAATGGAGTGCACACAGGGCTCTGATGCAAGTAGCCGGCGTCCGTAGCTGAAGGGTGTGTGTGAAGCATAAGATGAAAATACACCCGGGCTAGCTCCTGTGTGTGCGCAGTACAAGGAACTGCAAGAACGTACCAAAGGGTTATAGGATGCTCGCTAAGCACTGGGAGTCCATTCAGGGTCACTTACTATCTGCAAGGCCAGACGGTGTCCTTGCTTGGAGTATAAACTCCTCAACTAGAGAATATAGTGGTGGGAAGGTGGGGGCCAGGGACAATGATCTGCCCTCATACTCGCAAGTCCAAGTGTAGCCTTTGACCCCCCCCAACGTAAGTACTCATAGCCTCGTGTTGACCAGAAGCCTTACCGATAACATGAACGCATAACAAACACTTTGTATATTACATGTATTATGTACTGTAATTCTCGTAATAAAGCAAGCTAGAGGAAAAAATGTCATCAAGGAAATCCTAAGGAAGAGAAAATACATTTAGAGTACTGTACATTTTTATAAAAAAAAAAAATCCATGCAGTTCAAACCCATATTGTTCGAGAGTGAACTGTATAGGACATTTCTGATGGTTAAAGAAATCTGACTCATTCATGTAGAGGGAGCAGTACAGTCTTTCCTAGAGCAAGGAGTTCTCTGAGGAAACACTGCTACCACTCTTGTCCTTTGGATATAGACATCAGGGGCCCTAGAGGTAGTTTAAATTCAGCTTTTAGGAATTCTGCTTACATCAGACTGAAGATCTGTCCCAGAGATCTGTGGGTGAAGTAGTTTCGGGGGGATGTCATGTTTGTACTAACAGGAGCTAACAAGTGAACTTGGGTGCCGTGGGTTGAACGTGATGTGTCAGTAAGGCTCCCGTAGGAGGGCCCTGATGGAGGTTGTTATTTCTGCTTCTAGGGACCTGATACCCATCGTTGCTGCTCTGGAATACAATCAGTGGTTCACAAAGCTATCTTCCAAGGATCTGAAACTGGTAAGTAAGTGAAGATGTTGCAGATGTTGCTTACTTCTGCTGAGTTTCCAAAGCCCGATAATTATCAGAAAGACATTTGTTTTTCTACTGATCTGGCGAGCTGCATACATGCTTTTTTCTCGAGGAGGTATTTTCCTGTAAATGATCTGCATACCATTTCACCAAGTTGGTAATGTGAGATGCCGCGGAGAAGTACTTCCTCCTGTTTTCAGCTGCCTCCGGCAATTTTAGATAATGAACCGTGAGACCCAGTTCTCGGAGCCTTCAGTACACGCTCATTCTGTTGGGTAAAACTCTTAAACTTACGTTTGCCCAGCTGCAGGGAGCAGATTTGATGTTTCTATCCTGCATTCTGTCTCCGCCAAGCTTCCCTTCCTAAGAGTTTGGGTAAACGGGATCAGGCAGAGTTTGTGTGCTGGAGTGATGAGAGCTAACATTAATTTTCTGGAGGAGTTTTAGGGCACATTTGTATGTAAGCAAAAGGAAATCAGAAGTGAGACGTTAGTTTTCATAAGGTATGGGGGAGCCAAATTTTCTGTCTGTTTTACTAGTGGAAGTGAGATGCTCTGTTGGGATTTTTTTTTTGCAAGCCCAAAGCAGCTGTATGGGCAGAACCTTATCCCTAAGTTAACTTTATCCTACTTCATTTTAGGGCAGGATGTAATCTAGAGGTTGTTTGCTTGGTGACTCTTTGTTCAAGCCTCTGACTTTCAGAGGTCATGGGAACTGGAGGGTTAACGATTTTCATAGTGGAGAGGTAGGATTTTGATGGAGACCTGGATCTGTAGAAAATGGAGGGCTGAGGTTTGCTAGTGGACAGGCTGCTGGGCCTCTGAATTTGCCTGGGGTGTGAGTGGTTTAAAGTAGTATCAGTATAGGCATGGGCTGAGCTCATTTGGGGTCGCTAAGAGCCAGTGTGGTAGAGGAAAGAGTGCGGGCTTGGAAACAGAAACCTGGGTCTCAGACTCTGGCTCCTATGACAAGGCTGTGGGACCTTCGTAAGTTACCTGACATCCCAGGGCCTCAGTTTCCCATTACCGAGAGTCCATTGGAGCTCGTGTTTCACTCATCTCTGTCCAATGCTTATCGGAATATATTGGTTTATAATATCTAGTCCATAAAAATTGGTCTAATAAATGGGTGTCAGATTAGTTTGTTGAGTGAATGAATGGGCGCAGCAATAGAGCTAATTTGCAGGGTATTGGGGGTGAATAAATCATGTGTGTAGAAATGCTAACAGAGTACCCGACATCTTGTGGGCATTTCCTGTTCACTGTTACTCTTACAGCATCACAGACCAGCGGAGAGGCTGAGAAATGAGCAAGTGTGGGGGTGCGAGTTATGGAAACTGTATCCGCCCCATGGGGGGAGGGTCTCTGCTCAGTGAGGATGGAGTGAGGCTCGGCTGGGGGCCAGGTAGACTCCCAGGGAACAGGCGGACGCAGTGGTGGGAGGGAGATCCAACAGCAGAAGCCTCAGTCCAGAACACAAGGCATGGAGGTGCTCAGAGGCTTTCCCTCGATGGCCTGGGATGAAAGGAAGTGTCGTGGCACGACTTGAGAGCTGCCCTTACCGCTCTTCCAGTAACGGTGATTGAAGCTCCCAAACACTGATTTGTATATTTTTAATATTTGGTATTTTAAAACGAAGAATGGTCTTTGGGATATTGCTCTTCAGTCTTCAAAAACAGTAGCAGTTTTTCGTGGTTTTCACCCAACGTTAAAAATAGCTGATACTCGCCCCTTTGAAGGCGACGGCAAGATGCAACCTGGGAACCTTTTCTGATACTCAGCTTATGCGTGTGAAAGACAGTAGTACGCCTTCTTTGGACTTTTGAAAACGTGGAGTGGAGTGCAGGACACAAAGGAGTGACTTCCTCTTGAGTTACAGGGATTTTTGGGGTTGTTAAGATTGTTCCTAGCTCCTAAAATCCTCCGGTGCTAAGCTGCCACAAGAAAAATGGGTTGTAGGGGCTTTATGCTGATCTTAGGACGTCCATTAATAGTCACTTGCCTTAATTTAAATAGAAGGGTAGAAGGATCTTTTTTTTTTTTTTAGATATGCCAAAGTTGTGATGAAGAGTAAGTTTCTGTCTTACATTCTTGACTCATTGACATCACAGTGGATGGGGATCTTGCTCAAGTCTTGACTTTGTAACGTAGGCAAGTTAGCAAGCAGTGTGGGGTCTTTCTGCATCTTTTTCAAATGGCCTCGTTGGGCCAGTTGCCTTGGTTCCTTTTAGTTATAAAATTCTGTATGTCTTTATTTTGTACTAGTCCGATTGTTGCTGATCGCGATTTCCCTCGTTTTTAGAGTATACCTCTGATTTTTTAACTAAAGGCAAGCTCTTGGAGAGCCACTGTATGAACTTACTAAGAATTCCCCCCCCCCCAAATCAGTGACCGTAGTGCAGCACAGGTAGGTGACATTTGGGGAGCACTACTCTAGTGGTCGTATGTTATTTGCTGTCTAGGTTTAGAGGGGGTGTATACCTCTAATATAATATTTCATCATTATAATATTCTTCAGTGTAGAAAACAATTCTTTGCATGTGCTTGGGCACTTAATAAAAAGTAGCAAAATTAACATAGACATGAATGACTTGTTATGCTTCTCCTCTACCAGCATTTTAAAGAAAAGCTGGACATACTTTTTGGACATTTTCTGTAATAAATTTTTATTATAGTAATGATACCTAATAGGGAAATGAAAGCTCTGCTTTGGGAAATTGCTTTTCTGGAAGCTCTGTAAGGTAGCCCTGGAAAGATAATGATACACCATGGATTGTTTTTGGAAATGAGGATAATCCCTGCAAAAATACTGTCTAAGCAGTGACTTTTTATCATGCCAACACAGAGTAAGATCAGTTCCCCTGGTTGTGTATTGTAAGACAAAGAATTACACTGATAAGGGGGTCATCATTTTGAAAATGAGCACCATCAGCATAATGTAAATGGCAGGCTTCGGGTCAGTTGGAATTAATTTTCCTCTTCCTTCATCAATCTGTGGGACACATCAGAAACTCCGGGACCCTGTGAAAGCTACATTGTAGACCGAATGGAATCGGACAGCACATAAGAATCACAGGTGTCTTACTCGTGTGTTTTCTAAAGGATGTTCACTAGCGAGTTTTGTTACATTTCAGACTGTCCCAATGATGTCTAATCCAGCTGGACATATGTGATCGGATAAATCAAAGAATTGTAATTTTTTTGTTGGTACTTTAAGAAAAGAAACTGCTTTAATTTAGTATGCTGTGGTACTCAGAATTTCCTTCCTCCCTCCTGCTTCCTTTCCCTTTCCTTTCCCTTCCTTCCCTTCCCTTTCCTTCCTCTTTCTCTTTCTTCTCCCCTTCTGCTTTTACTACTTTCTTTTCCTTTCTTTTTCTTTCTTTCTTCTTTCTTTCTCCTTCCTTTGTTCCCTCCTTCCTTCCTTCCTTCCTCTTTTTCTTTACTCCTTTCTCCCTTTCCTTCTCTCTTTCTTGTTTCTTGCTTGCTTGCTTTTTCTCTTTCTCAATTTCTCTCTCTCTTTCCCCTTTCTTCCTTCCTTTCTCTCTCTTTCTCCCTTCCTCCCTGCCTTCCTTCCTTCTATGTCATAAAGGATTTAAATAGACCCTACATCGTGATGAGATTTTATTTATTTATTTTTATTTTTTTAAGATTTTTTTTCTTTTGTTTATTTGAGAGAGAGTGAGAGAGAGAGAGGGCATGAACACAGAGGGAGAGAGAGAGAAGCAGACTGTCCAGTGATCAGGGAGCCTGATGCGGGGCTTGATCCTAGGACCTGGAGATCATGACTTTAGCCAAAGGCAGACGCTTAACTGACTGAGCCACCCAGGCATCCCTAAAATCACTTTTAAATGTAGAAGTGATTTTAAAATCAGGAGCCACCTTAAGTCAGTTTTGGAATAAGGCAGAAACATAGACGAATTAAAAAATATTAGTATGTAAAATTAAAAAAGAAACATGTACAATTCCGCCACCAGGATACAACTCTGCATTTTTCAAGAGTTGTGCAACATACAACAGCTATTTCAGTTGTTGTGATCTTTATTTGAAACATTTCATTTTAATTCTGCATTTTCATATGATAGTATATCTTGAGCACTTAAAATATTTTGACAGATACAATGTTACAACTACTTGATCTTAAAAAACATAATGTTTATGAACATGAGAGAGCACTTACTGAATTCTTACTGGGTCGTTTCCTCCTTTATTTTAGAAACTGCTAGCAGGACCCCTTTAATAGTTGACGTTTATCAATCATGATTCAGCCACCATTTTAAAGTATATGACATCTCAGGGCACCTGGGTGGCTTAGTGGGTTAAAGCCTCTGCCTTCCGCTCAGGTCATGATCTCAGGGTCCTGGGATCGAGCCCCACATTGGGCTCTCTGCTCAGCGGGGAGACTGCTTCCTCCTCTCTCTGCCTCCCTCTGCCTACTTGTGATCTCTGTCAAATAAATAAAATCTTAAAAAAAAAGTATATGACATCTCTGAACCTTAACTTTCTTATCTATAAAAAGGGAGTAATAATGCTTCATAGTTTTATGATGACATATACCCAAAGGGCTTAGCTCAGGGCCAAGCACAAGACAAGAGCTCAGCAAAGGGCTTGTCATCATGAACCTAGCATCATTTTTTTTTTTTTTAAGATTTTCTTTATTCATTTGACAGACACCGCGAGAGAGGGAACACAAGTAGGGGAGTGGGAGAGGGAGAAGTAGGCTTCCTGCTGATGAGGGACCCTGATGCGGGGCTGGATCCTAGGACCCTGATGAGCTTTGCGTCATTACCAACACTAAGTCTTTCATTCTCAGGCTGGAGGGTGCTTTCTTTGGGAATTCCTTTTGGCTTTCCCAAGATTGGGCGCATATGCCTCTGAGTGCCCACAGCACTACTAACATGGCCTTTAATGATTCCATCAGAATCGTCTGTTTTCTGGTCTGATGGCCCTGCTGGCTGGTGCACTCTTTTTTTTTTTTTTTTTTTTTTTTTAAAGATTTTATTTATTTATTTGATGACAGAGATCACAAATAGGCAGAGAGAGAGGAGAAAGCAGGCTCCCTGCAGAGCAGAGGGCCCAATGCGGGGCTTGATCTCAGGACCCTGGGATCATGACCCGAGCCAAAGGCAGAGGCTTTAACCCATTGAGCCACCCAGGTGCCGCTGGCTGGTGTACTCTTAAAGGCAGGGACTCTCTGTCCTCGGTGTCCTTATATCCCGGGTCCTCCATTGTGACGGTGTGTAGTCATGGATGCCGCAGCAGGTGTTGACAGAGGAATGACTGCATGTTACGTGGCTTCTTTAATTAAAGCTTCGCACCTGCGTGGGTTTGTGACAGGAAAGTGAGGTTGCCTTGGGCTCGGGGTGCTCACACAGTGTCTTCCCTCACAGTCCGCCGATGTCTGCGAACAGATCTTGAGAGTGGTGAGCAGGTCCAGTCGGCTGGAGGAACTGGTGTTGGAAAACGCTGGGCTCAGAACGTGAGTACTGTCCTGAATATATGAACATGTAACTTAAAAATTTTCTGTCATTTTCTCTAAAATTAATATATAGTTAGAAAAAAAAGAAAAACGGTTGAGCCACTCACATATAAAGTGTCACGTTTTCTCTTATTAAAAAAATAAGTAAAGGATCCCTGTGCTCCCCATCAGCACAGAGGTCGAGGGTCTTACGACATCCTCTGTGGTCCGGTCCCTGGCGGTTTTCGGAGGAGCCGGGTGTGCTGGTGAGGAGAGCGGGCCCTGAGCCAGATGCCCTCATGGCTTTGGGCAAATTGCTTCACTCTGGGCCTCACTTTCTTTATCTTGAAGATGGACAATACAGTAGCACCTGCCTTTTAGAGTGAGGGCTGTGAGGAGAAGTAAATCCATGTATGTAAAGTGCTTAGGAAAGAATCTTTCCTGTTACAGATGCTCTGGGTTAGCTCTTGGAAGTATCATTCATGGAGGCACTGACACATTTCCCGTGGTTCTGTTGCGTTGCTTGGCTCTGTTTTATCTGCTTCTCTCTCTTTCCAGATCCATACCTCCCTCGTTCAGTGGTCGGTAGTGGCTGGGTAGGCAGGGCCCAAGCCTCACATGGAGATCGAATCTGCTAGAACAAAGACTTTACTGTTCCTAAGTGAGGGCGGTAGACATCTTCGTCATCATAGCACTTAGTGTGTTCTTTTAAGTACAACATACCTGAAATAGTGATTTTGAGTTTTTATTAAAACATAGTGCTAGCAATCATAGCCTTTAAACTGATTAAGTAGGGCGATCAGTTTTGCATTTGCAAGTATTGCATGAAATGAAAATTCAGATAGAGTGAACAGCCAAATGGCTGTTTCCATTGAAAAGAAGGCTCAATTCAGGATTTTTTTTTTTTTAAGTTATGAGGGGACTAATTAATACTATTTATAGCATCCTATAATGTATCTTTAAAGGGGCAATTGTATATTTTCTTTTTGCTTTTGAATGCGGTTTTGGCTAATCAACATGAACCACATTTTCGCTGTGGCTTTGGGGATTCTCTAATAAGGATAGATACTAGTGGAGGCTGGAATTCAGTGTGAACAAATGTGTAAAAAAAAAATAAAATAAATGTGTAGTAAGTTGATTGCCATTGTAAAGAAAGGTGTTCTTTTGTTAGCTCTCACTCGAGCCGTAGCTGTGTTTTGATTTGAGCAGTTTTATGTTCCGTGGCACTTAACCTCGCTGTTTTGTTTACTTGCAGGGATTTTGCCCAAAAACTGGCCAGTGCCTTAGCGCACAATCCCAGCTCAGGACTCCACACAGTTAACCTGGCAGGCAACCCGCTGGAGGACCGAGGTATCGTCACGCTCGCGTGGTCTCTCCCACCGGGGTGGTGACAGCACCCAGCAGCTGTCATGTGACCCGGGCCCCCGCGAATGGGGTCAAGCTCCGTTGTAATTATTTCATAAATGCCACCGATGCTTTGTTGGCTTTGCGGTTTTTCTCCCCTTTGATGAAAATACGGGGGCCGAAATTCATTCTCTATGTTACCTCTCTTGAAGAGCTACCAACAGAAAGCAGCATATTGTGTTTAAACCACCATATTAGTTTCTTCATGGCCGCATTAGAAATTACCGCCCATGTGGCCGCAGGTGTCACGTGATAGTCTCCTTGGGTCGGTAGGGTCGTCTGGGCGCAGGTTCACTGGGCCGTCTACTCAGGGTCTCTCAGGGCTGAAGTCAGGTTGTCAGTTGCGGCTCTGATCTTGTGTGACCTGATGTGTTCAGGCTTGCCAGTTGTCGGCAGAATCAATGTCCTTGTGTGTGCAGGACAGACATCACCATGGTCTCGCTGGCTGTTACCTGGGACCAATCCCAGCATCCAGAGTCTGTGCTCAGGTCCTTACTAAATGGCGCCTCCTCTCACTGCATGCCAGTTTGCTTTGTGCTTGAGGCAGTAAGGAACACATCTCTCTGATGCTTACCTTTCTTTTTAGTGGAGCACCTGATTAGGTCAGGCCCACCAAGGACAGTCTCTGCTTTCGAATAACTCAAAGTCAACTGAATATAGCCCAGTCATATTAGCGATGTGCCGTATAATCATCAGTCTTCCCCACACACTCAAGGAAATTACACAGGGCATGTGTACTGGGGGCAAGAACCTTGGGGACCTTCTTACTCTTCTGTCTACCACACATTATCTTTTAATATTTAACAAGATTTGAATGTGAGGATCTGGAGAAAATGAAGGACTGGAGTTCATGATGAGGCAGAAGAAAGTTTCATTAACAGTGTTTGTGTGGGCAGAAGGGAGAGTCAGTAGGTTCAGAATGTGAAACTTAAGTATTTGAATTATTAGTAGGGGAACGTTGGTGGGTGTGGTTTAAGAAGGAGTAGCTTTATCTCTGGAGGGACTATTTTTTTTCATTATTGGTTGCAAATGTTTTCCAGCATGGCTGAATAAAAGCCTTTCATCTTGCAATGTTATATATTTGATGAGGATTAATTATTAAAGGGAGCTGAAGGTACCGATACAGACAATTCTTTGTGTTCCTGATAGAGGCACGGTTCTTCATTGAAAAGGATACCCACCCATTTTGGTATTCAAGTCAAAAATAAAGAGTAACTTCCTAGCATTTAAAGTAAGTGAATGTAAAGGAAGTTTGAGACTGAATTAGAAAACGAGGGCCCATGAGAATCATCCTCTCGGAAGCGACTACAGCTGCAAATCGTGGCTGCATATCCCTGAAGTAGGAGTTTCTTCGGGGTATGGGAATTTCTTTAGGTAAAACAGATGTTGTCTCCATGAGTCAGCTGAGAGAAGGTGATGATTATGACCAATGGAAATCGACACGGAGATCACCTTTTATAGATAAGAGGCTGTTTCTGCTTTGGTTTTGAAGATGGGAGGGACCCAAACATAGTCATCTCCTGGTGGGACAGAGTCAGTGGAGGGAGGGAGGTGATAGAGGCAGGTCCTTAAGGGTGTAAACCCAGAGTGTGGTAGGGCAAGGGCAGGGAGACACAGACCCCCCCACAGCGAGGTACCAGTTCACAACCAGTGGCATGGCTGTGATCAGAGTGAGTGTCGGTGAGGACGTGGGCAGTGAGGACACATGCTTCACTGGTGCGAATGTAAAATGGCACAGCCTCTTTGCAGACTGGTTAGACAGTTTCCTAAAAAGCTAACCACACATTGCGGTACGGTCGGTGAAGCGTCCGACTCTTGGTTTTGGCTCTGGTGGTGATCTGGGGGTTCTGGAGCTGAGCCCACGTCGGGGTCTATGCTCTGTGCGGAGTCCACTTCAGACTCTCCCTCTGCCTCTGCCCCTGCCGCCCCCCTCTGTTAAATCAGTAAATCTTTTAAAAAAGAATAAAGCTAGACATGGATTCCACACAACGCCATGGTTCCACTCCCAGAAATCACTGAAGAGAAGTGGAGCCTTCGCCCACACCCAGACGTGCGAATGGACACCCACTGCAGGCTTCTTCGTTAGGGCCCCGCGGCCACGGCTGGTGGGAGGGCAGACGCGGGGCCGTGTATCTAGACGGGGCACCCAGCCGAGCCGCAGACACAGATGCAGGGCGATCTGGCTGCGACGTGGTGGGACCTCAGAAACCTTACCACAGGTGACAGAAGCCGGACCCCAGAGACCACATAGAGTTTGAGTTTGGGGTCTTGGAGGGAAGGATGAGTGTGAGGCCCTTCGTCTCCTTGTCTGCTGAGAACCTTGTATGCTCCAAGAGGCAGCCACTCGGGACCCTCCCGTCAGACCCTCGTTGTGTGGTTTAAACTTCTGTGCAGGCTCCTGCTTCATTCTGGTGCATTCCGATGAGATGCGGACATTTCTCCTCCCCGCTCTCCCTTTTCGCCCCTGCTCCTTGTCCCTCATCCTCCCCAGCCTCCTCAGACCTTGGACAAGATCAGTACATACTTCCTTTAAATTAGGTTTGACTTCTGCTGAATTCTCTTTTGTAGCTCTTTAATGGCACTGAATGTTGTGGCAAAGTTTAGAGAGATGTCTTGTATATCAGAGCATGGGCTCCAACAGGACGTCCAGGCTTTTGTTCCCCCCAGTCCTACCTCTGAGACACAATTGGATATCTTTTCATCGACCGGCAGTCCGTTGACAGGAGCTAAAACCCCAGACCGTTCCAAGGACAGTTTCCTCCATGTCGTGTGTGCATACCGATTCCCCAATACAATGTCTGCTCCCATACACTCTTTTTGATGCTCCTGAAAACGTTGTCTCAAACTGCAACTTTCCTGTTCCGGCTCCTTCTCGATTCCTTCATGGATCTGTTTGCCAGTGTTTTTGGACAGCTGCCAGCACCCGTATTTCCTACCTTCACTCTGAGGCTGAGCCTCTGGAACACAAATTGTGTATATTCTTCTAGGTTTTTCCTTTTCTTTCTTTCTTTTTTTTTTTTTAAATTTCAGGCTAAATGTCTGAAGGTGCTCAGTAGTTTTTCTTGCCTGTGGATGGAAATTCCCCAAGAAATCCAACTAAGTGTAAAATATTTATAAGAATTTCAGTCCAGGCACAATATTTCATGATCTTTTTTCCTGAGCTGTTCGATGACGGTATTTAATGTTTGAAAACAGTTAAAAAGCGTGGGAGAAAGAATGTGTAATTGAATCGCAGGTTCTATAAAAGAGACCGAGGAAACTCCAGGAAGCGCAAG
Organism: Neogale vison; assembly: GCF_020171115.1. Lineage (NCBI taxonomy): Eukaryota > Metazoa > Chordata > Mammalia > Carnivora > Mustelidae > Neogale > Neogale vison. The sequence goes on along the minus strand of NC_058091.1, from coordinate 146,798,560 downwards.
ACCATTTGGCAGCCCAGAACTGTGAGGAATTTCAACACCAAGTGGAATTGGATTTTGTACCTGAACCATCCTCTCAGGGGCTTGTTTGGAAACTCTCAGAGAGCAGGTTTGGCTCGTTGCTTTGTGATACGCAGGTCGATGCAGCACATTCCTGTTCGTGACCGCTCTGTCTCCTCGTCACACTTCCGTACGGAGGACAGCCAGCCTTCCGTTGTGGAGGGGCGCGTGGTGAAGGAGGTTCGCGGCGTGCGGTGCGTGGGAGCGGTCCTGCCCGTGCGGGGCCCTGCTCTTCTCTCGTGTGGGAGGCACGCACGGGCAGCGAACAGACGGCACGCACACACGAGCGCTTCTGCTTGTGGGCCCAGCGCCGTTCCCTGGCTGGCTCTCGGAGGTCCCTCCTGATGTGCTTTCAGATTGTAGGTCAAGACCCACCAGCAGGTGGTGAAATCAGTTTCCTAGCTCATGACAGGCACGGGAGCAAGGAAGAATGGGCGCCCGGGTCGCCCGTCGGTCAGCGTCCAACGCTCCATCTCGGTTCAGGTCTTGAGCCCACAGTGGGGAGTTCAAGCTCCGCATCAGGCTCTGTGCTGGGCATGGAGCCTTCTTTAAAAAAAAAAAGAAGAGGAAGGAATAGAGCAGAATAGAAAATATCAGGGACTCCTGGGGGGCTCCATTGGTTAAGTGTCTGCTTTCAGCTCAGGTCATGAGCTCAGGGTCCAATCGAGTCCCATTTGGGCTCCTTGCCCAGTGGGGAGTCTGCTTCTCTGCTTCTCCCTCTGCGTTTGCCCTCCCCCACCCCGTTTAAGTAAATAAAAAAAACTTTAAAAAAAAAACAAGAATAGAAAATGTCAGAGTGCATTCGTTTGGGAAAACTTCAGTTTTACTTTTCTAATATATGTGTATGTATTTATTTTTGTACGAGGTTCCTTCATTGTGATGTCAAGTCCGGGTCTGTATGTGGGTCACGGTAGAAAAAAGGCTTAAGAATCTCTGGGAATCTCTGCTCCAGCTCAGCTCGATCCACTTGCTGTGCTCGACCCTCCGGCCGACCCATGTCTGAGCCGTGGCATTCTCAGTCACTTCCTTGTGACTGACCCTTTGGATCCAGCACGACTTTCTGGTGATAGTTGTGTAGTTTTGGAGACTACAGCTCTTCCCACGTGCTGGACTTCCTCAGTCATCCCGAACCCCATGTTCTCTTCTTCCCAGTCGTCCCTCCCCATTCCCCTCGTTTTTATGGTCTTAGCCTTGTCAGGAATGTCTGTCCGTTTCTTCCCCTCACTTTGTTCTAACTTGGATTATTTTGTTTAAAGATGATTTGGAATGCTGTGTCAACTGTTTTTCTTTTGGACATGTTGACCTGAAGCACCCAGATTTTTTTTCCCCCTGACCATCTGGTTTGAGCTAAATAAGACAAGGGAAACAGATTCTAGAATTGCTACTTAAGGGTTGTTGTTTTTTCTGTTTGTTTTTGGGGGAGTTGTTTGTTTGTTTGTTTGTTTGTTTGTTTTTCGGTGCTTTCTGTCTTTCCTATCTGCCAGTGTGTACCAGTGGGTTCTGGAGTCAAAACACTCGAGTTCAGTTCTGGGCTTTGCCACTTACCAGCTGAGTTAACTGGGACAAGTTACCCAACTTCTGTGTTTGTTGCCTCATCTTTATTTTTAAAGTTTTAATTCAAGTAGAGTTACCATACAGTGTCACATTAGTTTCAGCTGTGCAATAAATAGAGTGATTCAGCACTTCTCTACATGACTCAGGGCTCAGGAAGCTACTCTAGTTTCTTCCTCTTCAATAATAGTACTGATTGCATGGAGGTTTTCTCAGGATTAAATGAGATAATACACAGAAAAGGACAAGAAGAGCCTGTCCCATGCTTTGCACCCCATCAGTGTTAGCTGTCACTGCCTCCTTTGAGTCATACAGTAGCCTTGTGCAGTAAAATCATGCAAATGTTGTCATTCCCTTTTTCTGAACGAGGAAGTTTTGTGTTTTAAACTAACCACCTTTGGATTTTAGGGTGCTTGAAAGTTCGGTGTGCTGACTCCGTTTTTTTCCCACTGGTCTTTTTGTTCCTATATTCCTAGTTCTTTTTTTTTTTTTTTTTAAAGATTTTATTTATTTATTTGACAGAGAGTGATCACAAGTAGGCAGAGAGGCAGGCAGAGAGAGAGAGAGGAGGAGGAAGCAGGCTCCCTGCTGAGCAGAGAGCCCAATGCAGGGCTCCATCCCAGGACCCTGAGATCATGACCTGAGCCGAAGGCAGAGGCTTAACCCACTGAGCCACCCAGTCGCCCCATATATTCCCAGGTCTTGAATCTTTTCTCCTTGGCCTTATTTTTGAAATGGAAACTCCGCACTGGATTTCGTTTAGTCACGTTTCTTAGTTTTCTGAACTTTCCAGGGGAGCTGTAGGAGTTAGTGGGAATGGAAAGAATTTAACTGTTACCTGTGTTCCAACATCCACCAGGTTCAAATCTCTATGCTCTCTGACAGAAAAGAAGGACGGACGCCTTTTGTTTAGCCACATCCTCTCGCTAGAACCATGTGCAGAATTTTGTTAAGCTATTAATATTGATGCCTTCAATTAACAAGGACCTCCTTAGACCTTTTTGCCTGGCTTGTTATCATACGGATTCTAGAATATCCAAGTGCTAGAATTTTATGTGATACTACCATAGGCTTTTGAATTCATGAATGATTAATAGGGTAAGCGTGCAATGTCAAATTTCATTTCTGATCTTTTTAAGTTAATAACATTGGATGGCAAATTATACTAGTAACCATTTTGTAATTACTTTTTTTATGAGGCATAAATATTTTGAAGCCAAGGAAGCCATGATAGTTTTGTTTTGAAAGGAGAAATAGAAATTAAGTCATTTTTTCTTCTAGATTTGACACACACTTAAAAAAAAAATCACAAGAAGGGTAATCCATTTAGTAAAGTCTCCAAATGAAAGTGTCTAGTGATAAATTCTGTTTTAATTCACAGCTCCGAAGCCTATGTTTTGCTTTATTTTGGGGGGCAAAATTAAAGAGTGTTAGCCAAAAGCTGAAAAGTCTCTTCTTATCCTTTGTTGGTGGGGAAATGTTTTCTCGATGGTCAGTTTGTTCCCTGGCACTGCTGAGTAAATGGCTCCAGAAAGTACCAGGCAGGTGATTTTTTTTTTTTCTTGAGATTTTGGCAGCACCCTCAATTTATTCATGTGGGCCAAGACCACGCTTCCGAAGTCTGCCAGAGAGGAAGGAGACCCTTTGTGTAATAATCTGTTACCTTTTCTCAAAGATCAGTGAATGTACTGAATCGTGATGATGTATACCTGAAACCAATAGGATAGGATGCTCTATGTCAATTACACTGCAGCAGCAACAACAAAAAATCAATTTAGTGCTTTTATGTAAAAAACAAAACAAAACAAAAACGGTGTTGACCCTATTTATGCCTTTTCTTGTGTTAGCACTTAGCAAGGGTGTTTCTTGAAAGAAGAAATGTGATATATTTATGACTTGTGGATGCCTAGGAAGTCAAAATATTTTGTCAAGAAAGAAAGAAACTAGAAGTTTCGTTGGAAATTTGGTAGAAAGTACTTGAAACAGACCATCTTTTATCCATTTGAATCTGCTTTCCTTTTTATCCTGTTTGCATTTTTTTCCTACTTTTTTTTTTCTTTTACATAAATATCAACCATGACTTTATTCACCTTCATTCTGATTCAGGAGCTTTGCTTTTTATTTCTTTTGTTGTTGACAGTGTGATCATTCAATTTCTGGAGAAAAATAATGCTGGATCGTTTACTCCTTTTTGTCTATCTTCCTTTTTAAGATAGTTGATGATTAAGGAAAGAATGCCCAGGTGGTGTCTTCAGTGACCTTAAATGACTGTCCCACTCCAGCCTTGCATCTGGTTATAGGCATTTAGGGTTTTACGTGGTCTGACAGGTATGTCTGTCACAAAAGAAATTCGTGAAAATGAAAAATTGTCCTTTTCTCAACAAAGCTAAACAACTCAAGTCAGTATGAGCACAACGGATTTGAAGTTGAGTGGTAGGTTTTAACTTTGATCTAATCTATTTTCAGCATAATTTGAAGACATGGGATATAGGTTTGGGTTTTGTTTTGTTTTGTTTTTAAACATCATCATAACATACGCCTTGCTAGGTAAAATACCATATAAAAGAATTGTTCATGGGTAGGCAGTGATAACTCTTACCAGAATTTAAAAGCGAAAATCTGATACCCTTCCTAAATCCATACCTGATTTTTTTTTTTTAATTTATTTAACATAGCGAAATCACAAGTAGGCAGACAGGCAAGCAGAGAGAGAGAGAGGGAAGCAGGCTTCCCGCCGAGCAGAGAGCCCAATGCGGGACTCGATCCCAGGACCCTGAGATCATGACCTGAGCTGAAGGCAGAGGCCCAACCCACTGAGCCACCCAGGCGCCCCATACCTGATTTTTGAAAAATATTTATTTATCTTTTTTAGAGTAGTTTTAGATTCACAGCAAAATTGAGAGGAAGATGGAGAGATTTCCCGTATCCTTCCTGCCCCACACAGGCAGAGCCTCCCTCCCTATCAGTGACAGCCCCGCCCCGCCCCATGGTACATTCCTGACAGTGGAGGAACCTGCACTAGCATCTCATCATCACCCAAGTCCATAGTTTTCATTAGGATTCACTCTCGGTGCACATTCCGCGAATCTGGACAGATGCGCGATGACATGGAGCCACCATTGCAGTATCATGGGGGATCGTCACTGTCCTAGAAATCCTGTCTTTCACCTGTTCATCCCTCCTCCCTATCCCCTCATCCTCCAGCCCTGGCAATCACTGCTCTTTCTGCTGTCTCCATACTTAGGACTTTTCAAGAATTTCTGTAGTTTTCAACACCCTTGGCTTGATTGCTGGATCACATGTTGGTGTATGTTAAGTTTTATAAGAAACCACCAACTGTCTTCCAAAGCGGCTGCGCCATTTTGCATTCGCACCAGCCATGAACGGGTTCCCGTTGCGAGAGTTCCTGCCAGCATTTGTGTTGCCCTGTTCTTGATTTTGGCCATTCTCGTAGGTGGGTAGTGGTATCTTCTCATTACGTAATTTGCATTTGCTTGGGGAACTAGGGTGTGCAGCATGTTTTCATATGCCTGTTTTCTGTCTGTGTACTTTCTTTGCTGAGAGTTCTGTTAAGGTCTTTGGCTCCTTTTCATTTGGCTTGTTTATTATTGTTGAATTTTAAGAGTTCTTGGTATATTCTGAATATCAGTCCTTGAGAACACTTCCTCCCAGTCTGTGGCTTGTCTTCTCTTGACGTTGCCTTTTGCAGAACAGAACTTTAATTTTAATGAAGTCCAGCTTACCAGTTAGTCTTTCACGGATCCTGCCTTTGGTGTTACATCTAAAAAGGCATTAAAGAGGCATCACCATACCCATGTCCATCTCCATTTTCTCCTCTGTTATCTCCCATGCCTAAGTTTTGGGAAGTAAAAGTTTTCATCGAAGTGTAATGTACATTCAGAAAGGTTCACAAACCCCAAGTTTACATCTTCTGACTCTTTACAAAGTGAACACCCATCATGAAAACCAAGCTCGAGACAAAGAACGTCATTAGCGCTTTACAAGCTTTACAGTCTTCCCTCTTGCTTTGCGCTGGTGATTTTCACCCTTGCCCTCTACGGCCCAGGAAAGATAATTATTATGAACTTCTGTTATGATAGGTTAGCGCTATTTATTCTTGAACTTCATAAATAATAGCATTGTATAGTATATACTCTTTTATATTAGACAACTTTTGCTTTTCCTAGTGGAGAGGTTTTTAATAATGGGTTTACTTTCTTGCATAGATAGAAAACTATTGAAATTATCTATTTCTTCTTCTTCTTTTTAAGATTTTATTTATTTATTTGACAGAGATCACAAGTAGGCAGAGAGGCAGGCAGAGAGAGAGGGGAAGCAGGCTCCCCACTGAACAAGAGCCAGACATGGGGCTTGATCCCAGGACCCTGGGATCATGACCTGAGCCAAAGGCAGAGGCTTTAACCCACTGAGCCACCCAGGCACCCCAAGATTATCTATTTCTTCTTATGTAAGTTTCGGTAAATTGTATTTTTTATTAGGAAATTAGTTATATTTGAAATGTCTGTAGGATCTCTACTAGTATTTCTTTTTCCATTTCTGATTTTGATAATTTGATCCTTCTCTTTTTCTCCTTTAAAAAAGAAAAAAAAAACAGTCTTTCTGGGGATCATTAATGTTACTAATTTTTTTTGAAGAAGAGGATTTATTAAATTTGCTTATTTATAGATGCTTTCTATTTAATGGATTTCTTCCCTTTGTTATCTTTTTCTCCTCCTGTTTATGGGGATGGAGTGGAGATTAATTTGCTGCTTTTCTTTCAGATACTTTGAGATGGATACTTAGGTAGTTTTCAGCTTTTTTTTTTTTTTAATAACATAAGTAGGTCTATAGATTTCACTCTAAGCATGCCTCTAATTGTATCCCTAAAATCTTGATATCATAGTTTTTAAAAATTTAAATAACAATATTTTTTTGGATACCTGGGTGGCTCAGAACATTAAGCATCTGCCTTCAGTTCAGATCATGATCCCGGGGTCCTGGGTTGTAGTCTTGCATCGGGCTCTTTGCTCAGCAGGGAGCCTGCTTCTCCCTCTGCCTCCTGTTCCCCTTGCTTGTGTGCTCTCTGGCAAATAAATAAATAAAATCTTAAAAGAAATTTAAATAAAAATATTTTTAAGATTTCCTTTGTGATATTTTTTTGCGGGGGCTCCTTTGTTATTTGGAAATACCTTGCTTCTGTTCTAATGATTTGGGGATTTTCTAATTCTCTTTTTGCTATAATTCCTATGTTAATTTCATATAGTGGTAGCAGTTGGAGAATGTGCTTTGTGTGATTTCACAGCAGTTAAGAAACTTCCTCTATATTATTTGTTGAGACTTGCTTTTCATGAAGCTCAGCATATTGTCGCTTTAGGTAAATAAAGGCTCTATGTGTACTTTGAAGGAATAAGTTCTGCAGTTACTAGGTACAGTGGTTTAAATATTTCAAACACTTCTTTATTGTGTTCTTGGTATTATCTGTGTCTTTATATCCTTTTTAAAAATCTGTTTTATCATCTGACAGAGATGTGTCTAAAAATCTCCCACTGTTGCAAGGTAGCACACACATGTATGTATATATAGTGTATATAATAATATTATTTTCCTTTTGTTACCCTTAGATTTACTTTATACATCTTGGGACTGTAATTCAGACCATACAGATTTAAAATTATTTCATCTTCATTAATGAAATATCTCACTTACCTCTTTGCCTCTTAAAATCTAATGTTAGTTTTATATTATTGCAGACATAATTATTTTCTTGTGGTTAGTGTTTGCAGCATATATCTTTTTACATGCTTTTAGGTTCACTTCTGAATACATGTATTTCTGAGTGTTTCTTGAAAGCACTTGATTTTTTTGCTTAGATAATACATTTTTGACATGTTTTTTTATTTAGAACATTTACATTTATTGTAATTATTGATTTATTTGTATGGCAATCTACTGTACGTTTTATTTCTTCCTCATTTTTTCATTGTTCTTTTTTTCTCCTTTTCTGCCCTTTGGATTAAGGATTAATTACATTTCTAAAATGACTCCCTTTTCCCTGTGTTCCTATTAACTGATTAATTATATATTCCTTTACAAGAATCTATCAGCTCAATACCAGGCCTGTGCCCTCTTCGTAATTAATAATATGGATTAGCATATTCAGATCTCGAGAAGTATTCACATAAACAAACCTGTGTGGCATCATTTAATCCAGTGATTTTCAAATTTACTTGGGAAATTGCATGGGGAAGTAAATAGGGACTCTCAGAACACCCACTGTCCTTGGGGAGACACCCAACTAGAGGTTTAGTGCTCTACTACCACTCTGACTACTACAGTAGGTGTTTCTTGATAAACTTTGAAAAAGTGCATAGAGAATGGGGGTTATATGATAGGGCAGCAACCAGCTTGGTAGTTGTGTATCAGTGCATGGAGTTTGAGAATCAGTCTCGGCGACCATATGGTTAATATTATTTCAGGAACCTTCCCAGGAACATGCCCCTGGGAAGAAGATAACTCACATGTAGCAGGGAGCTGGTTGAACGACCTACAGGACTTGCTTACTTTCATTGCAGTCCTTGAGTGAGTAGGCTGGTATTCATTCTCCCAGTCTGGTCATTAAATTTAGAGACTCTCTGGTTTTTAATACTGTGATTTTTCAAGTTGCACAACCTACCTGTAAGAAGTTAATCACACTGTGATGCTTTGTCTGAGGTTGTTAGCCATAGCTAATTAAGTATTAGAATCCATGTACTAAAAGTGAAGCTGTTATCTGAAGAGTTAACATTATACCATTTTCTTGACAATAATTAAGTAGTGTGCATCTGCTCACCCAGAAGAGTGATCAACTCATTAAGACACAGGTTAAAAAGAAGCAATTATACCACTCTTCCTAAGAGTATTTGCATTTGAAATAGGACTGTAGAGGAGAGGGTAACACTTTAGTCCAAAGAAAAACATCTCTAATGGTAAAGTTTTTATATTGTTATTCTTAATTAAGCAATCTTTCTTTTCTCCTATCCTTTAGGGAGAATAGAAAAAAAGAAGGTGTGATGGTAGATAATTAGAAAATAAAGCCTGACATGAGAAAAAAAATGATCACAAGTCGGAATCAAATTTAAGTTAATTTTCAGGCATTGTAAAACAAATGCAATTCTGAGAAGTTGAACATTCTAATAATCTTTTTTTTCCTCCTTTCTCAGGTGTGTCCTCTTTAAGTATTCAATTTGCCAAACTCCCAAAGGGATTAAAGCATTTAAATTTATCTAAAACCTCATTGTCACCTAAAGGTACAGTACGTGTTATTTACTTTGCTTTATGTCTGTAATATTTCTGCTACACCATGCTACCTTAAATAGTTAGAACTATTGCTCCGTTATGTATCTGGGTACATATTATAGTACTCTGATGGTTACAAGATAAAGAAGTGCTGTAATTGGAATTCTGGTTGTCTAAAGTGAAATGCTTTCAGGATAGAGCATAACTTTGAAATAGAGTATTTAACTTTTTGACTTTGGGTGGGGGAGTGCTTACCTGGGCTGCCCCTGCCTCTGCTCCCCCCCCCACCCCCCCAGTCACAAACACTGTCACATGAATGGTCTTCTGCATGGAAAACTGGTGAACCTAACTGGGCAGTCAACATCACACCTCTACCCGCTCTGTCCCGCTCTAGAGATTGCCTTTCCTTCCCCAGGGTCTTTGCTGACTCCACTTACCCTCCTCTCATTGTATCTGGTTGTTCCATAAATCTGTCCATTCTGTCATTACGTTTTCACATCAGCACCCCATAATGCTTGATTTATCCCTGTGTGCATTGTGCCTTTGTACATGCTTTGTATTCTGCTTGGAAAGTCTTTCATCCTATAGAGTGAAACCAGACTTCTTTACCTCCTTTGTGCTTCCCTTTCCTGTGTGTCTCCTTGACTACTCACACCAAACACTTCCGTTCTGGTCCCCGGATCCATGGCGGTTTTTCCTCACACTGAGCAGTTCTCGGCGACATCAGCTGGGTGTCCCACCATTTCGCTCAGTTCCGACACCGTCTACCCAGAGACGGCCCCAGATCCCGAAGGTGAAGGTGAAGGGCTCTGTCCCACTAGACTGCTCCCAACCATCCTTGAGACCCCATTTGCAAGCCTCGGTTATTGGAGGTCCCAAAGACCTCGTCCTGGGTTTGGTTAATTCGCTAGAGCAGCTCATAGATCTCAGGAAGATACTGTGTTTGCTGGTTTCTTAAAGAATCTGATACAGGACACGGGTGAACAGCCAGGTGAAGAGATACATAAGACAAAAATGTGGGAGGGTCCTGAGTGCAGGAGTGTCCATCCCTGTGGAGCTGGGCTGTGTCACCCACCTGGTGTGGATGCGTTGGCCAGCCTGGAAAGCCCCCAAAACCCATTCTATTGGGATTTTCTGGAGGCTTCTCCAATAGGCATGGTCAAGTATTAACTCAGTCTCCAGCCCTTCTCCTCTTCCTGGAGAATGGGTGTGGAGGGAAGCTTCTAATCATGGGTACGTCTCCCTGGGGACCAGCCCCATCCAGGAGCTCAGCCACAGTCATTTCAGTAGAACAAAAGATGCCCTCAGTGCTCTTAATAGTTTGGAAATTATAAGGGTTTAGAGAACTTTGTTCCATAAATGGGGGTCAGAGACCGATAGATACGTATTTTCTATTATCTCACATCTCCCCTTATATATATTCTTGGAGAGCTTCAGTTTATTTTATTTTGTTAAGATTTTATTAATTTATTTGACAGAGACACAGTGAGAGAGGGAACACAAGCAGGGGGAGTGGAAGAGGGAGAAGCAGGCTTCTTGGGGAGCAGGGATCCCGACCGGCTCGATCCCAAGACCCCGGGATCATGACCTGAGAGCAGACATGTAACGACTGAGCCACCCAGGCATTCCTACTTTAGTTTATTTTATAAAACACTGATTTGTGGGGCACCTGCATGGCTCCATCAGTTAAGCATCTGACTTGATTTTGGCCCAGGTCATAATCTTAGGGTTGTGAGATCAAGCCCCACGTGGGGCTCCACACTCAGCACGGAGTCTCCTTATGGCTCTCTTTCTGCTCCTCCCCTGCTCATGCTCTTTCTCTCTCTGTCAAATAAATAAAATCTTTAAAAGAAAAAAAAGTACCTCCTCAGAGGTGGTGAGACAAAGTGAGTTAATGGACACAGCGTGCACTTTGGGGCACAAAGGGCCCCACCACCATCACCGTCAGCATCTTGCTCTGTACTGTGTGTTCACATGCTTCTCCTTCCGCCCCGGACAACCCCAGTGTCCCCTCCCCTGGACCTTCCGAATCCTGCCCCTGTTGTGAGACCGAGCATCTGTTCCCCTTCCTTCCTGAAGCCTTCTCTCACCCCACCCTGCACAAGTGGATGCTTCTTTCTCTCCGTTCCATCGCACTTTGCATATTCTTCTGCTTTAGCCTGTTTCCAATTATGTGTTGATTGTGTCCTAACCTGGGAGCTTCCGGACAGTAAGGGCTTTGCCTCCGCCATTGCTGCGTCTCTGGCACCTGGCCTGTTCTGGGTCCCTACTGCATGTGTCACAGGCGAGCGGGTCACCAGCAAAGCGGTCCCTAGGTCCTGTTACAGTCACCTAGTCCTGCTTTATTCCCACCACACAGTTACCCTAAGAGTGATTTGAAATTGGGGTTATTCCTCTAAGTCTCATGATTTGACGTGCAGACAGTTAGGTTTAGGCATTCTAGTGACTTCCCAAAGGGACACATTTGCCCAGGAGTCTGTGTTTTGTTCTGGTGCTGGAAGCCGTCCACAGGTCTCAAAGCTAAGTGCCGTCCAGTGACGTTACCACTTCTCTACTCCAGCAAATCAGTTTCATAGGAACCTTTTTCTGACGATTATCAATATATTGTATATTCATGGTAAAGATTTAGAAGATACTGGAAGGTATAAACAAGAAAGCCACAGTTACTCATCATGCCTGTGCCACACCATTAGGAGACTGCCCCCGCTGACGTCCGGCACCTGTCCTTCCATGCGGCTTCTGTCTGTATGTAGTTGGTCTGTCTGTCTGTACGTAGTTGGTCTGTCTGCCCACGTACGGACACACACGCAAATGGTATTACAGGACGCTTGCCATTTTGTAAACTTTCTCCCGGCGTCGTATACTGTGACCACAAACATGTGAGTGCTCTCAGTGGCCGCATATGCTGTTCCAGCATGCGGGGGATGCCCCATAATTGATTTAAGTGGGCTGTTAGTGAACGTTTGTGGGGTTTCTACCTTTTCAGCAATGCAAACAGTGCTAACGTGACTTCTATATGTAATTACTGGTCATTTGTTACCTTCTCATTGAGGATAAATTTCTCTAACTGGAATTGTTAAGTCCCAAAGGTCGTGCATTTTTTTTAACGCTTTCTTTGTGTATTCATTGTCACGTTGTCCTCCGAGTTCTTTGTCCAAGTGTCCACATTCCCACTACCGTGGATGTTATTCTTTTTCATTTTTTATCAAGCATGTAAGCAAAAGTGTCCTGATTTTTTAAAAGGATTTATTTATTTAAGAAAGAGAGCGAGAGAGTGTTCACGAGTAGGGGCGGGGTAGAGGGAGAGAATCTTCAGGCAGGGATTCTCCCTGCTAAGCAGGGAGCCCCAGGGTGAGGCTTGATCTCACGACCTATGAGATCATGACCAAGAGTCAGACAGTTAACTGACTAAGCCACCTAGGCGCCTCAAAGTGTTCTGATATTTGAATTTTAGTTTCTTCACGTCTTGCTGAGGTAAATTCTCCCCCAGCCCCCATTCCTGCACCCTCCTGTTTCTTGGCCATTTGTCTTTCTTTTGGAGGAAGTTACTAGTTTCCATCCTTTGTTACCTCTCTATTTGCCATGTTAATCTTCCTTCTTAATTTATATATATTCCCTACACACTAAAAGTATTAATCATTGGGCGCCTGGGTGGCTCAGTCGGTTAAAACTCTGCCTTTGGATCAGGTCATAATCTCGGGGTCCTGGGATTGGGCCCCGCATCTAGCTCCCTGCTCAGCGAGGAGCCTGCTTCTCCTTCTGCCTGCTGCTCCCCATGCTTGTGCTCTCTGTCTTGCTCTCTCTCTAATAAATAAATGAAATCTTAAAAAAATTAATTATTTATCATGTGCTCCATAGGTATAACTTTTTAAAATTAGTGTCAGCTGTACAAGGTAATGATTTCCTACCTATATATTGTGAAGTGATCAGCACAATAAGTCTAGTTAACATCTGTCAACACACAGTTCCAATTTTCTTTTACCCTGTGATGAGAACGTTTATGATCTACACTCAGCCGCTTTCAAATACACAATATGGTATTAACTATAATCACCGTGCTGTGTGGTCCAACTTTTTTTAAGATAGAGCAGACCAACTTGAATTTATTTATTTTATTTGCTCATGACTGTGAAACAGAAGGAGAGGGATGTGGTGATCGTCTATCCTCTCAAGGACAAACATGGGGTCTGGGGTACCTCTGTGCCACCCCTCACTATGTCCCTGTCCCTCCAGGTGTCATGAGGGTGGGAGGTCCCCCAGGCAGAGCAGAGATCCTCAGCTTCCTCCTGAGCGAGGACAGACCCACGTTCCCCATACCCTTCCCAGATAAAGGTCATCATGTCACGTTTATCTTCCCTCTGTCACAAAGTTTGTATGCATTAAAATTTGTGGTTTGAGAGTTAACATTGTTTAATGAGATTTTTAAAACTGTCCTTCCTAAGAGATGTATGTCTTGAAATGTTGGGTTATTTTTTTTTTCCTCATAAAAAGGAGAATTTCTTAAAGGATTCCGTTGTTCTTGCAGATTTTCTTGTAGTATCCGAAAGCTTTGAAGATTCACAACAACTCAGATTACACTGCAGTTTTAATCTTTTGCTGAATTTGACTAACATTTGTATTTTACTTCTGTGAAAACATGTATATTCATGGCTCCGTAATTCAAGACAGATTTTTAAAAAATCTCCTCATGACATCCCCACTGTCTCTAAATACCCTTTTTCTCCCTCAGATGTTAGCTAAATGATAGTTTTCTGGATTTCTAGTAAATATCCTGCTGGTTGCCAGATTACGTCAGTGCCAGGCCATCTGGTACCACCTTTTTCCAGCTGTAAACACTCCAATAATAAGTACGAAGCACGGTCACAATCAGCAGACAGCCGGCATCGAGAATGCCATGTGAATCTGCTGAGTTTGAGTTGTGAGAGCCCTGATTTTTTTCCCATCCTATATTTTTGTATTTTCCTGCTGTTTTTGTGCCTGTTCACATAAGCCTCACGTGGATATGGGCTCCAGAGGTGGGGGCGGAAGTCCTTCATTCTGATTTAGTGGCAGGAAGCTGAGCTGAGAATATAATTCTCTCCCGCTTCTGTTCAGGTGTTGGCCAACTGCCAAGCGCCCACACTTGTCAAGGAGCCTTTTCCTGTCGAGGCTCATTTGACCTTCTAATTTTGGAATTTATTTGTTGAGCTTTGTTATACCTCACTAAGGAAGGGATTTTACAAATGATTTTCTTGATGAGAGACAATCTGGTATTCTCCACGCTTGCACCTCAATTATTCCATTACAGAATACACTAGTCCTACCAGTAACGGTACCCACTGAAGATGTTACCTCCAGAAATTAACCTTCTGTAGGCCATGGCGAGTTCCTTTTACCCAGCATCATCAATCAATCTCCACCACCTTCATTGCCAAGCTCCTGTCTCTCACCTCTTTGATAGAACCTACCTCACTGAATTATGATTATTTGACTGTGTCTCTCATTCCACTGTCTTTTCGAGGGTAACGTCATAGATCCAGGGTCTCAAAAGCCCACGCCTGGAGGACAGTCGGTCTTAGATAAACTTTTGTTGCAGTGAATACATATTCCTTGTGCCGTGCTGATTTTTCATGCTGGAATTTATTCAGTTTCCTTCTTGATGGTCTTTGAACTTTTTAAGGGCAATGAATGGGTCTCATTTACATTTCTTTCCCAATCCCCAGCATTTTATAAACATTTTTACGAGCACTTAACAAATGTTGAATTTGATAGCCAAGATCTGCTTCCTGGTGCGGAACTAAAATATTTTTCCCTCTGCACTTCTGTCTCTTCTCTCTCTCCCAATACCCAGAGGCACAGTCACCCCTGAGAAATGGCTCAGTTGTCTTTATCAGACACAGATATTCTGCAGTCAGTTGTGTAACCCCCCAAAGGCGGAGGATAAGATAGTAACCCTTTTATCAGTCCCGTGCAGCAAACATTCCAAACCCTTGGAGCTGAGACCCGCTCCCATGCGAGGCTGTTCTTGGGACCTTCTGCTTTTTTCCTGGCTTCTTTGAGTTCTGCCACTGTGGCCCATTCTGATGCCCACTGGCAGGCCCCACCCCTGTCCCTTATCCCAAGGAAGGTCTGTGGAAGTGGGGACCCCCCCCCCCGGCTTCCCTGTCTCCCTGTAGGGTGCTCAAGACAGGCTGGGGTTTTTAAGAATTTTGCTGAAAAAAAATTTTTGAATGTATATCCAGTTTAGAAATCGCCATATTTCCAACTACACACATTGGAACTGTGGACCATAGAGACATGAAGAGCTTGGCTATGTCCCCATCTCTGTTACCCTAAGAATGAACATCCGAGCTGCTGTGTGTGTTAACCTCTTCCAGTCCCCACAAGCGGCCAGACTCTGCTGAGCTCCCATTTTTGTTTTTTTTTTTTTTGTCTTTTTGTTTTTGTTTTTGTTTTTTTAAAGATTTTATTTATTGATTTGACAGACAGAGATCACATAATAGGCAGAGAAAGAGAGAGAGGGGAAGCAGGCTCCCTACTGATCAGAGAGCCCGATGGGGGGCTCGATCCCAGGACCCTGAGGTCATGACCTGAGCCGAATGCAGAGGCTTAACCCACTGAGCCACGCAGGTGCCCCTGAGCTCCCATTTTGTAGGGACTGCCTTCTAGAGCCTTCCTCTCCCCAGGGAGAGAAGTGGCCTGAGGAGAACCCACCAGCAGCCATGCCTCCGTGACTGTTACTGCTTAGGAAAGAACGCGGTTCTCCCCTCACAGAACGCTCTCGTCCTCCTCATGTGTTTGTTCCTGGTTTTTGGAGGTGGCGAGACCCTGTTCCGTTCTGTTCCGTTCAGTGGACTCTGATCCGAGCTTTTTATGTTACGTGTGTCAATAGTGTGTAGACTGTTAATTATCCATTTTTGCTTTTGATTGCTGCTTATATTGTATGCAGATCGTGTTCTCACTCTTTCTGAAAAATCCATTTCCCTCTGAATTTTGCCTTGGGAATGATGTATTAGGTAGAACAGTTATCTGACTCCTACGTTAGCTTCTAAGTACTTTAAATAGCAAGAAGTGCCTGTAGGCACCACTGCATCACTTAAACCCCACACACCAAGTCAGGAGCACCAAACAGAATTAAGAGAAAGCTAGAAATGACCAGTTCGACTCACGTGCCTCATTCTGGCACTTCCAAGTCACAGCCTTTCCAGCCACATCAGAAGTGGAGCAGAATGAAGCCAATTCTGTTTCTCTCTCCTGCTCAGTGAGATGGCTGTGTCCTTGACTCCGCCATTCACCCCGAGGGGAGGTGGGAAGAAGACAGTCCTACCTTTGGGGACAGTACTTGTGGCTAACCTCAGTCCTGCAATCTGATGGGGCCATTTATAGACACTTCCAAACCTCATTTTGTTTCCCGGAGTGGAAAACGAGCTGGGTCTTCTCCATGTTGCAGGGGTGAACAGCCTTTGTCAGTCACTCAGTGCCAACCCGCTGACCGCCACTACCCTTACCCATCTCGACCTCTCAGGGAACGTCCTCCGCGGGGACGACCTCTCGGTAAGTTTTCCTTTCCTCACGGTCATGTTCAAAGACACTGTATTCCATAAACCTGGAATAATTTCCAAACATGGCTTTCCTCTCTTATCAGGAGAGTTTCAGATCATTTAGTTATGAGCTTAGGATGTGTTTTAGAGAAAAATTCCAGAGCCGTCCTTAATTACATGTAGTCTAACGCATAGATGTTTTCCTCTGTTAACTTGATATTGCTAAAGTGTGAATTCTTTTTGGAAACGCTTTTTCTGAAGGACCTTTTTTCCCACTTCCTTTTAACCATTATTGAACCTCTTATAAATGATAAGAAAGATTAGAAATGTAAACTGAATGATTTCGTCATTAAATAATATTGTTGAGAAGACAGGTGTTTCTGTTTGTTTTTTGTTTGTTTGTTTGTTTGTTTTTTGTTTTTTAATAGTTTACAGTTGTAAAAGGATATTGGGATAAAGTCCAATCCTATATTCCATGAATACAGTAGGGAAAGGGGAGGGTTGGGAATACATTGGGGCCACACTTTAAATAAGTTCAAATTTAAAGGCAAAAAGTTTCCCCTGTGATGAAATAAGACTTTCATGCAGCTAAATCAGTAATATAAATGGCTGCCAGATTTTATTGGTACAGTGAATTAGGTGTGATCTCACTCTCAGATTTGGGGAGTTGTCCCCTCTGGTCTCTGTGATAGAATTTAGAAGAAATGCTTCCTTGTCGTGTAGAGCCTACAACAAGTGTGCGTCTTTGAAGAACCCTCCTCATGTGTGTTCTGCCTCTTCGTGGGGGTGAGAACCATTGTGAAATTTATTCGCATTTTCCTTGTGTTTTACTTTCCCTGTAAGGCAGGGAATATTGCCACAGTCTTTTGTAGGATTTCTTCCCTCTCCCTGATACTTGAACCCATTTTAAGCAACACTGGTTCCCAGTGTGCCGTGATTTTCTTCAATGCATGGCCAGTCCATGTTAGTTATCACCTTCCATGATGATTCATAGGTCTGCTTCCTCTCAATGTGAAACTGGAAGTCAGATGGGAGATCACTAAGACGTTACGATGGCAAACTAGGGAAATGGAGGGATAAAAAAGGAGCCTGAAGATTAAATAATAAGACTCTGCTAACATAGGGACGTTAATAGTCACTTAAGGTAGATAGCAAAGCAGCCCGGGATTTTTTCAGACAGAGTGGGTCTTGCTCCCGCTTGCCTCTGGGGAAAGGGAAGTGGAAACTCGAGGCCTGTGACAGTGGGCTCACAGTCCTGGACAGGTTCTGGGAGGTTCTGGGAGCCATCCAGCAGGAGCAGGGAGGGGCTTACCCGGCCCCTGTCTTTAGGGCCAGGGGCCGAGCTGGACCTGCCTCTTCAGAGGGGTGCTGTTGGCCAAGTAGGGTCTTGTCACCTATGGAGGGTGATTAGAGCTCCCCCAGCTGGTGGCCAAGAGGAGACCCACATGCCCAGCAAAGCCCAAGAGAGGCCGAGATCGTTACAGAAGCAAGAGCAAATTATTTTTCTGAATCAGAACCTCTCATAATCCAGTCTGTTGTGTGTGTCTAGTTACTCTAAAGTATTTACAGGAGAATCTTTTGCTTTTCCGAGTTGGTAGAGAGGATTTTGCTCAAGCATGATAGAGCTAAGCCACTGCACCTGGAGTCTTTACTAAGGATGAGGACATCTTGGTGTAAGCTCGTTAGTTTTTGCAAGGATCTGTTGACATCCAGAGAAGCTAAGGAGAATGTAGTTGTTTTCCTGCGGGCAGGAGCCTGGACTCGGTTTGCTCTCGGTGGACTCTGGCTGTGGTTCCTCGGGGCAAGTAGAGAAGAGCCAAGAACTCTTCCATTTGTTGTATTGATGGTCTTGCACAGGAATAGGGGAGAGTTTAGGGAGAGTTCGAAACCTGACATGTCTGAACTGTGTGTGAAATTAACAACAACCTAAACCTATAGTGCCATCCGACCCTTTCTTGTTAGATTTTGGAAGTAACTAAGGGTAGAAAAAAATCCTTGCACTGGATGGAAGAGAGTATAGCCTGAGACCATTTGATGGTTCAAATTCAAATTAGTAGATCTTTGAACACTTTCAAAAGTGATTAGCATTTTGAGAGGGTGAGTGCTATTCAGGTGGTATTTTAATCTTAGCAGTTAAAATTAATTAGCAGTGCTCCAAAATTATAAAAATGGAGCTAATCAGGAAAACTAAGTCATGTGTAACAAAAGGGGGTTTGGCAGCCAAGAGTTCATTTGGCCTTTTTTTTTCTTTTTTCTTTTTTTTTTTTTTTAAACTCAGACATAATATTATTTTAAATATTCTTTGCTCTCAGTTATTTTAAATAACTTTGCTCTCAGGGAAGGCATGGATGGACATAAAATTCTGCTTGTCCTCTTGGGAAGAGTAGAGAATGTTATGGGAATGAAAGTTACGTGGGTAACTTCTTTTTAAAATATTAATGCGCGCGTGTGTGTTTCTAGATCCTAACGTGTTTGTTTTGTTTTTGCTTTTTTTTTTTTTTTTAAATCTCAAGTACATGTACAGTTTTTTGGCCCAGCCCAATGCCATTGCTCATCTGGATTTATCCAACACGGAATGTTCCCTGGACATGGTAATGTTTTTTGGATACTGGGCTGGGGTGTCAGAGCAGCCATTTACAGGGGATCAAGAGAGGTCTTTCTCCATCACGAAGTTGTCTCTTAGGCCCCGAAATCCCGGGAGCTGAGAGCGCCTTCTCTCTTTCTCAGGTCTGTGCAGCTCTTCTCCGCGGATGCCTCCAGTATTTAGCCGTGCTCAATCTCTCCAGAGCTGTCTTCTCTCACCGGTATGGGTTTGTACCTGTCACCCTTGTCCTCCAGGAGTGTCTGCTGTCATGATCTGAAAAAGGATGTGGATTGTGTGGCAGGGAGGTGGCCTTAAACCGTAATCTGTGAACACGAGGCCTTGAAAGTATGAGTTTTTGTTGTACTTTCTCACTGCAGTGTGATGGATGTTCCTCGCCGTCCCCCAAGCCTGCTATGTGAGGTAACGGCCGCTTGTCCTGCAGGACGGGCACTCACTTTTCATACAGGAAAAGCTCTTCTAGAAGGGGCTTCTCGACAACAAACTGGGAAACAAGTATAAACTCCCTTGCGGGGCAAAGAGTATAGCCTGCCCCAAACTCATGCATTTTTTTTTTTAAATGAAATAAAAAAAAAAAAAAACATTTATTTATTTATTCTAGAGAGAGAGAGTATGGAGGAGGGAGGGGCGGAGAGGCAGGGAGAGAGAGAAACTCAAGCAGACTCTGTGCTGAGCAGGGATCCCAATGCGGGGCTCGATCCCATGACCCTGAGATCCTGACCTGAGCCAAAATCACGAGTCGGCTGCTTAGCTGACAGCCACCCAGGTTTGCCCTGGATTCGTGAAGTTTAATTTGTAGAATTGGAGGGCCAGCCTGAGCACCTCACTTCTACTTGCTGACTTAGAATTGTTTGCGGTGTAGGGCGTTGGATTAGAAGCAGCAGCAGCAACTTAAAATGGAGGGAAAAGAAGGAAGAGTTAACAAGAGTACCTGGGGTTCGTACCTGTGAAATTCTGGGACCATCCAGTGTGTTAATACCGTATGACCCTTAGTATTCAGAATATTGACGATAGATCACAAACAATATTTTCGTCATTATGTGCCTTGTAATAATAGGGAGAATTGCTGACTCCCTATACCTCCATTTTAGTAAGTTACCATTTTGGTATATTATATTCAAAGGCATAACCCTCACTTGTTTGGAAAATTCGGTTGTTCAGCCGGCTTTATTCTATAGTTGTGCCTCGCAAATAAATTATTCTATATTTTAGAGCACAGTCAGTCTATTACTTCAGTGGTGAAGTAAATCTTTACAGGAGCAAAAATATGCCACAAGCACCTCAACCAAATAACATGAGAGCCCCCCCAGGCGCCTCCTCTGGGACGACTGCCTTCAGAGCTCTTAAGCTTACAGAGTAGGACTGCGCTTATCCAGCGAGAAGTTGTGATTAAATACCCAGCCCGTCACCTAGGCACAGTCCTAACCAGCCCTTAGTAATTACCTTGAGGTTCATGTGTTTACTTTGAGCTGTGGACTGTCAGCCAGGCTGTTCATACTTTTGTTCCTACATGTATCAGTCAGGGTAGGTGAGTCGCTCTGTAGCAACAAATGGTCCTCCCTCCCCACCCCACCTCACCTCCATGGCCTTCCGCAGTGGTGGTCTTGTGACATGTCGCTTGTGAGGGGCCATACTGCCTTGATTCCAGAACGCAGATCTCTAGCCACGTAGCAGAGGAAAAAGAGTTATGGCTCATACGAGCTGGTGCAGCTTCCTTCTGGAAGCCACACACGTCACGTCTGTCTGATGGGATGTCCTCTTGGCCAAGGGACTTGCCTGGCCGCGCCTGCCAGCCGTGGGGGAATGAAGCGTGGCCCTCCCACAGAAAGGGGCAGTGGGTATTTGAAAACGTTGGTACAGTAGACATCCAGTCAAGTAGTAGGAGAAGTATATTCAGCGAGCATTTTAGCATCATTTACCGTCAGAAACGAACAGGAGTATACAAGCTTACGTCATTCCACTATAGGCACCAGAGTTCATTGGAAACATCTAATATATCTTCTCCCAGAATTCTCTTTCCTCTTAAATTTATTTGTCAACCTCGTAGAGATTCTGGTTGCTTAGGTAGTTGTTCTTAGGTAGCCTGAAATTCCCTTGTTTTAAAACCAACATAGACAAGTTTTCCTGGACCTCTGTACAAGGAATACGTGCTTGAGCTAGACCGCTAGCCTAACCTCTGCCCCGAGAGTCTGAGTAACTGCCACTAACTGAGAGCTTCCTCTCCGCCTGGCTGAGTGCTTGCTGCACGGGGACTCGCTCAGTCCTGCCGTCACTTCTAGCAGATAGAGCAAAACAAGCCATGGGTTCACATTCCAACTCTGATCCTGGGCTCTTGTTTTCCCAAGACCCTTCTAGTGTGGCATGGACTCTGCCTTCTTTCTGAGATGTACAGTTTCTACCATAACAAGGGCCCATATTTGCAGTCTGTAGCCATCTCCTTTGAAGTTCTATCTTTTTTTTTTTTTTTTAAAATATTTGGCCTGAAATGATTAGATTTGCCCTATGGATGTAGGAGGTGAGCAGGCATCATGCCATTCAGACTTTGTGTTGTTACTGAGCTCAACATTAGGTCATGTCTTTGCACCTGAGACAGGCCGCGTCTAACAGTTTTGCCCAGTGCCTGTAACGATCCTTAGTATTCAGTGCCACCCAGAGGGAAAGCTCATTAAATTGGGAGAAATAGGGCGCCTGGGTGGCTAAGTGGGTTGAGCCTCTGCCTTTGGCTCAGGTCCTGGTCTCAGGGTCCTGGGGTTGAGTCCCACATTGGGCTCTCTGTTCGGCGGGGAGCCTGCTTCCCCTCTCTCTCTGCCTGCCTTTCTGCCTACTTGTGATCTCCCTCTCTCTCTGTCAAATAAATAAAAATAAAAATAAATTGTGAGAGATAGACATCCTCTTTTACCTCTAGTTTCTTAAAAATTCCAACAAGGAGATCTATGGGTAAAACACAGTTTGAGATCCTTGGCTACAAAGAAAGGTGGTAGTTTTAAGGACTTAAATGAAATGTCTTAACTTCTCCCATCATTCCTTTGATGATATGGGATTTATTTAGCTTCCAGACATTTTGTTTCTTTTTACCTTTGAATTTCCCCCGGTGTCTGAATAACCAGTGGGTAACTTTGCCAATCCAGAAATGGGCTACCAGACCCCAAGTGTAACTGCTGGTATCGCTCTCACGTTTTGTTTTTCAGGAAAGGAAAAGAAGTGCCCCCGTCCTTCAAACAGTTTTTCAGTAGCTCCCTGTCTCTGATGCAACTCAACCTTTCAGGCACAAGACTGTCTCCTGAGCCGTTAAAGTGAGTCGTTAATTCATTTTCTCCAAATCGCTTAGCATTCAGTTTGTTATTACGAATGTGCTTGAGGGAAGGGGAAGCAGAAGACACATAATTCTAAGACAGGCAAAGCAGATGAAAATGCCTTTCTCATTTCGGGGCACAAAAAGGAGATCACATTCTTTTTGAAGACATTGTGCCCTGTTGATAGTATTGCATTTTCGAGGGGAGAAAAAAAACCTCTTTGGTTTGTGATCTTGGCGGTTGTCACTGATCCGTAGACGTTGCCCCCCCCAGGTATCACTGCTTTTGTGTTAACGTCTGTTGAGCTTTAGGTATTTTCATGTGTGTGTTCTAATCAATACTTATTCTCCGTATTTCTCCTAAGCATAGTAAACTGTGCACAGTGCGTATGCAACGGAATCTGTTTTCAGATGCTTTAGTTCCTGAATTACCTCAGTCAGCAGAGGCTGTCTGTTCCGTGTGTTTACTTAGCTGGATTAGTATCCTTAGTGGGGAAGTTGAGCTCTTTAACTAAAATAAGATTTGAGGATAATTTGTCGTCCTTGAAATTTCTGTTCACCAGGGCCAGAAATAATCAGAAGGGCTATAGGATCAAATTCCCTTCGAGTCTAAAGAACATATTTTCGGGTAGTTACAAACACGTACAGGTCACACGCGTGCACAGATTTCTCCTTTCCCCAGCTGGCATGTAAATCAGCGTTTAATTTTTCCCTTGTAATTTGTGTGACGTGCTAAAATCAGTGTCTGCTATTCATTTTATTAGAAAATTAATCTTCAACTAATTTGTGACTTGCCTTTTTTCTTTAAAGAGGTGTGAAATCAATCACAGTGTCTCCTATGGCACCATAAGACCAAAACAACTGGACGTCTTTAAGGACAGTAGATCTAGTCCAGTGCCAAGAAAAAAATCCAGTAGTCACCAGCAGGCCTCCTTCTTAAACATTGAGTTAATACGTTGAGTTTGCTATTTCACAAAACCAATGGAATCAGTATTCCAAAGGGGGATCCATAAGAATTTAGTTATATTTACTTCATTCACTCATTCATTCATTCAGCTTCATTCAACTAATATTTGTGGAGCATTTACACCATGCCAGACATGAGGAGGGCGCTGGGTAGAAAGCAGATCCGGACTGATCCTTGCCCTCAGTGTACCGCTACGAGATTGCTTATTCAGAAGTTCCTGACAGATACCCGGTACTCCAGTCCTTTCTGTGTTCTTGGTCCTGTGAAATACAGAGTAGCTCTTCACTGGTTAGCATCAGTGATTCTGTAGAACGTTCCACACCACCACAGCACTGGGTTTTACTGTGTACCATTTAGCATAGAGACCTGCTGATAAAAATTATACCTCAAGAGTTATTTTGTAACTGTTAAATCTTGTGGCCTGTTATTTATGGGAATATTTAATAGTGTCCTGTCAGTAATCTCTTCAGCTCTGTGTTTTACTTAGTAAAAATCTTAACGTGAGGGAAAAGGTTCCGTGGCTAAAGATTCTGTAAGCAAAATTTTGAATTTTGAATATTTAATTAATTATTAAAAATTATTTAAAAATAATAATTAATTATATTTAATGTGAGGCCAGAACTTGAAAAGAAATAACAGAACTGAGGTGTTTGGGTTTACCTGGGGTGGGGCACGTTTCTTGGGCCAAGGTCACGCCCTGGAGGAAGACTGATGGCTTGGGGGGTTCTGGGAGGTGCATCGCGGTGCCGGGCAGTGGCCATCAGTGGCCACGGGCTCCCGACATGCCTCACCTACCACGTTCCCCTGCACCAAGAGGGACAGACAGAGACCCTAGCTTATTTAAAGGTTGGGGGTCAGCAGCCATAAGAAAATATGCTAAAGCGGTGCAACTTCTTCTGAGAGAAACCTTCTCCGTTTGGACATCACCATGTCCTGCAGAAGTCTCCCACCATTTGGGACTTCTTCAAAAGCAAAGCAGAGACTATGACCGCCTACTTTGCAGCTGTGCTT
Source organism: Neogale vison (assembly GCF_020171115.1). Lineage (NCBI taxonomy): Eukaryota > Metazoa > Chordata > Mammalia > Carnivora > Mustelidae > Neogale > Neogale vison. The sequence continues at coordinate 146,774,285 of NC_058091.1, read as the reverse complement.
TTTCCTTGCAGACGTGTCAGGCAGACGTGTCAGGCAGACGTGTTGGTGAAGTATCCCAGGGGCTTTAGTAAAGAGCCTGGTGACATTGTCCCTCGTGTTTCCTACAGTCTTCAGAACAGCAAGGTTCTCATGTATCCGGAGGACGCTCCTGGCTCCTGCATCACCCAGAGCGAGGCCCGAGGTCCTGTTTATGCTCATGCTGGTGCTTTCGCTTTCTTCCCCCATCCCTGCTTCCCTGTGCCCTTCCTTGTTCCCTGTCACATGGCCCCCCTTCTCCCCGTCTCCCCGGCTGAGTATTTTTAAGAAACCTATTGCATGAGCTACTCAGGAATCCTGACTAGCATCACATGTCCGGAGCCGGCGAAATGAGATACAAATTCTTGTCTTAACCAGCACTGCAGTAACGATGGAGACCAATGAACACTCGTTAAGGCTGTTCTTCCATCCCTGGGTGAAAGTAACGATGCTTCCTGCCGAGAGCTGTCCCTGGTGTGCCTTAGGCTTCGTCCTTGTTCCCTCCGGTTTTGTTTTACACTTGCTGTGGGTTCTTCGTCTTTACCAGTCTCAGAGCTGGTCTGTCTTCATCTCTGGTCTCCTGTACTGTCCTTAAATATCCAAAAGGGCAGCTTTGTTTCCTGGGCCTTAATCTACATGTCAGGAGAAGAGGGAGAATTTCCCTTCCATATAAGCCTTCCAAGAATAAGAGTGTTCAAATATGTGGCTAAATTCTAGAAACTCAGCACATATTCGAACTCGGAGGGCCCTCTTTGGGAATGTGCTGACTGTCCCATTTTGCTGACAGGCACCCGAGAGAAAAGTGACGGGTGATGTCATGAGAGCCACTCCACTGTGGGTACAGAGCCAGGACCTCAGGGCTGGCCTTTGGGTTCTCAGTCCCAGGCACTTTCAGCGGCTCAATACTGCCCCCAAGAAGGAAAGGGGGAAGAGCACTTGTTGGGGAAGGAGCAGTTTAGTAAGAAATGAAACGGGAGCATTCCCACAGATGAGAGCTGCCCAGCTTTTCTCCTCGGCCGGCGTTTAGAATAAGGGACTGGTGAGCCAGCTTGAAGGAATGAGAGGAAAGGCACTACCCCCCCTCCAGCCCTCTTACTGGATCGTGGGCTCCACTTGCTCCATGGGCGCTGTTGCTCTTTGGGTAGATGAGGCCAGAGCGTCCCCAGAAGGGGAGATCCCGGGGACTGGTGTGAAAGAGTCGCCTTCCCACCTCACTCTTATGGGGTGGAAGTCTTTTTTTCCCTGGGCACACTGAGAAGCAGGTAGTCACCCCAAGGAGGTGGCCCTGGGGTCTACCCCCCAGTACTCCCTCCTGTCTGCCTGCCTTACAGTGGCGCACGTGGGCGCACGCGCGTGCACACACACACACACACACACACACAGACATGTGTTGCCCCAGAGCAGGAGCCCCCTCTGGTGCTCCTTGTGTGCTTCTCCCGGGGGCCTGGTTGAGGTCTCTCATCCCTTCAGGATGACTGTTGGGCGTGAGCCTGTGTGAGATATTTGCATCAGTGAAGGGCGTTGGGTTTTACTGGGCTGACTTGAGCAGATGGAACCGATCCATTCTGAGACTCGAGCCACGTGATCAGTCCAGTCTCCTCAGCGTGTAGTCAGAACAGTCCTCTTCACCGGGGTGATGTGGTTTGCCCCGAGCCCAGCTGGTCGTAGCTGGACACACAAGCAGGATCCTGGACTCAGACTCCAGACTTGGGCCTTCTCTCCCATGCTCTTGTCTTCCTCCTCCTTCCGTACATGCTGGGGCTAGGGGAGGACACCCCTCCCCAGTCAGCAGTCCCCGATCCTGGATACCGCGGAGCCTGACTTCCCCACCATCCATCTGCTCCTGGGGAAAACCAGTGTTACTTTGCTGCTCTAATCACAACTGCCCAATAATTTTCTAAATAACATTAAAGGTATTCTCAAGCAGATGCAGGTGGGAATTGATCCGCAGGGAACACAATTTAATGTCAGCGTGCGGTTAGGGGTACTGTCGGTGTATTTGCCCGGGAACAGCAGTCCCGCCATTCGGAAGGGGCCTGCTCTGCACCGAAGAGAAGAATGTGGCAGCATCATTCTCTGTCTGCATCGGAGAGGCTGACATACGGCTGCCGTTCTAACACCCAACTTGGGGCTTGGCCTTCTCTGGGCTCCATTCAGCAGGAGAACATATTTTGGCGCAGCCTGTGGAATTTGTGTCTCATGTGTGCGTTTTCTCCCTGCAGAGCATTGCTGCTGGGCCTGGCCTGCAATCATAACTTGAAGGGGGTTTCCCTTGATCTCAGCAATTGTGAGGTAAGAACACGTTCCGACTATGGGTGGCAGGGATTAGAATAGCCTCCAAAACGCTTTGCCTCTTTCCTGGAAAAAAGTGTGATCCTGTGAATCCAGAGGGGATAAATGAAGCAGAAAAACACACATCTTGCAGAAGTTTCTGGTGTTCTGTATTTTGCAAGTTTTATCTACAAACAGCCGCAGAATGCCATTCAGAAAGCATTCAAGTATGTTTTTAATGACTTGGGTTTTTTAAATTCATTCTTAGCGCCAGTTGCTTAAGTATTTTATGATGAAGCCTTGAGATACAAAAGCCATAAACTGGCTTTACCGTTATGAAAAAGTCACATTCTGCACCCCTCGCGGGGGACAGATGGGTGTGACCTGACTTGGATTCAGAGAGTTTGCAAGAGAATGGCTGTCTTGTCATTCGTTATTTTTTAATGTCTTGATTTAAAACAGGAAAATTAAGATGCTTCTCAAAATTACAGCCACTCCAGACCCTTCCTACCAAAGATCAGCAAGATCATTTGAGACCAAGAGCCTCTACATTTCAGAGGGTCCCCAAACTTTTACAGCGTTGAGACACTCAGTTTGTGTGAAGACCAGTAAGAAAATACCCAGGTACAGGGGCGCCTGGGTGGCTCAGTCAGTTAAGCATTCGCCTTCGGCTCAGGTCATGATCCTGGGGTCGTAGGATTGAGTCCCGCATCGGGCTCCCTTTTCTGTGGGGAGCCTGCTTCTTCCTCAGCCACTCCCTTGCTTGTGTTCCCTCTCTTGCTCTCTCTCTCTCTGTGTGTGTCAAATAAATAAATAAATAAATAAAATCTTTAAAAAAAGAAAATACCCAGGTACAAGCCACCCGGCCCCTTCAGAGCCTTGCTTTACCCACCACGTCATATGTGGTTCCTTCTAAACAGGGCTGAGGGTGAGGTCCCTTCATTCCTGGTCCTGGGCCTTTATGCCCTCTGTTCTCTCTTCCTGGAACACATGTGCCATGTCCTCCTTCTTTCTCGAAGTTCCCCTCTCCAAGGATCTAGCTCAAGTCCAATGTCCTCCATGCCTACATCAGACTCCTGGGGTTCGATCTGAGTTTGGCCTTTACTAGGTATGCATTTCCACACGAATTAATGATACCCCAAAATCTCAGTGTCTGCGTCTGCAAAATGGAGACATCAGTGCCTCTCCCAATGGCTCGTTAGGGCTTTAGAGGAGCTCTTCTTTGCAAAGTGCTTCCAGGGCATCTGGGACATGTAAGGGTTATTTGCTGCGGTGGTTTATCTGTAGAATTTTCCCCGACTGCTTCAGCCCTTGGTGATCTTGTCCTTTTCTCATTGTCTGGCATTTAATGATGGTGACATGCATGTGGACAGTGACCCTTACGGGATCTTGTGTAACTGTTCACTTAGCACCTGTGTGCTCTCCCCGCTAGGCTGTAACTTTCTGGACGATGCTATTAGTATCTTACTCGTTTTGCATTTCCCTTAGCTCCTTAAAAAAATGCCAGGTACCAAGCCTAACACCAAATATTGAACATTTGCTTTACCTCTCTGAAAATTCTAGAAACTGACAAGTATGAAATAATATCACGTAAATTGTAAGTGCAGGATTTTTTTTTTTTTTTTTTTTTTTAATTTTGAGCTGGGATTAGCACCAACTGTGTGTGATTTAGCAGTCATTTTGTTTGGAAAAAAGAAAAGCCAAAAAGAACAAAAAACAAAACACATAAAACCCCTTAAAACCTACACTATCAAATTTTCATGTGTAAATCAGTGTTCTTCTTCTTCTTTTTTTTTTTAAAGATTTATTTATTTATTTTAGACAGAGAGAAGAGGAATGGAAGGGGCAGAGGGAGAATCTCTAGCAGACTTCATGCTGAGCACAGAGCCCAGTGTGGGGGGGAATCGATCTCACAACCTGAGCCAAAATCAAGAGTTGGACACTTAACTGACTGATCCACCCAAACGCCCCCACTGTGCTTTTATCTGTGGAGACAGACCACATAATAGAAACCAAGGCTGGAAATATGAATTAATTGCTTACCAGTACTTTCTTACAGAACCTGGTAGTCGTGAAAACTTTTGTATGGGGGAGGGGTAAGAAGAATGGAGATAGGAATGGTTATTCTATCCAAAAAAAGCAGATTGGTATAAACTTGACTGCTCTCTAGCTCATACCACTGAATGACCCAAATGTTTTGCTCTCCTCATTAAATAGAGGAATCGCGATCGGTACGACATCTTCCATTTAATTCTGTGATCAGACTGGGAAGGGACATAAGTGATCATCTGGTTCCCACACTTCTGGATGAGGAAAGTGTGGTCTAAAGCTGAAATAATCTGGCTTACTAATGACCGTCATGATGAAAGTATGCTTTCCTGATTGTTGTTAATTATACGGGTAATTATTAGAACATCAAGTATGATTAGACATTCTCTTCTCAAAAGAAGCTGTCAGATACCATATGAACACTGTTAAATCGCTATGTGGCTTGTTCTTTAAACTCCCTTGTGATCTGACTGAGGATAACCTTCAAAGACAGTTTTATTGGCGAACCGATAAACTCGACATTTTTGTAGGTCAGAAATGTCAGACTGTTGGCGATTTCATATGGTTCTATCCACTGGCTAGTAGACTTTTCCTTTATAATTTTTTTCTTACTAAGGCAGGAATCCAGATCAAATGATTGCTCTTTGATGATAGGGTTGGCCGTTAGGATGATGGTAGTCACGGCTTCGTGTTGGCCATTCACTTACGGATTCTGTGATATGTGGTACTGCTGAGAAATGGGAAGCCTTCAGACTACCGGGGTACTATGTTCTCCCACCTCCTTAACACTTGATCACGGTCCCGGTGGTCATGTCTATAATGTCACCTTATCTTGCTGCTCGTGGAAGTTGGTGAAACACCAAATGATTTTTCTAAATTTAGGTGTCTTGTCACATTTTTCTTCTTACAGACAGGTGTCCAGATCTAACTAGTTTCACTTTGCTCCTCTGCATGGTGGGGTGAATGTCTCCTGTAAAGGTGTTGGGGTTGTGATGTTATCCGCTTAGAATGCTTGGCCAAGTAAGGATTAACTGCTAACCCTTTAATTATTTGACTCTTGAGAGTTGAGGTAGTACTCTCAGAAAAAGTTTGTTGCCCACTAGGAAGTTTAAAATTATGCATGTATCTATTTTTTTTCTGTTCATTCTCTCTTTAGCCATATTGGACACAATCCCCTCTACTGTACACATGCTGGTCAAAATCAGGCAAGAATTCCACCCATCATGTTCCCCACGATCACATAAATTTCCCACCTGTGGTAGTGGGAAGTAAAACTTCTCCCTGACACCACGTCATTTTGGAAGTCATTTCCTCAGAGATGACTGAGTCGAGATGAGGGGCTGACCTGAGAAAAGTCACGTGTCTAAGGTATAATGCTGGACGGTTGCCGATGTGGGCACTGAACGAGTTCATTGCCCCCTAACAATGCCTCTCATACAACGGTCTACCCCATCCATGGAAACAAAGCACAAGTGAGAAATACCACATAGTCTTTGTCTATTTAGAAGTAAATAGTTCCTTTTATTACACAATAGCTACTTGCCACTGGCTAATTTTTAAAGTCGGGTTTGTGTGGGTGTTACAGAAAATAAATGGCTATTGTTTCAGATGGTGGTTGAGACCAGTTGGGAGGAGAGAGGACAGTAACTCTCAAGTTGGCATTGTTTACAGAGATGAAATATGGTCAGTGGTATTGTAATAACGTTGTATGGTGTCAGGTGGGGACTGCACTTACCATCGTGAACATTTACTGTGTAGAATTGTTGAGTCACTATATTGTCCATGTGAAATGAATACAACACTGCGTGTCAACTACACTTGGGTAGTTTTTTTTTTTTTTTAAAGTGTCTACATAGGAAACTTAGAAAGCTTTGCTTAAGCAAATGGTTTTTGATTTTAGCATTGCTGCGTCCTTCACTGTCCGTGCTCACCTCGCCCAATGAGCTGTCCCTGTGGGTCTCAGAGTATTTCTGTATTTCCCTGAAGGGGGCTTTTCACGTTCATCAGTGAGAATGAGAGCGGACATTTATACCTACTGCTATTAAAAACGAAAGTACCAGGCAGGTGTTTTTCCTCCAACGCAAATGTCATTGTTCTTTGGAAACCTGAATCCAAAATTTGAGACTTCAGTCTTTTGATCCGTGAGGGCTAAGCTAATAAGTATTGAAATTGAGCTTTCATTTTCAGTTATCATCTCCACTTAGAGAAGAAGACATCTGCCTTTCTTAAGGTGTCCCCCATGAATTATGTTACCACTTCATTTTCCTTCCCTTGGTCTTGACAGTACCAACAAGGACTCATCCCTCTAGGAAAAGGAGTACAAGTAGTCATAGGAGACAGAAGGGGTCATCACAAAGGGTGGGTGCTTTGGAATCAGAAAGGCGCCCTTTGAAACCTCACTCAGCCACTTGGCTTGCCTTCCTTCAGCCTTTGGTTCTCACCTGTGGAATGAAGATTGAACAGCTTACGGGACAGCATCTGGCACTCTGCCGAGCCCGGCACATGTGAGCCATAATTTGGGAAGGAAGAGGATTACTGTAGTGAAACCTTATTTTGCATGTCTGAATTCACAGCATGGGGCAGTATGGCCTTTCTGCAAATTTCTTCTTTAGAAGCCATGTAAATATTCTGCCTTTTCTGAAACATTTTTGGGACTTGCCTTCAAAACTATTTTAAAACTTTCAAGAAAAATTAGTCTCATCCATTTATAGTCATGCCTGATAATCAGACACAAAACCCCATCACCCTGTAGGGCCCAACCTGTCTCTGAATGGCCTGTGGCTGATCCAAATTCGCTCTCAAAGGGCAAGGATTCATTCAGCATCCGTGTGGACATTCAAAGAAATGTGTTCCATTGCCTCTAAGGTTAGTTCCAAAGCAGCATTTCGGAACTGTTCTATATGGTCGCAGTGAAATTGGCATTCGGAGGAATCCTCCCACGTACCCGTCTATCAGAAGGGAGGTCGTGGGTCTGTCCTTCTGGCCTGTGTTGCGAAATCTTCGTCATTTGAAAAATGAGATCTTCTTCATTTGTAAAAGAAACACCTACTTCAGGAGAGCAGGTCAGGGCTTCAACTGCCTTCTTCCAACGCGTCTGCTTCCAAGTGAGAGAGCAAAATCTCCGAGGCTTCGGAGGAGATGCAAAGGCTAATTACAGCTGGGAATTAGCTGTAGGTCTGGGTGTAGAGTTCCTTCTTTGAAGGAGAAACTTCCCTGCACATCATTCCACTGTTCATGGCAAGATGCTTTGATGATGTGTGGAAAGAGGAGCCCCAGATGCTAAAATGTGTAATGAGTGGGACGTCGCAGCGAGCCAACAGGAACCTCTGAGGCAATGCCGTCCGACCGGATCGTGGGCCGCCGGCTTTGAGGCGCGAAGACAGGTGTGCCGTGTGTGGGACGGGGGGTCGAACTGTGGTTCCCCCCCATGGATCAGTTTCCTGTTGGGCCCCACACGTGGGTCGCAAAGTGGAAACTGCCGTCATGGCAGGAAGTATATTGGAAGAATATGAAACACACAACTGTTTGCACCTAGGAAATGACGGTTTGTATCTATCTTCGTAGGTTCTGAATTGCCTTTTGGCATCGGACCCTGCTAGCGAGAGGACAGTTTGAAACTGATCTTGTCAAATCATTTTCTTTTTTTTTTTTTTGTCCTTTGGAGAAACCTATGCTGTTCACAGTTTTATGTGAGAAAATTTCCCAGAATAAAAAAATATATATATTTTTTTAATTGAAATTGGGACTCTTGTAGAAAAACAATAATAATTCAGGGGGAGGTAGTTTATATTGAAATCTCTAATGTTTGCCACATCGTTCTAAATGGCAAGTGATCTTGAAGAAGGAAAATGAATGCTTATTTTTAAGATTTTTATTTATTTATTTTAGAGAGAGGGAGAGGAGAGGGGGAGAAGGTGAGAAGCAGACTCCCTGCTGAGTGGGGAGCCTGCCACAGGGCTCAATCCCTGGACCCTGAGATCCTGACCTGAGCTGAAATCAAGAGTCAAGATGCTCAACCAACAGAGCCCCCAGGTGCCCCAAAGGAAAATGAATTATTAAAAGTTCTCTCTAGGCTTTTTCCGTTGCTTCTCTTGTCCCCATAATGGCTATTTGAGGGTTAGATGCAACCATTCACTTAGAACTGTGAGTCACATCTGAAATGTGCCCACCTTTCTTGGGTGAGAGGACCCTTCTCCGTGGAAAGAAATGTGCGTTTATTTTTAACTTTCCAAAAAGTACTCAGGGATTCAGTCACATTGACTCGTCTTTGATCTTGCTTTCTTTTCCATAATGCTAGTGTGTAGGATCCAAATGAGGGTAATTTAAAAACCAGTTTTACACGCACACATGCAGGCACAGCCTCTAATTATGCAAATTCATTTAAAAGAATTTTCACTTACAGGAATGGAAAAGCTTTTACTGTTTTGCAGAAGCTTTAGCTTTGGGAGAGTTTTAGGCCTCTAATAACCTGTGAATTCAATCGAATGTTCTTGGTAACCAAGGATCTGTTCTTTTCTCCGTTAAATTTTTGATTTTGGTTCTGGGACCAGATTTTAGTTGGAAGTGTCTTTCTGACTCTTGCTTTTTTACCTGATATATTGATAAAGGCTTCAGCATCTCTGTTCTGTTTACTGCTGATAACATGTTTTTATTTTTTTCTCCTTGGGCTTTCCTTAGCTTGGCCACTGTGTAAGTACTTTATGAATCAATAAATTAGGGTCTGTGGATATATTCGATTTTTTTTTAACCATTGGAAAATGTTCATTTTATGGGTATGTACTAGAAATATTATCAGTCAAGAGTATTTATAAAATAAACAGCATCAAGCCCTTGAAATGTCACCTGTACTTTCCATATTTGTAAATGGAATATTTTTACTATACTTGATAATAATAACAAGTTGATACTTTTCTGGTAGAAATTTTACTTCTCACCAGAGACATCACTACCAGCAAATAATCAGATTGTGGAGACTTAGGCACTTATGTTTATCTTCTCAAAAGCATCGTCTTTTCATGCTCTGAATATCAAATTATGTTCCTTTGAAGTGTTTGCTTGAAATATCTTTTGCTTTACCTTTGACATAACCTGAACATACATTCAATTCTTCCAGTATTAACAAGCTGGGCTCTGAAGGCTTGCTGCTCAAAATGATTTGCAGTGAAGAACCTGGTTGTTACCATTTTTAAAAAAATGTCTAGTTTATAAAAAACCAATACTTTCGTAAAAATATAATAAAAATATATTTTAAAAGATTTCAAAAGACATAAAAAACATAAGCCCTCATTTTTTGTTAATAGATGCAGCAGACCTAAAATTATTTATAATTTTAGCATTTATAGTCAGTTTCTGTATGTATTGTAGCTAAGACCAGTAGCAAACTTTGCAGACTGCGTCCCGTCCATGGACCACACTTTGAGTAGCAGCTGCTGGGGCCAGTCTAGAGATGATGCGGTAAAGCTTGGCTCGGGGCCGTGGGTAAGAGAGTTCCTGGGAAGACAACCACGGGTAGTAAAATGACCGGCTGACTCTTGGCTGTTGCTCCGCGTACTGGGTAAAAGCCCCTCAACTGGGTGTTGATTGGTCTAGGTTTCCCTCAAGTGTGTAGACCAGCCTCCTGGCCAGGTCTGTCCCTGTGTGACACTCCCCTTTAGAGTTCAGCCCCCCAGAGGAATCTGCAGTCACCACAGAAAGTGGGAAAGGCTGAATTTAAACAGCCCAACCAAAATACTCCCGGATAAAGGGCAGTCCCAAAGATCTGTGCAAAAACTCTTCCAGACACCCAGCAGCCAGGGAAATTGGCCCCTTTTGGTTCCAACCGCCATAAAAACATTGCATCTAAAATAGTGAAATAAGGATTCTTTAAATTCTTACATCTAAACTTGCACAAGTTCTAGGAAGTAGCATTTTGCATTTTACACTTGGTATAGAAATTTAGATACATTTTAAATTTTCTTCTATCAATAAGGAAGCCACCATATTACCTTGGTACATAATAGGTTCACAATAAATGATAGCTTCTTTCCCTTGCTAAATAGTAAGTTTGCCAAGCAAAGGGGCCATAGGTCCCTTTGGGAGAAATCTACATCCTTTAAAATCCTTTACATGTAAGAGGAACTCACTTAATTGCTGAGTGGAAAACAAAAAGATACTCTGACCTCTGTAGGTAGCTTTTGGTTTGATGGGAAAGGATACAAAGTATTGAGTTTTATAGGTTGCCGGTCTCTTTAAAATAAATGAGGTCATGAAATGAGAATTCGTTTTGCTATAAGCCAACCATAATAATATTTTAAATTGATCTAACATCTTTTTCTTCTGTGGCTCAATGAGTTTGCCCAAGTGCTTTCATAATCACCTTTCGCCATTTGCTTTGTAACCGTGTGACCGCGCCCCGTCTCCGTGGGACGCCGGGCTGGGACTTCAGGCAGTGGCTGACAGTCAACAAGACTTCATCTTCGTTGTCTCCTTTGGTGGTTTTGCTGTTACTTGGTGGAGTTCTGCCCTGAAATCTGGAATAATTGAACAAAATCCATACCAGTTTCTCATGTATAAAAGGGATTTATAGGTTTCCAAAAGTCAGAAATGAAGACAGTGTCTGTGGGCTGATGGAGGCTGCGTTGCCCATGCTGATGGGGAGTATGGTCCCCATCTTTCTATTTCTTTTTCTAGCCATTTCCTGATTGCAGTGCTATGGGGACCAGTAGCAATGACTAGTGATTGGCTCTTTATCATTGATGGTAACCACAGAGTTAATACGCCTTTGACACAACGTCAGAGACTGTATCTCCTGCTTTTCATGTTTTTTGGTTCCACGTCCAGTAGGTGACCCCTTTACCTCGTACGTCCTTTGTGTTTCTCCAGCTGAGATCAGGAGGCGCACAAGTCTTAGAAGGCTGCATCGCCGAGATCCACAACATCACCAGCTTAGATATCTCCGATAACGGTAAGTCTGAAATCAGAAAAGAAACAGAAATAGTATTTGAAGCAAGTTAGTAAGGAGAAAACAGAAAGCCCAACCTAGACAACACCTTAATGGGCATGTTACCTCGCTTCTTGACTAATAGGGCTGTTACATTTAACAGAATTTATTTATGGCATACGTCAGTGCCAAAGTCTTAATAAGTTGATACCACAGCCAAAAGTGCAAGAGAACAAGTCAGTTAAAAAAAAATTGTCACCAGAATATTGATAACGATCTTGGTCTAACCTTCTGCATTCTTGGTGATAATAAAATAAAATCCTTATTTATTTACTCAGAAACTGTTTCAGTAGTTTCATTTCTGCCAGTTATAGTAGTGCATGAGTGGGAGCCTATTTAGTTGGCAAAGGCCACTGGAGTCCCCTACCAGCAAACGGGATGTTGGCATCTTCTCTTACACAGTTGTGGGCAGAGATGAGAACCATCCTTTCCCCGTTCCTTGCTGACTGGACTTAGCCACTGATTGTATATGAGATTTAGGTTAAGTCTTAGCTGAGAATGAGTTTATCCCTATGAAATAATAGGACTTGAAAAGAGAGCAAAAAAGTTCCTTTGAAAATGGAAGGTTAGTATCCCAGAGCCCTCTGGATGGTACAGAAAGTCACCCAAGTTCATGTCACCTTTGCTTAATTGTATACCAGCTGAGAATTTATTTATACATGTGTGTTTTGATTATCTGCTTACTCTGATTCTTTCCAGGTTTAGAATCTGACCTATCCACCTTAATAGTGTGGCTCAGTAAAAACAGATCAATACAGCACCTGGCATTAGGCAAAAATTTTAATAATATGAAATCCAAGTAAGAGTTTTGAATTTTTTTTTAATATGACAATGATGAAACTAAGCAACCTCATGAGAGCTTTTGATTTGATTTCACTGTCCACATCTTTAAAATCTCTTTAGAAATCTGACCCCTGTGTTGGACAACTTAGTACAGATGATTCAAGACGAGGAATCGGTGAGTATTAATTCCAGTTAATGTTGCTATGCTTTCAGGTAATTTTATCTGTAGACACCATTTCTCTTGTTTTTTTTTTTTTTTAATGAAATAAATATTTATGCTTTAGTACAGTCAGAGAATATATTTAAAATTGCTTGCTCTTCGTTTCAACTCATTCCTAATTAAAGGAAGATTGTAACTAAAAGATTAAAAGAAGTATAAATTGGCTTGTAAGCCCATCTTTTAATAAGACTTACTACTTCCTAACTTCAGCTGATGCACTATTCTGCAGGCATGAGTATTTTTTCAATCTAGTTGACTTTCTGACCTTATATCATGCTGGGAAACATCATCTTGCTAATTTGAATTCCGTCTGGCAATTCTGCAGAATTATAAAAGACTAAGAAGGCTGGCCACCTGTCTTGAATTTCTTCTAGAGCTCTAGTGTCCTCCTTCTACTCATATTCCCTTTTGTTGCTCCTGGCCAAGACACGGTTCAGGGTAAAGAAATTTAATTTTAAACCCTGTCCTCTCTTGCTGCCCTTTAAAATGCATTAGAAAAAAAGAAAAAAGGATACATATTTTTAAGATTTTTTTTAGAGAGAGCGAGAGCAGGAGCAGGAGCGGGGAGGGAGAGAGAATTTCAAGCAGACTCTGTGCTCAACGAGAAGCTGGAGTCGGGGCTGGATCTCATGACCCCTGAGATCATGACCTGAGCCAAAACCGAGAGTCAGATGCTTAACTGACTGTGCCACCCAGGCACCCCAGGAAAAAGAGATTTTGTGGACAGAGCAAGAAGCACTCCATTATTAATTCCTTTAACCTAAACCTGGTGTATCGTATATTTTGTGCCTTACATTTTAATGATGCTCTGAAGAGTTTGTCTGTTCTTACTGGAGTCTTGTTTGGCTACCAGCCAGCTTTTACGGTTCCTCAAACCCAAATCAACGTGTGTTCTCCGACAAAGACTCACATAATTAATGTTTTGTGGCAGTTGTATTGTAGGTCATAAGAGTGACTTCCTCTGTGAATCATGTGAGATATGACACATTTTTAAATTAAAAGTGTCATTCTTCCTTTTGAGTTCCATATAGGGTAGTAGCAAACTCTATTAGGACTGGAAGCTACCTTTTCTGAGCAAGCTAAGGGGCCAGGAGAGGTGGAGACTGGAACTTCTCCTCGCCTGTCCTTGCCCACACCTCTCTGTGTGGCTGTAACCTGGAGGGCGGGAGAAAATTCGGTTGTCCTGCCTCTTCATTGTATGAATATAATCTCCAACCTATGGGCTAGAAGTGAAACTCATTATTGTTTAGTGAATATGGGCCCTTCTCTTTGTCCTCATTTGGTAACACTGTCCTTGTTCTGTCACTTTTTTCACTGGGTTATTAAAATTTGGGTCATAAATCAGAATTGATACAGTTTTGCCTATTTAATTGGACTTTCTACCACCCCGCTTTGGGTTTCTGATTTCCCAGTCTTGGCCCAGTTTTAAAGCTCGAGGAAGCTAATATTGCAGCATCACATTTGCCGTCCATCCACAAATACTTGTCTCCTAGTGCACATTTCAGGGAAATTTACGTTTTATGACAAATAGATTTTAAAACTTCACATTTTGCTTATTACACAAGGGTCTTCTGTTTCTGTAATTTCCAAAGTCCCTCACTTAAAAACAGTCTTGATAGTTAAAACACACCTCAAACCATATTTGCAGGCTGAAAAGTTTCCTCCATCAACATGAATTGTGTCAAGTTACAAGTTGGAGAAGTGTGGCACTAATCATATACAGTGGAAAGAAAGCTCTTTGTGTTCATGTCACTAAAAAGTAGGTGGTTTTTTCAAAAAGCAATTACCTTCTATTTTTTCCTACTTCTGAATTAGTAATGTGCAAAACAATTCAGAATGATTAGGAGCTGAGGCTTGTGACTCTCAAAATTCCACCTGTGACTGACACAATTGGGCTCTCTTTTTATTTTTTGAAGATTTTTACATATATAAAATCATCGCTTGCTTTGTACGCCCCAACCTTGTGTGTACAGAATCTGTTCTTTGACGGCTCGCGGAATACTGTCTTCGCCACGTGCTGCACATTCTATTTGGTTAGAACAATCTAGATGCCGGGGCCCCCGTGTCACTTTCAACTACAGACCGTGCTTGTCAGGCCACTGCGCCTCGAGCCCTGGGACAGTAACGCGGAGGGGCCGAGATGACAGGGAATCTTGTTTTGGAGTATTACAGGCAAACCCGTTGTTGTAACCAGTGGAAGTGAACGTCTTTCTCCTGGGAATGCCTGTAGCAAGGAGACAGAGTCTCAGATTAAGCATGTTCAGCTGTGAAAAGAAATAGTAAGATTTCAAACAGTATGCTTCCACGGAAGTGCAGGAAGTCAGGAAGGGGAGACCTTATAAATATGCGTGCAGTTCAGGCTGTTCCGCTCGCGTTAATGGCTCTGCCTATTATTTTTAAGCGTTAACTGGGGTGTATTGGAGTTGGAATATAGTACTGGAATCAGCGCTTACTCGCTTGGAGACTTGGCAGCTTTCCAGAATGAGGAAGGAGCTGTAATATATCATTTTTGTAGTAGTTGAATAGAGATTACTGAAATGACGAGAGTTGGGAGTCGAGCTTTTTATTAAAGGAACACCGCATTTGTTTTCATTTGAAACCTGAAGGTTCCCGAGGCTGAAGCATTGTAGTTCATTTTTTTTTTTTTCTGTTTCCTGGAAGGTGGGACCTTTGCATCAACGCAGGCTCGCTGAAGCTGCTTATGTTTAAGCATCAGCGGGCTGTCCGGTTCTCAGTGTCATCTCATTTCAGAAATTTGAGTCACGTTGATATGTTCCCTTGTGATTTTTACCGTAGCTGTATGAAGTTTAGAAAACATGGCCAGATTTGGACAGGGAGGACGGGAAGCGTGGTCACTTGGTAGAACTGTAGTCAAATGCAAGACTCCATGGGTGACGGAGTCTTGAAGCCACTAGCGTCCCCATCTGGCCTCCCCCAACCCTGTTGCTGATGCATCCTGAACCACCAGTATCTGGTGGTCGAGTGTGGGTACAGACAGACGCCAGGCAGCATCTCCAGGCACATCTCAAAAGCCCTGAACCCAGGGGCTGTGGTGGAGCATGGACGGCCCAAGCCGCTGTTTTTGGTGTCCCCTTCACTGTAATGTCAGCGTGCATATGGAGTAAGTACGAAGGTTCTGGATAAACACAGACACCTTGTGTTTCATTGCTTACCCGAGGCCAGCTCTGTCCACCTCTCCTAAGGGAAGCGTGGAAGGACACCTGGGTGTCCTTCTATTCTATCAACAATAGAATGGGTAAAAAGGGATAGCGTCTAAAACTGTGTAGGATGGCTGGGCCCCTCGAGACCACCTGAAGCAACCCGGAAGACGTCCAGATCCCCCAGGGAAGACTGAGTTCGGACAGTCGGGGCCATGTTGGTTTGGGTTCTAGAATTCTCCATACTCACTTCCTTAATTCCGTTCTGGCTGAACTCAGGAATTGCAAATTCAGGTGCCAGGGGGGTGGGCCAGAGGCCTAAACAAGTTCCTCAGGGGCAGACAGAACCTGCCGCTGGGCCACATCGTTTGACTTTTTGTCTTTTCTTAAAAATTATGTGTCTTCTGATTGGTTCTTCTAAGATAAATTGGAGGAGGGTCATCAAAAGGGTCAAGGATAAGCTACAAGGGGCCCAGAGTACAAAATTCATTCCGTTCAGCTACTTTCTAACTCTGTGGCTTCGCTGGAGTCACTTAGCCTTTCTGTGTCTCATTTGGGAGAAGGATAACAATACCGAGTATAATAGCACATAAGTGTTGGATGATTCTCTGAGTAAGTACGTGTGAAAAGCTGGACCAGTGGTTAAGGACGGTACGTGTTCAGTAAATGTCAGCTATTACTGATCTTGGCTGGCTTTTATTTTGCATTTGTCCTCCGCTAATATTTTAAGATGTCATTTCACCTGGCGTAAAAATAGAATGGATAAAAAGGGATAGCATAGCCGTACAGAAGCTCAGGAATTTCTATGGCTCTCCTTACTTATTTCTTCCGGTCCTCCCATTTCCAGAGAGCTGACATCTGCCACTCCAGGTGTCCTTCCACGCTTCCATTAGGAGAGAGGTGGACAGAGGTGGCCTGGGGTCAGCACTGAAACACAAGGAGTCTGTGTTTATCCAGAACCTTCGGGTCCTGTCCATCAGTGTCTTTGAGCCGGAGTTTCAAAGCAAAGTGCTGGGTTGAGGGGTGCAGTGCGTGCAGGGGGTACGGCTCCCTACCCCAGTGATTCTCCATGAAACGGGTCACAGGGAGAGGAGCCTCTTCCGTCAGATCATGTCATCGCTTGCTGCCTCTCGTTCCCTCCTCAGCCCCTGCAGTCCTTGTCCCTGGCCGACTCAAAACTCAAGACCGAGGTCACCATCCTCATCAATGCCCTGGGAAGCAACACCTCCCTGACCAAAGTGGACATCAGCGGGAACGGCATGGGGGACATGGGCGCGAAGATGTTAGCCAAAGCACTTCAGATCAACACCAAGCTCAGGTATGTGGGTCAGGCCCTCAGCCCTGACACAAGGACGCTCGCCTCCAGCAGGGCCTTAGAAAGTTCTGGAAAAGATTCCAGCCCCAGCCCCAGTCCCCCTCCACGCCCCCGGCATTGGAGGGCTGGCTGTGCCCAGTGGGGAAAGCCAGCTGGGAAGCAGAGGCAACCATTTCAAGTCTTTTGTCAAAACACTTGGGATTGCAGGCTGGAGGGCCGGGGCCCAAAGTTAGACCTTGTGATTTTCACGAGCTGTTGTCTTAAAGGTTTCCACTGTGGCAGAAAACCCACCTGCGACTGGGGCAGGGTCCCGTTTCACAGTGTCCGCAGCTGGGATGAAAGACCACTGGTCCAGCACGCCCATCCTTGGCTGTGGGCCTGTCTTACCTCCCCTCCCCCACTGCTGCCAGTATAAAGACTTAAAACCCGAGGATCCCTGGTTAAAGGCAGGTTCATCCTGGGGGCTAGCTATTCTGGGTGGTGATTTTCGACCACTCCTGGCATTTCCCAACTGTGGCTTTTCTTAAGGGCTGGCTACGTGGTAATCACTTTTATTAAGGACCACTTTCCTGTCTGTCCTTCGAAGAGCTCCAGCCACTCCCGAGTCCAGCAGTTCGGTGAACAAATATTTAACTCATATTTGCTCTTAAGGGGCTCTTTCCTGATGCTTCCCTTACCCTCCTGAACCTTCCATCTATACCAAGGCCAAAAACTGCAACCATTTCTTGAAGGTACGAGTGTATGTAAGGGAAGTCCATGAGATCAGGAACGGAAAGCAGTTAGAAGTGTGATTCTTGGATCAGACAAATAAAAGCTGCTTCATGTAGCAGGTGAACTCACAAACACCAAAATACCTCTGATGTGTTCACCTTCTGAAAGTGAAATAGTACTTTTCTTCCAAAATAGATTCTTTGTTGAGAAAGGAAACAGCATCTTATTTGTAGAAACCAGAGGTTTACCAGCAGAGTGAGAGCTTTCTGGGGTGGCTGGTCGTAGAATGTCAGGGCAGTGGTGCAAACAGAAGACCATATGACCGGATTCCTTCTAGTTACTTAGAACGGACAAAAGTCTCAGGACCCCAAATTCTTGTGTTGGACAAGGGGTGCTTCCGAATCTTTTATAAACAGCTCTCACTTCCGACGCGAGTACTAGAATGCTATTGGGAGAATATGTTGAGAGAGTATCAGAGAAAATCAGGTTTTAGAGTTTTCTGGCTACCAAGCACTGGGTAACATCATGGCAAGTTAACGAGGGTACTGCTGCTTTGAAGTATGGTTTTCTCACACTGTGTGAGCAGTGAATGGGTTAAGAATGTAATTTCGGCGGAAGTGCTCATCCTTGGCGCGTTTAAAACTAAGTTGATGTCATTCCTTGCCTCTCGTGCTAAACTATCTAGATGATGTCATCTGTAAGAGTTTCATCTTCACTGGGGGGAATCATTTTCTCCATCCCTAAGTGTCTGATCATTTATGTGATGTGGTTTCCCAACAGGACTGTCATATGGGACAAGAACAACATCACTGCACAAGGCTTTCAAGATATAGCTGTTGCCATGGAAAAGTAAGTTTTAATTGCAACTTCTTTCCGGAACAATACAAAAGAACCAGTGGGGTCTGTATTACCTGTGGGGTGATGGAGGTAGCAAGGAATTTGGATCCAGAAGATCTAGGTCTGAGTCAGCCAATGCTACCCAGTCATGAGACCCAGAAGACACAGACTTTGTTCTGGGGTCCGTTTCTTCATTGGGCCACGAGGGCAGGGATTCCCCACAGTCGTGAGGATTAAATGAGACCATGGTGGAGAGGCCCACCCAGTGTTCACCTGGCTTTTCCTCGTGGTTTTGCATTCTCTTTCCATCAGTTGTGTCTTTTTTGCCCATTATGACAACTTTGAATACAGTGGAGCAAAGAAAGCTGAGCTCCCAAAAAAAATACCAAAATGGAGGGATAGCAGGCTCAAGTTCGTCTCATTACTGTCAAAGGCTTTCTTTATTACCGTGGTAACTTAAGCCTACAATTATTGTTTATTGTCAGACTGACTTTGCCAGTCAGCAAAACGAGGCAATAATACGAAGATGGCTGGAAGAAATTCTAGAAATCGGGTTCTTTCTGAGCTCTTCCGTCCTCATATTGTATTCTGAAGGCAGGAGTGATCAAAGCAGGTTTGCAGCATTGGAAATGAGAGGTTACAGAATGTGGGTGGGAAATAAGGAACCAGTAGCACAGAAGCTGGTCCCCTAGGGAAGGGGTCAGGGAATGCTCACTATTGGCGTTTTTTCCCAGACTCCCCTTCATGTGTGAGGCCTCCCAGGTGGAGCACTCCTGCCTGGCTGTGTGTCTTGGATAAAACCCTAGGCCTGGAAATACAGGCCTTCCATTCAGTCCCCAGCTCTGTCACCACCACGCCTATCCTCTTGAGCAAAGCATGGCTCCTTTCTGATTAATTCTTCTTTTATAGAGGGAGAATGCCAGAGTTAATTATCCCTAAGAGTGCTCCAGTCCTAAATCCCAGGGTTCTGATGTAGCCAGGATGTCACAGCGGCTGCCCCCACAGATGGTCACTAAATATGGATAAGGCAGCTTGCTCCGCCTCTGCCTGGAGCCTTGCGCCTATAATTACTCCCACTGCACCAGGAAACCTTTGAATGGAAACAGTTGTTTACAAATAGCTACATTTAGGTGCGAACAGCACAGTTGCCTCTGCTGTGGACTGCCTCAGCCCACACTGGTCTTTGTGGGATGCCAAGAACCTGCGCACCCGGTACTCAGCATTTCTGGATTGATGGTAGCACTCCCCGGCTTAGTCTGTTAGCTACGCGCCGCTCCATGATGCCAGTGGCCCCAGAACCCCATCTGGTTTAAATAAAGTATGCTGGTCTGCCGCGTGATTACCGTTGGATGAGGCCAAGGAAAATGCTCCAGGCTCAAAAACAGATGCACTGTCTCCTCGTTTCAGTTGGCTGGCCCCTCTGAAACCAAACAAAAACAGTTCTGCTAAAACAAGGCCAAGGTAAAAAAATGGAAGTCATGGAAATGGCAGCCTTTTTCTTTGCACGTTATCCTGCATTCAACTACCCTTATGTTGGACTGAAAGACATTTTTTCCCCGTTAGGTAGCACTAATACAGATGACCGCTATGATTAAGATGGCTGCTTCTTTTTTTTCTTTTTATTCGTTCTTCATGATTAGTACCTTGTTTTGGGAGCGAGTTGTTCATTGACTCTTCTAGTAGAAGTCCTCAGTATCCACAAGAATCACACCGTTGAGTGTTGCTTAGTGTTGACAGGGCGGCCGACTGTGGGATCCCAGTGCATGAGGGGATCCCACTTGTTCCCACGTGGCTCCAAAGGTCTTTGTTCCTGAGTGCCATGCGGTCGCAAAGGGCAGATGGGTTTGGGGCAGGAGAGAGCAGTCATCTCCGGGGCGAGTGTGTGGTCTGGGAGCAGGTGTGAGGGGTGGGGTCCAAAGCCAGGGTGTAAATTTGGGGTTCCGTGCTGTTTGCCTGACACAGAGATGACTCCCCCCTGCCCTCCTGGGTCTCAGTAGCTGGTGAGCAGCAGGAGATAATCCAGGCACACAGTTTTCCACAAGTTGCTTCGCTGTGAGCAGAGAGTCTGTGGGCGTGGGCCGTGTGCAAGAGGGGCCTGCGAGGACCTGCAGAGGGCAAGGCGCTGAGCCAGGCAGCCCGAGCCAGGCAGCTTTTCCAAAGACCATGGCCGCTCGGGGGCCTCCCTGTTGAAAGGGGCGCAGAGCCTGAACAGACTTTTTGCTGATACTCCTGTCCTTGCTTTGCATGCAGGTGTTTTGGTTTTGTCTCCTAGTTTTCCTTTCTCGGCTGGGGGCTGCCCGTCACATGGGGCCCCTGTGGGGCTCTGAGAACGTTCAGATCCATTGGTGACGAAAACCAAGTAGCCGGCAGATGCTGGACTTAACCTCCTAGCCACTCTCTCTCGGCCCAGTTTGAAAATCTGGATTTGAAAGGAACAAAACCAGATGCTTCCAATCGTGTTGCTGTTAGAAGACAGCACGGGCTGCCGCGGTGCCCGCCGTGGGTGCCGTGGGTTCCCATGGATGCACACACACACAACCCGGAGAAAGCGGGCTTGTGAGCTAGGACTCTGAGATAGGCTGTGAGTTTGATATTTTATAATACACACTGGCAGCTCTCTCGGGATTTAAAAAAGAGTGCTGAATGAAGGTAGTGGGGTGTTATTTTAAAATAAGCATCCCTTTCTCCTTTTTCTAGGAACTATACATTGAGATTCATGCCGATCCCTATGTATGATGCTTCTCAAGCCCTGAAAACAAACCCTGAAAAAACAGAAGAGGCTTTGCAAAAGGTACTGGAGAATCACTAACTCCATGGTCATCAACTCCCGTTTGAATCGGGTTTTGTTAGTAATAATTCTGAACGTACAAACAGGACTCAGTATTTTCTGAAGCTTTTCTCCCCTGAGCTTGTATTCTTGTGGTCACGGTGGACATCCTGTATGCCTGGGGGAGGAATGACATAGGAAAGATGAAAACTTATCCTAAAAATTAAGTGGAATAACATTTGGCCCATCGGCGTGCCAGCACTCACAGCTTCTTGTTTGTCCTTCCGAGAATGTGTGGAACTGAGGGTCAGCACAACTTTTCCTCAGCAGCTAGTACCTTCCCTCCTTTTCTTTTCTTCTTTCTTTCTTTTTTTCTTTTTTTTTTGGTAAGATTTACTTATTTACTTAGAGACAGAATAGAAGGGAGGTCAGAGGGAGAGGAAGAGGATTTAAGCTGCCTCCCTGCCGAGCACAGAGCCCACGGATCGGACATGGGGCTCGATCCCAGGACCCTGAGATCTAGAGCCAACATTGAGTTGGACTCTACCGACAGAACCATCCAGGTGCCCCACTTTCCTTCTTTTCTTACTAAGAAACTGAGGCTACGGATGGGATCGCCTTTTACCATCTTTGTTTATAGATGTGTCTCACTCCACACCCCTTCCCTCTCCTTTCTGGCAACCCCAAAAAACGACAGGGCTACCCCCCTTCAAAGCTGAGTCATCCATGTGCCTGTGAGCCCACTGTCTCTGCCTGAGCTGGAAACTGTTCTCTTGTTCTGCCCCATCTCCATCCTTTTCTTTCTATGGTTATGGTTACCTTTTTCCATGTTTAGATGCGCTCAAGGATTTTCCATCTGAAGAAGCCTACTCCACGTTTACTGTGGGGGTCGCTGGGCCATCTTTGAAACCTTTCTTCCTTCTTTGTTCGCCCGTCATGTGGTACCATCCAAGCCTCCCTCCCACGCTTGACTTTTCTTCCCCACGTCTTCCAGAGCCATGCCATTGTCCAGTTTACAGACTGTACAGCAAAAACCTCTTCCTTCGCGTTCTTCTCCTCTCTCCCTCTCAGGGATGGCTTTGTTCAAGGCTCATCATTTCTCAGCAGGATTTTTGTTTGTTTTCTTTGTCATGGTCAAAAAGAGCCATCTTCTTTCATGGCACATTGGAACAAACTAACATCTTTAGCCCACCTCTCCGCATTCCAGCCCCCAGTGCCTTTTAAGATTTTATTTATTTGACAGACAGAGATCACAAGTCGGCAGAAAGGCAGGCAGGGGTGGGGTGGGGGAAGCAGGCTCCCTGCTGAGCAGAGAGCCTACCATGGGGCTTGATCCCAGGGCCCTGGGATCATCACCTGAGGTGAAGGCAGAGGCTTTAACCCACTGAGCCACCCAGTCGCCCCCCCCCAACCCCAGTAGCTTTTAAAATAGAACCCTCTCTCCTTGAATTGGTATAAAATTCCACCCAGGATCTGCCTCCTATCCACTGCTACCTTCTTCTCTTAATAGCCTGCCTCTTTGCTCTGCTCTACTTCAGGGAACTTGTTAGAAATGCATATTCTTGGGTCTCAGAAATGGGGGTGGGACTCAGCAATCTGCGTTTTTGCAAACTCTCCTGGTGGCTGCAAATTGGCCATCACTGCTCCGGTCTGTCGACGCTCGTGCTTTCCCCACTACCTACTGTGCGTGTCTGTCGATGGCTGAATGCAAGTGTGAGCACATCTGGAAACTTCTCAGAGCCTCTTTCCTCCCCTGTGCTGGGGATCTTCTCAGAATTTCCTGTCCTTGTCCGTCACTGGCCTTGTGATGTCATTGAAGTTACCTGACTCCATATATCTTTTTCTCTAGTGACCGTGCCTCCTTGAAGGCAGAACCTATGTATTTTTCATCTTTTTAGTTGTTCAGCAGCTGGCACAGTGCCTGGCCTGCCTGCTTGGATGCTCCTTAGACTTGGTTGAATAAAAGGGAATAAGGCAGGGGGTGGAGAGAGGGAAAGCCTTGATGTGGCCACAGAAATCATTCCAGATTTGTATTCAAAAGATCTGGCTGGGGTGGCTGAGTCAGGTAAGTGTCTTCCTTCAGCTCAGGTCATGATCCCTGGGTCCTGGAATCCAGCCCCACACAGGGCTCCCTGCTCACAGGCAGCCTGCCTCTCCCTCTCCCTCTGCCACTCCCCCCACCCCGCCACTTGTGCTCTTTCTCTCTCTAATTAAAAAAAAAAAAAAAAGCTTCACAAAAAAGAAAAAAATCTGACTAAATCAAATTCTTTTCAGCTTTGTAATTTCCGTAAGTTACTTAATTTTTCTGAACTTTGGTTTCTTTGTCTCTAAAACGTACAACTAGACAGGAACCATGTTTAGCTGATGTTTAACATACAGTTCGTGCTGGGGACCTGACACTATTATAAATGCTTTACATAAATGAACACTGATAATCTATTACAGTAAATCCACGAGATAGATTTGTTATGTCCGCATTTTGCACATAAGAAAACCAAAGGATGGGATGACGAAGTAATTTGCCTGTGGTGCCCAGGGACCAAACCAGTTAGCGCATGCGAAAAAAAGTTTCTAAACCACAAAGCAACATAAAGATGTTAGACCTCTTTATATTTTCTCAAAGGGTATTAACAACTTGTAAGAAAAGACATATCCTAGAGACACCAGTTTTCTGGGTTTAGACTCGACAGATCAAGAGTTTGGCGCAGATCATACTCCCATCTTCACAACAAGAAAAATGCTAAACAGACAGAAAATCGGTGACTCTTCTCAGATCCATCAGAGAATTGAGGCAAAAGCGAAGGAGACTGTCACTCTGGTAATTGGACAGATGGGATTCAGAGAATCACTGTGAATCAAAGTCAAGATCAGCTCACCTAGGGCAGAAGTTAATGGGGCCAGTAACTCAGAGGAGTGTTTAACCAGCAATTGAGGAATTGCTGGAGGCTTAGTGTGGACTAGCCCAAGAATTAAGAACTCCTAGGGGCTAGTTCTTAGCGAGGTCCTGACCCCTTCATGGGCTTCACCTCCAAGAGCCCCCACCAACTTATCACAGGAAAGATTGAACAAAAATCCTCTCATGTTTCTGGTAGGGGGACAGGAACAAGTAGCCATTTTTAAATATACCTGAAGCATTCTGTTGTCTATATAACAGAGGCTTACACTTGGGGGAAACTACTCTACCAGAGCTTTATCTGACAAAGCAGACAACAATCCTAGCCTTCCTGTTTCAAAGAAGGGAAGGGGAAAAAAAAAAGGCCAAGAAGTACTTTGGCAGGTCACAGCCCAGGAACTCAGTCCCACTAAACAAAACCTAAATTTAACCTTAAGATTATAGAATTATTCCCTTCCCCAATACCTTACCAGCACATCAAGTGTGATAACAGCAGATTACAAATGAGCAAAGCTGTAAGATACTTTATTTAAGAAAGGATTTCTAGGGAAACCCCAAAGTAACCAAGGAGATAAAAACAGGGACATGGGAAGAGATTAAAGCATAACTCCGCTTCTAGCCAGATTAACATAAAATTGCACATTAAAAGCCTGATTAGATTACCTCAGTTCCTGTTATCAGATACATCATATCCAGTTTCAACAACAACAAAAATTTTTTTTTTAATTTTTAAAAAGATTTTTATTTATTTATTTGACAGAGAGAGATCACAAGTAGGCAGAGAGGCAGGCAGAGAGAGAGAGGAGGAAGCAGGCTCCCTGCTGAGCAGAGATCCCAACTCAGGACTCTATCCCAGGACCCTGAGATCACCACCCAAGCTGAAGGCAGCGGCCCAACCCACTGAGCCACCCAGGCACCCCAACAACAAAAAATTAAAAAAAAAAAAAATTACGACATGCATCATGAAAGACAAAACAAGCATCAGAACCAGACTCAGATATGACACAGATTTTGGAATTACCAGACAATTTAAAATAACTAATTAGTATATTGAGGACTCTAATGGAAAAAGTAAAAAACATGCAAGAATAGATGAGTAATGTAAGCAGAGAGATAGAAACTCGAAGAAAGAAAAGGAAGTACTAGACATCAGAAACACTGGAACAGAAATGAAAAATACCTTTTTTGAGCTCATTAGTGGACCGGACACAGCTAAAGAAAGAATCATTGAGCCTGAAGATAGGTAAATGTAAATTTCTCACTGAAAAGCAAGAGAAAAAAAAAGGAATGGAGGAGAAAACCAGAACAGAATATTCCTGAACTTCAGGACAGTTAAAAAAGATAGAGCATCCACACAGTGGGAATGCCAGAGGGAGAAGGAAGACAAGGGAACAGAAGTAGTTGAAATAATAATGACTGAGAGTTTTCCAAATTTAGTGACAGGGACCAAACCACAAATTGAGGAAACACAGAGAACGCCAAGTAGGATAAATATCCCCAAAAATCTACATGTAGGGGTATCACGTTTAGTGTCTACCTTTTTTTTTTTTTAAGATTTTATATATTTATTTGACAGATAGAGATCACAAATAGAGAGGCAGGCAGAGAGTGAGGAGGAAGCAGGCTCCCCGCTGAGGAGAGAGCCCAACTCGGGGCTCGATCCCAGGACCCTGGGATCATGACCTGAGCTGAAGGCAGAGGCTTTAACCCACTGAGCCACCCAGGAGCCCTGGGATACCACGTTTAAACCGCAGAAAACCGAAGATAAAGAGAAAATCTTGAAGCTGGGGATAAGGCGGGAAGCCCTTACATATTGAGAAATAAGGATAAGAATTATAACAGACTTTGGGTCAGAAATCATACAAGCAAGAAGAAAGTAGAATGAAATATTTAAAGCACCAAAAGAGAAAAATCTAGCAGCTTAGAATTCTGTATCTAGCAAAATCTTCTTCAGAAGTAAAGGAGAGGGCTCCTGGGTGGCAGAGTCAACTGTGTGTCTGACTCTTGATTTCAGCTCAGAACATGATCTCAGGGTCGTGAGATGTGAGATCGAGCCCCGAGTTGGCCCCACGATGAGCAGGGAGTCTGACTGGGACTCTCTCTCTCCTTCTCCCTCTACTTCTCCCTTCCCCTGCCCCCCCCACTCTCTTTCTCTCAAACAAATAAATAAATTTTTTTTTTTAAAGTGAAGGAGAAATCAAAACGTGCAAAGATAGCATTGTTACGAGGGGAGGGAGAAACTGATGGTGCTCTCTTACAAGGAAGCTGTACCAGTTGCAGAATGATACAGCATTCTGTGAAAGTGGACTTGAAATAGCTGTATATTGCAAACGCTATGGTAACTACTAAAAACTGTTTCAGAAGAAGTGTAGTCAATATACTAAGGAGAGAAAAGTGTAATCATATACAATACTTAAAGCAGAAAAAGAGAGGACATAAAAAACAGAAGAAATGCCTCATCTACAAATATGTTAATTGTGAAATTTGTTTTTTCTTTAATGAAAAATTAGTGACTTTAAAGCTGACATTTATCTTTTTTTTCTATAATACTTATTATACTCTTACATCGTGAAGATTTCATTTTAACAGAAGTCTGTTCCCCAGAAGAAACATACTTTTTAATTTTACTCTACTAAAGAATAACACTGTGACCCTGTACTCAATCATTAGAAGTTGGGGGGGGTTGGTTTTTGTTTTTAAATATATGATTTCTACATTGAAATACAGGTCTTTTTGTCTTTTATGCTGCTGTTATTTTCAGCAGTGAGACTGAAGGTGTCGATCAGCTCTAGAGGGCCGTCCAGGTCACAGCTGCCCCGGAGGACCGGTAGACATGGTGACCACACTTTGGGCCCTTTCCCTCCCATCTTCAGTCAGGCCCTCCATCCTCAGCCTGTAGGACATGGGGTCTCTGTCCTCCCTGAAAGGGTGTGGGGAAGGAAGGCTTATCCTGCTAATCTAAGAGGCAGTCCTTTTAGTGGTTGATGTTAAAGGAACTGAATCATTGTTATTCTTCCTTCCCTTTGCACTGGCTTTTAGAAATGAGCTTTAAATTTTTTTTTCCCTCTAATAAATAAACAAACAAACAAATAAATAAATAAATCCCTCCAGACTTAGTCTGTGCAGCACCATTGATACTCCTCTAGAAAGTCTGGAAATGCATGGGCCAGCCCTGGGTGCGTGGCCCATACGTGAGCCGAGCCTCTCGTACAAGCTGTTCTCACAACTGGCCCCCAGGACAGTGTTTAACAAGACCAAATGCAAAAGGACAAATAATAAAGCAAAAGTACCCAAAGCTGGGTGACAGTGTGTACCTGTTATATTTCAGGCAGGATTCTTTTTTTTTTTTTTTTTTTTTTTTTTTTTTTGGCGAAAACATTTCCCATCAATGGTAATGTCACCTTGGAAGGACATGACTTTGGGGGAAGCAGAAGAGAAAATTAATATAATAAAATGCCATGGTCCTAATGTGTCACTTAAACGATGTTTCATTTCAGGGATCTCTTCATTTTTATGATTCCTTCACTTATGTTTAGTAGAAAGTACATTTCGTTCTGCTTTATGGTTTCCATGGATGATAGTAATTATAGTCTGCATTTTAATTGTCTCTAATTGGCATTAAATAGTGGTCATTTTAGCATATGGAAAATTAAAATGAAAATGTAATAATATGGAGAGACTCCCAGTTATTAGACGTTCTTAAGCAGGGAACTACAGTGACCAATTAAAGCCAAACGGTTAACTGGTGTTATTAAAAACAAATGAAAACAACAACTGAAAAAAAAACAACAAAAAACCCAGATGGTGCAGTTACTGATGGCGAATCATTCTTTGCCGACATCTTCATACGCGTCCATCAGACCCAGCAGTTAACCCCGTTCTTATTACTGAATAACTGTTCTTAAACACTTCATTTCCATCTGGTCATCATTTGTATGTTTGAATTTTTAATAGGAGATCGTGTCTAAAAATACAGACTTCAGGCAACTTCAAGCGTTATTTTCAGAGGAAATCTGATTTCGTATTTTCTCTCCTTTTGCTAAAACCAGTGCTGTTTTTGAGATAGCGTGAAGACCTCATGAGTTAATGAAACTAGTGTATGTCTTTGTGTTGTACAGCTGGTGGCCTTCCAATTTTCTACCTATTTTCTCCTTTTTTCCCTTCAAACAGATAGCTTTCTCAGGGCCGGTGGAGTCCGCCTCCTACAGGCTCGGAGTTTCGGAGGCCGCCACCTGTCCACCTTGGGACGTTTATTTAAGTTTGCAACTGTTGGGTGTTAAGGACTCGTGAGGGAGAGACTGATTGTGTGCAAGAAAGCAGGGATCATCGCGTGGGGTCTCCAACGGCGGGGCACTCAGCCCCTCACTGATCCTTGTCGGGCACCCAGTCACATGGGATTGCTCCCGGGACCCGCGGGTCCCGGCTCCGACTCGCACTCCCAGAGTGCATCACGGTGACCGCCCACTTCCGGTCTACGCGAGGTCATGGGCGTGGGGTCAGCGAATCTGAGCTTTGGTTCCAAGTTCAGCACCTCGCTGTTTCTGGCTTCTCCCGTCACCCTCCACCGAGTCGCGGCGTGTCCTTGAGAGATCCGTGTGCTTGCTTTTCAGATCGAAAACTACCTGCTGCGGAATCACGAGACCCGGAAGTACTTGCAGGAGCAGGCGTACCGCCTGCAGCAGGGCATCGTCACCAGCACCACGCAGCAGGTGAGAGGCGCGTGCCCGCGGGCGCGCTCACCGCGGCCAATTTCCCGAGGGGGGCGCGCAGCATCTCTGCCCCCGAGTCATCCCCAGGGGAGCCGGAAGAAGTGGCTTCTGAAGATGACAACAAACAGAAGTAGAGTTTGGGGGAGGATGCAGGGCGAGGAAAACATAGGCTAATTCTAATTCTGAAAATGTGCTTTTCGTTGCTGATGATTTTGTGCTTTTTAAGAGTGTCGATAAAGCATATTTTAGGGTTCCCTGCAAATAGTAGGAACCCCTTATTACGGATGAGAGAATCTGAGGGTAAGCAGATTGGCTACGTCAGGGACGTTGTGTTTCTCTCTCCCCTTTCTCACACTCCTGTGAGTCTGAAACAAATTCCAGTTTCCCCCAAATAATTGAGAATTTGTTGAGTATTGGGGCACCTGGGTGGTTCGGTTGGTTAAGCGTCCAGCTCTTGATTTTGGCTCAGGTCATGATCTCAGGGTCTTGCAGTCAAGTCCCACCACGGCTCCGTCCTGAGTGTGGAACCTGCTGGAGGTTCTTTCTCTCCCCCTCCCTGCTTGTGTTATCCGTCTCTCTCTCTCTCAAAATTAAAAAAAATAATAAAAATAAAAAGAGAAAGAACTTGTTAAATGTTAACACTTAATTACTAAAGGGAAACTAAAGTGTTTCCTTTTCTACTTTATTTCCCTTCTCTCCACCCAATGCTAGGGAAGAAAAAGGAACTATGATGATAAAAGAAATGTGGATTATTTTCTTCCAAAATACCAACCCAAACCAAGGATCATAAGATATTTGAGGAAATATATGTCAAAGAAAGAGCAAGATAAACCAAAAATCTGACCTCAGATAATTCAGAGCACAGCCAAGGACTTTGAAAAATACTGTAATTAGTAAGTTAAGTGGGACTTGAGGGAATATTATATCCATAATAGGAATAGTCCGCTGAGCAACAGGAAACAATGCTTAGCAACTGGAAATGTGCTCGCAGTAGATAGAATTAAATAAACTGGCAGGGCACAAAGTAAGGTGTCTCTCTGGAAGAAAAAGTAAAGGAAAATCTCTAAAACATGCAGTAAAAAGATGGAAAACATGAAAGAAAGTAAAACAGAATGGTGAGTGGATTCAAAATGACCAACAGCCTTCCGATAGGAGCTCAAAAATTGAAAAGGAGAAAAAATAGTAGAAAACATGAATTGTGGGGTTGATGGGACCCTCTGAAATTGATCCAAAGGAAAGGCCAAAAGAGCCACACCTAGACATGTCCTGGTCAGAACACCTATAAGAGAGGGAAAAAAAAAAATCTTAGAAAGAGTGTCAGAGAGAATCAAAGGGCTATTTTACAGGAGAACTAGAACTAGCGTCCGTCCCAATCACTGGAAGCAAATGAAGTCATGTCATCCAAGTTCAGTGGGGGATTTATTTGGGACCACAAATTCCACACCTCACCACTTTGTCAAACAGACATGAGGACAGAATTAAAATGGGCTTAGACGTGGACTTAGAGAAATCACCCCCACATATCACATATGCACAAAAAGTTCTCTGGGGAAGTTCTCCAGCATAACAATGAGAAATAAGAGAGGACACATTATGAAGTAATAATAAGAAACTAGAGCAACAATGAAATCCGTATAGTCATAGAAGCTGAAGGAAAGCTTTTAAAAATTGCCCCTTTGGCCAGTCTGCTGGGAGCTGCGGGATTAAGACACAGGATTACATTTCTTGCTGTGCAGGTCCCATCATCATTATTCTGTAACCGCCTTTCTTTTAGTGGGCTTAAAATTTTAATATCAACACAGAGAAGGGAAAACCTAATTGTTATGTTAAAAAATGTGAATGTTAGAAGTCTTCATGCACCAGTATTGATACTAATGAAAATTAGAAACTGAAGAGGGAGAACAGTTGAATAGTAGTGTTAAGTATGCTCAATTTGTAATTTTTATTTTATGGACTCAATCTCTTTTCTGACATTCATTCTTAAATCAAAAATACAAATATAGTCAACTATTACTGAAATTAAAATAATCTACTTAGAAAAATACAAATGTAAGTCTACTATTTAAATTTCAAATGGAAGCCACCAGAAGAATTTAAAAAAACAGCGGATTTCCAAAAGTGTTTATCTCAGCAGGGGGACTGGTAGGCAAAATTTGTCATTGAGACCCATTTTTTTAATGGTTTAATGTTTTCTTACCTTGTGCAAATGTCATTTTAATTTTTTGCTGTTGCTTTTTCTTAAAAGAGAATGAAAGAGAAGTGTCCACGATAAAAGGTGTCACATATTACTCCAAGTGGGTGAAATTATCTGGAAGACCGCATAGGTCTGCATAGAGGTCTGTGAGGGTTTCCTCAGGAGGTTTTAGGTGCATTTCAGTCTCGTATACTTCACAGTGTTCTTTGAAACCTTTACAGCAAACATGTATTCTTTGTAAAGGAAATAGGAAAACGAAGTATATTGAGAAAAAAAAAGGGGTGCCTGGGTGGCTCAGTGGGTTGAGCCTCTGCCTTTGGCTCTGGTCATGATCTCGGGGTCCTGGGATTAAGCCTGGCATGGGGGGCTCTCTGCTCAGCGGGGAGCCTGCTTTCTTACCCCTGCCTGCCTCTCTGCCTACTTGTGATCTCTGTCAAATAAACTCTTTAAAAATAAAAATTAAAAAAGAAAAAAGGAAAATGGTAATTATGAATATTGGTGAGGTAGCAGGGAGTTTTGAGAAAGAAAACAAAATGTTGCCCTTACCAATGCCTGAAAAATCTGTTTTTTTTTCTCCCCTGTAAGGGACGAATATTAGCTTAGCACTTTATGGTTTACTGTTATTTCCTGGTTTTAGTGGTGAACATTAAAAGCAGTGACAGTGCTAAAATCTTACATTGAGTCTTTGCCTTGGGTTCCTTTCTGAGCTGCTGTAATACGGGCTCTTCTTACTGCAATATCCTTCCAACGTTGCCCCTCAATCATAGGGGATTTTGCCCATCCAAAAAAATTACTGCAGCAACCTTTAATGCTAATTCTTAAAAGTAAGTTTCGTCTTCTCAGCCTGGAGGAAATGGGACACAGGGGGCGTAGTGCGGATGTTAAATTCTGCATGGGTGACATCTGTCTGAATTATTTGAGTCATTGTGTGGTAGGTATATTGCCACCTTTTCTCTTTGGGGATTTCTTAGGACATTATGATTAGCAGTTTTCAGACTTTAATTGGTTCAGTTACTTTAAGAGAGATTTATCTCCAAGAGACTGAAACTTCTTATCGAAATTTCCAGAAATCTGAATACAGAAAGTATAGGCGCTCTGTGACTACTGTCCCGGCCAGCTAGGTAGCCAAGAACTCTCATTAAGATTCTAAGATACCATACTCTCCCTTTGCTTTCGTATACTTATCCAGCTCATAAACTCTCTTCATCAGGAGTTAGCATATCTTTTTGGTAAAAAAAAAAAAAAGTAAACATTTTCGGATTTGCAGGCTGTAAGGTGCCCCTGCAACATCTCAGCTTTGCTGTGGGAGAGCGGAAGCTGCCATAGCCACTGTGTGCGTGAATGAGGTGGCTCTTCTGATAAAACTTTATTTATAAAGGCAGTCTCGGGCATACCCTCACCCACATGGTCTTGATTTATTTCTTTTCAGTCTGTTTTCCTATGTGGGTTTTTTTTTTTTTTAAAACACTGAATTCGCAAAATATAAAGACTTTGGAAAAATAAAAAAATTAAAATAGGCCCAGAAGTGCCTGTAGTTTTCCCGAAATCCACTCTTCTCACTCATAAACATTGCTGACCAGTATTTGAAAAGGGAGAAGGCAGTTTTATTGTCTGTAGCTCTTTATCCAGTGCGTTCCCCTCCTGCCTCACATGTGGAGTTTCTATTCTTGCTTGACCTCTTTGCTACCCCATCACCTCGTAACCTTTCCAGATATGTCCCTATCTGTACCAGAATGGCTCTCTCTGTGGTGCTTTGTCACCAAGTCCCTGGGTTTTTTCTCCCTCATCTGTTCATGAGAGGAGGCAGGATAGTGCGGACGACCCAGACTGAAGGATGGGCTTTGCTTTCCCTGTGGGCGTGAACTGATGTGAGTCACTTAAACCTGTCCTAGCCTTGGTTTCTTCATCTGTGAAGCCGGGGAGACAACTCTGAAGATGCTGGGGGTATTCACCGAGATAAAGCATGAGAAGAACTTGACTTGTCACCAGTAAACCATTATTGTTGCTGCTGTTAGTCTTACTGTCACAGATACCGTCACGATTGACTTGCCTCATCCTTTCGAAGACTCACTGCTTCATTCATGGACAGTGTGCCATTTTGAATATCTTTCTGCTCCTCTTGGATCCTGTCTGTCTCCTTCCCACATGACTCTTAAACCTTTCATCTTCTGAATGCAGTCCATTTCCTAAGTTTTGTGCTTAGTACTTGTTTCCTTTAGCTATTTCATCCACCATTACCATTTTAATGCTCCAACTGTAGGGAACTCTTGGGTCTATCCCTGTTTTTTTTCCAGCAAATTTGACTTATCAACACTTGCTCAGCATGTCTGAGATAGGGGGTCACTAAGACAAAATTTGTCTCTGGAACTCCTGATTTTACCATTTCTCTCAGTGGCCTCATCACCAAGGATAGAACCCTTGGGGCCATCTTAGATGTCTTGCCACCACCAGCCAATGGTCGCTGTGGCCACCCGTTGACCTTCCAAGTGTCTTTGCAGCTGTTCCTCTTTTTCTTTTTTTCCCATTTCCATTGCCAGCCCTCTTGCTCAGGTGCTTTTATCAACTCACTTCTATGTCTTCTTTCATAAGTACAGTGGGAACTGGTGTATCTACCTTCCATGTCTCCTTCTGCTCTCTATAGCCCATGTCCTTTGCATCAGGCAGGGAAGCTGAGTGACCAAGGGTGCTACAGGGTAAGGATCTGTAGACCTCACGGTTGTGGCAGGAGCCGGGACGGGATACCCCGTGCCCCATACACCCTGTTCCACCTCCTTAGCCTGTGCCTGGGTCTCACACTCTCTTGCCTTAGCTGAACGTTCCAGTCCTGTCTCCTACAATAAAGTGCCCTCTTCCTAATCAGGAAATAGTCCTCACAGGTGTCTGCCTGTGCCGTTGCTTATGCTTATTCTTTTGCTTAAAATTCCCTTCGACTTTCTCAACCTGTAGAAGTCTTTCAGGACCCAGTTGAAAAGCCACCTTCAACCTCAGCTAGATGGGCTCCCTCCCTTGGCTGAAATCTTGCACAACTTCATATCATTCCTGTGTATCATTCCTGTATCATTCTATACTTCTAAGTATGTGGCAGGCACCCTTCTAGGAAACAGAGCTGAGCTTGGGCAGAACAAGATGAACAAAACGTGGGTGCCCTTATGGGTCTTTTATTAGGGAGCGCTCTCTAGCTTGAGTTACTGTTGATGTGAATATTTCTTTCCACTTCCAGGCTTCTCAGTCACTGGGTGGTATAAGGTGTATCTTACTCAGGACGGTATCGCATTCGGTTTTAGGCATTCAGTCTGTCTCTTGAATCAACTAAAGAGATTGACATGGAGAAAGATGAAATTTCTCAGCAAGTGCGGCATTTGCTGGAACAGTTAAAACAAGTGGAGAGCAACCAAAGATGGCATTTATTACTAGGAGTTCTAAGTTCTGAACTTCGGGTTCTTTAGCCCAGTACGTTTGCAAAAGCCTAAGTGGTCCCCAACAGGTGTGATGTGAGCTAGTGTGACTTAGCTGCCACAGAAGCCAGCTTGACCTGTACCGCATTAATGGAGGTATGCTTGCTACAGTAAGGAAGATGCCCGCCCCGCTTAACTTTCCGATCCCCTTCTCCTGGGTTACAATCAGTTTTATTTGGGGGGGGGGTCCAAGATGGAAGAGACAATGCAGAGAAGGGGCCGGGGGGTGGAAAGGGTTGGGGACTGTGAGACTGTCACCATAGCAGAGTGGCAAGAGGAACCAGGAGCGTGAAGCCTGAAGAGAAGCAGATTAGGGAAGAGGAGTTGCCTGCGTTCAGACGTGTGCCAGACCGTCCCACGGAAGCGAGCCTGCCATTGATTATTGTTCTCAAGGGAGAGTCATGGGTCTGTCCCAGGGGACGTGGGAAGACGGATTAGGACTCAACGTAAAGATGACCGTGGCCAAGAATGACAGAGTACATTTCCTCAGAGGGACGTGAGCCGCTCGGATGGACGGTGGTAGTTAACAGCTTCAGCGGGCTGCGTGAGGAGAGTGGAGTGCTGGGGCTCGAGGCACGGAGTGGCCGTTCAGATGAAGAGCGTGGGTGCTGTCACCCTGACACGTGTGGCGGGCCAGCCCAGGGATGACAGTCTTCCGGCTTCCTGTCTCCCTTCCTCCTCATATTTGTGTGCCTTAGGAACTTCAATATGAACGGAGAGTCCAAATCCTCGAGTTCTTGTCAGAATTTTAGACTTGCCTTCCACACAGTCATCCTGTGTCATCTTTTGTAGGTTAACGTTCCTGGGCCCTGAGCTCTTTGGTTGTGAAGCATCTGGATATGACCTCTTGGGCTGTGCCGAACCTTAGTAACTGTGTGTTCAGACAAACCTTTGAGACTTGGGAGGTTTTATGTCTTGCTTCAATGGAAGAACTATATTTTTATGTTTCTTGCGGATGTAATTTTACAAATTCCACTCACGGAACATAGTGTTGAGGTCATGGGAACTTGTCTCCTTGGGGACCGCACACGTTTCGGGAGTCTCTTTGGCCTCCCGATTATTCAGGATGACCAACTTCACAGTGCCTCCTCCACAGGCCTCTCAAATGTGGCCTCAGAGCTGTATCAGTTCCTTTTGTAGTATGTGGTTTGTCTCTAGAAATTAAGTCTTCTTCTTGGGAAGATCTGAATTATGGATGACTCCTCGCTTGAGGAGGCACAGATCAATACAACAGAAGAGTTAGACTTTACATCAATTAAGAAGATATTTTAAAAACCTATAGTTAGTTCTCTGCAGGGCATTGTGAGAACACATCAAGTTAAGATATGATTGCTCCCTATGAGCTAAGATTTTAGAGCATTATTCATAGAACTTCTGTTTCCTGTGGGGAGCTCCGGGTCCTTCACGTCTATAACCCCAGGACATTTGATGGTAATAGGAGCTGTTCTTAATGTACATTAATGTTGACTTAGTGACCCTATGTCAGGGAATAGGTTCTGTGAGTGGTGTTACTGGGTTGTCTTCCTAATTCCCTAGAAAGGCAGATGGGGTAATGTTAGAACCAGATTTTCTAGAACAGGAGGACAAGAGGGATGGTGATGCTACCACTCTGTATTTAGACCATAAGTCTTCCGAGTACTGGACCCAAGTCTCTGTTGTCACAGACTTCATGGGGGAAGGAGGGCTGACTTTGGTTCCAGTGGTTGTTATTTCAAGTCATTCAAAATAGAGCAAATGTGAATTTAAATAAAAATATTACTAGGAGGCACCTAGTAATGCCTCCTAGGCTCAGTGAGTTAAAGCCTCTGCCTTCGGCTCGGGTCTTAATTCCAGGGTCCTGAGATTGAGCCCACATCGGGCTCTCTGCTTGGCAGGGAACCTTCTTCCTCCTCTCTCTCTGCCTGCTTCTCTGCCTACTTGTGATCTCTGTCTGTCAAAAAAACAAATAAAATCTTAAAAAAAAAATATTACTAGATTGCCGCCTCTGCCGAGTGAATGCCCAGATGGGATAGGACTCTGGGTATGTGAGGTCCCTGGAAGAAGGAGTAATTTTTTAAGACCATGAAATTGCCTGCAGTTCTGAGCAAAATACTGGAGAGACGTTATAAACCACAGTTTATCTCTTTCATTAGAATTCTTAGCTTTCTTTATGCTCTTCTCTGTAAATGCAAATACAAAAGGACATAATCTTGCCTATCTCTGGTACTTTTTGTCTCCAGTAGAGATCTTCCACTTCCCTCTGGGTTTCACGCTTACGTCCCTGGAGTGACTGAAAATGATTCAGATGTAATTAACCTGGGAGAGGGGCTTTCACGGAATAGAAACTAAATGTTATCAACTTTATTATTGCCTGTGTTAAAATAATAAAACCTCAATGTGTTTTTTTGGGCAGAAGGGTGGCTGTTTAATTTATATGGGGAAGTACCTAATATAATTGAATTAGCTTTAAAAATATTAATTTCTGGGCACCTGAGTGGCCCAGTCAGTTAAGCGTCTGCCTTTGGCTCAGGTCATGATCTCAGGGTCCCAGGATTGAGCCCTGCTCAGGGGGGAGCCTGCTTCTCCCTTTGCTTTTGCCCCTCCCCTTGCTCATGCTCTCTTTCTCTCAAATAAATGAATAAAATCTTTTTTAAAATATTAATTTCCAGAGATCTTATGATTCTGTAATACTGAGACCAACTGGCTGTGGACGCCATCTTCTAGTCATTGCAGCCAGCGCCAAATTACACAGTCCATTCCTCTGTTTCCTCAGTACCTGGCACTGTGTCTGTCACAGAGGGTACTTAATAGAAATTAATGAAGGAGAGTTACTATCTAGCGAAATGTCACAGAGTAGCCAGGAAATTCTGAATCATCCAGAAGTACACACTTTGGTTCTATGTGCTGCATTTCCTAAGGCAGGAAAAAAGACTGAAGTCCCTGAGCTTTTATTGGAGTTAATGTTGCCGAACGCTGCTGATACGAACAGATAAATTAGTAACTGGCCGAAAGCTACCTTCTGGAATGTTCTAGTTAAGAGGTGGTTTTGTCCTCATTCATTCCGTGTTTTCTTCTCTCTGAATATTGGCTGTGCTGCCTTGGGTGCCTGCTGTCCTTCTCACGGCGTGGAGCAGATGATTGACAGAATATGTGTGAAAGTACAGGACCATCTCAACTCTTTACGAAACTGTGCGGGAGACGCTGTCCAGGAAGACTTAAAGTCAGCAGAGAGGCTCATGCGTGATGCGAAGAATTCTAAAACGGTGAGTTTCACTTCAGGCTACGTGAGAGTCTTGTGTAATAAAAAGCTTGTTTAAACTTCAGGTCTACAAACGAGGTCCAACTGTTTTTAGCTTTCTACCCAATGTCAAGGTGACTGACAAGTGGCAGAGTGAGGGGAGTTCCTCTTTGCCTCCTTTCTGTTCCCTGGGCTAATTACCAGTCATCAAACACAGAATAAGAAGTAGGGGACCCTGGGCACCTGGGTGGCTCAGTGGGTTAAGCCGCTGCCTTCGGTTCAGGTCATGATCTCAGGGTCCTGGGATCGAGTCCCGCATCGGGCTCTCTGCTCAGCGGGGAGCCTTGCTTCCCCTTCTCTCTATCTGCCTGCCTCTTTGCCTGCTTGTGATCTCTCTCTGTCAAATAAATAAATAAAAATATTTAAAAAAAAAAAAAAAAAGAAGTAGGGGACCCTGTGCTGACAAGGGTTGTCATCGGGTCCTGAAGAGCTGAGGGGTAGAGTTGTAGTTTACATGAGCAACAGCTCACTTGAAAGTATTCTCCTTCCAAGCTGATAGGGTGAAACTCCCCCCTGTCACCTCTAAAAGGAAGCTTCTTTCAAATTGGAATTTGGTCCCCAAAGTCTGGCTTCATGGAGAAAAGACTGAGGGTCGGCGGGGTGGGGCTGGCCAGAGAGCCTGGGGCCTGGCCCTGGCTCTGCTCTTGGACTCACACAGCCCTCCAGTATTGTCAGGAGGACGATCTTGAGCGTTAGTCAAAACCTTCATTCTGCAGAGGAGGACGGGAAGGGGCACAGAGGTAACAATCTGATCCTGAACTCCACAGTTTACGACTCTGTATGAAGCTTTTGATCAAGACCAGAGCCTCCCTCATAAGCTTCTTACCCTTTTCACTAACTCTACAGTGACTGCGGTACTTAGTTACATAGTTACAGAGAGGTTATTTGTGTTTTTATTACAGTTGTTACCAAACTTGTACCACGTCGGTGGCGCGTCCTGGGCGGGGGCCAGCGGCTTGTCGTCCGGTCCCATTCAAGAAACTCTGGAGTCAATGGCTGGAGAAGTGACAAGAGTCGTAGATGAGCAACTGAAGGTGTGTGCAGTTTCCGTTATTTTGGGGCGGGAAATCGCTAGGACAGCTGTGTGTGACGGCATTTCTTACCGTAGCTACTTCTGTGGTTGCGATTTGTATATGTGCGCTCACCTACCCCACAGGCACTGGTAGTAACACCGGATCTGTCTGAACTTTGTGGACAAATGTGGGAGTAACTTCTTACCTAATGAGAGCGAGTCAAACCTAGAAAATTGATACTTTTGATGGAAAAATCTCTAAATGCACTTTACAAGGTGCCATTGATAAGCAAATGATGGATTTCCACTTACGAGGCAGGAAGAGAAGGCTGTTCTAGGAAAAAAATATCTTCTGGCATCACATCTGATTTAGAGAATGTCCGGAGGACAGGAGCCCCATTGACGGTAACCGGAAGCTGATCTACAGAGGGCCTCCCGCTGGGTGAGTGGGTAATGGTCCTCATGAGAAGCTGATTGAAAGACAAGGACAGGGATTTAGATGAAGCAACAAGGAACCCAAGTTGCAGAGACTCATCCACAGGCTCCCTGACTGGGGAAGAAAAAAAATTCTCTGAAATCTAACTGGAGACTAGATTTTTCTTAAGGTTACTTGAAAACACAACTACACAGAGAAACTGTACCTGCAGAAGGTGGTCCTCATTTCTGCTCTGCCTGTTCAAGGATGCCTTAAAAAACCATGTCTCAATTTCTAGAGTTATTTGGTCGGTTTTCTCCTGAGAATGAGATTGCTTCAGCTCATGGGGATTGGATGTGGGACTCAGTAATAACTTCACAACATGATAATTACTCTGCTTGTAAATTAAATTAATGAAGGAGAAAATGTTGTGGATTATTTAGAAGTTTAAGCCCCTCTTATCTTCCTGGGCATGTAATGCAGAGAGAGACTCGAGTGAGTCGTCTTTCTTTTATTTAATGTAGGTGTTTTGCATCCATTGTGAGTAAAGACGGAGGGGCAGAAGGAGGACAGGCCCGTCGGTACAGAGTTCCGCCAGCTCATTTGTTTCCTAAGGGCACTTGTTTCATCCTCCATGAAGGATACAGTGTGTAGGAAGGAAACGATCTTTGTTGCTATTTATTTTTTATTTTAAAAAGGAAACTTAGTCTGTGAAGCATTTAAATAATACTGACAACTGTGAAAGAAAGGAAAGGGAAAGAAACACTTGAAATCCCAAGGATAGCATCCTTCTTAACATTTTAGTGAATTCCCAAATGTTCGTGTCCATATGCACGATTGTTCGTACCGACTGTAGTGCTTTTGGATTCGGCACAACAGCATGAGTACAATTCCAGATAAGTGGAAAATCACCATCATTTTAATGGCTACATAGTAGTTCATTGTCTGGATCTGCCGGTGTGTTTGGAAACCTCCACTCACCTGTGCGTGTCTCGCCTTTGCTTTCACGCCAAATGACACTTCCGGTCACCAGATGCGTGAGACTTCTCCCCCACAGAGTGGTTCTCAGGGTCCGACAACTTCACTCTATTCCAACACTATCTCCCTGGGGAGGGTTCAGACCCCCCCCCCGGTGGAGAGTTCAGTCTCACAGGACTGCGCCCCACCA
Source organism: Neogale vison (assembly GCF_020171115.1). Lineage (NCBI taxonomy): Eukaryota > Metazoa > Chordata > Mammalia > Carnivora > Mustelidae > Neogale > Neogale vison. The sequence continues at coordinate 146,734,057 of NC_058091.1, read as the reverse complement.
CCACTTCAGACACCAAGGTCAAGTCTAGGTTGCCACCTGTGTTTCTGACTGACGGGCTGTGTCATTAAGTCAGAGGTTCCCACGACACCTATGACACCCTGCTCGGGTGCGACTGATTGACTAGCGCAGCTCACAGAACTCGAGGAAACGCGCTGACCACTTTGTGAAAGGATATGATAAAGGGTACAGACGAACACTCCAAGGGAAGAGGTGTACCAGGCAAGGTCGTCGGGCGAGGGGAGGGGGCTACCTGTCCTGGCACGCCCCTCCCTGCACACCTCCAGGTCTTCACCACTCTGCAAACTCTCTGAACGTGTCCTTTTCAGATTTCTGTGGAGGCTTCATCACGTAATAATGACTGATCGTTAGCTTCGTCTTCAGCCCTTCTTCCTTCTCAAGACACTGGGGAGCAGGGCTGAGAATTCCGACCTTCTGAGGGTGGTGTTTGGTCTCTCGGGGACCAGTCTCCAACCAGGAACCATTCAGAAGCCCACTCTGTGTCACCTCGTTAGAACAGACACCTAGCTTCCGGGATATTACGAGGGTTTTAGGAGCCTAGATCAGGAATCAGGGTCACAGGCCAGATTTTAGAACTGAAGATGCTTCTAGTGTTTTCTCTCAGGAAATTGCAAGGGTTTCAGGAGCTCTGTGCCAGGAACTGGGGCCCGAGAGCATTATACGTATTTTCTGTTACCTCACAACTGCTATTATTTATGGTCTGATTCCTAATTAATCCAGGTAGGGTAAATGCCAGTAACTGGCGCATTTCCAGGTCAGATGGGACCTTTTATACTTTCATCTACATCTGCAGCCGGTGTTCCCGCTGCCACACCCTCCCTGACACTACTGTAGTCTTCTGTTCCTATTTGTCAGGTTAGAGGAATAGAAAAATCTTATTTGGTCTTTGTTTTGTTTTATTTTTAATAGCTAGTATAAGTCAGGTAATTTTATTATCTATTGGTTTTTCTTCTTTTCTAAATTGTATATTCGTATCTATCATCTAATGTTTTCCTCTAACGTCTCCGTGAGCATTCCTCACGTACTGAGAATTGGCTGGTGTCGAAGTCGGCGTGAAACATCTGGGGCTTTTCCTGTGCAGTCTTGGAGGCCCGTGTGGAAAAAAGGGTCAGAAACTGAGAGTCATTTGTAACGCTGAGCCCCCTGCAGGGAGAGAAGCTGTTCTGCAGAATCCCACAGTCCTGAGGTGGACTTTATGGGAGTGAGAAATAAAACTTCTGTTAAACCAAACCAAACCAAAACAAACACCCCAAACCCAAAAAATCAGGGTGGAATATTGCATCAGGAACATCCCTGCCAAACAGCTTCTGACCGTGGAGTTTCTGATCACACGTTTCCTTCTCCTTCTCTGCGCACCAAGGGGTTCTAGTTGACTTGCCCCTCATTCTTGGAAGGGAGTAGAAGGCGGAGGTCTGAAGCAAAAGGCTTTTGAGTTGTTCAAAGCCTGCACTAATGTCAGTCTATTTAGGACCCAAAATATTTTTCTGTAAATAGACATTCCCCACATTTTTTTGAGGCTGGCCTTTCTGACCCCTTGTCAGTATCAGCCGTGTTCTCCATCAGCGCTTCCTTATTTGCAAACCTCAGAGCCTGCTTCTCTCTGTTCTCATGGCTCTTGGAGGCCCCCGACTCCTCCTTGGCCCGTTTTTGTAGTCCCCACTGGCCTGTTTTCTTTACTCTCAGTCCTTTTGAGTTCCAAGTTCCTTTCCCTTTGGGAATGTCTGGCAGGAATCATTGCAAATCTTCAATCACAGCTTCTTAATTAAATGTTACTCATTAATTTCCTTGGAACTGGGAACAATAGACTTCTTTCAACAGACTGTAGGCAGCTCACGTCTTCTCTGTTTCCTTCTGACTTACTAACAAGTGGACATCATTTTACTATTTAAACAAAAAAAAATCCCCATTTGTCTATTTTTTAAGATTTTATTTAGTTGAGAAAGAGCAGGGGGAGGAACAGAGAGAGAGAGAGGGACAGGCGACCCTGTGCTGAGCACAGAGCCTGAGGTGGGGCTTAACCTCATGACCCTGAGATCATGAGCTAAGCCCAAATCAAGAGCTGGACATTCAATTGACTGAGCCACTGAGGCACCCTACCCATTTGTCTATGTATATAGCCTTTCAAGATCTTGATTTTCTTAAAACGATGTAGGAAATAATGTTTTCATTATAATCCATATTGACTTTCTCACTAAACCACAGTGGTCTTTATTTACTTCACTACTAGTATCTACTTTAGCTTTTAAAGCCCTTTCTCTGTTTCCCAGGTTCTTTAAAATTAGTATGTTGCACTAGCAGAAGCTAAAGTGGGTGGATTATTTCGTAAAAATTAAGATTTTATTACAATGGTTTTTTAAAAAATGGGACAAGTAGGCCCGAGGTTGTGTCCTGATCTTGCTGTAAGTCAGCTTTCTTTAAGCCACTCAGCTGTGTATCCCCTGTGTCTAGGCACTGTCCTGCATGAAGGTCAGCAGTAAACATTTTGAATATTGGGTAATAATAAGTTCAAATAGCGCTCTGAGACATCTTTCAGAAATACCCTTTCAGAAAAGCAACAGAATGGCCAGGTAAACCAGCCTTCTCAGCAGACTATCTGGAGGAGAAGAAAGCAATTAAATTTGGAGAAATTCCTTCATTGAGAAGAGGCGATATTTTCTCTGGGCTGGTCTGTTTTACGTGTTTTTAAAAGACAACTCTCTTCCTGTTTTCCCTGTTTTTGATCCTAACATTTATTCCCGGAGTAGTAGTAGATGAGTAAGTGAGATTTGAGTGTTTTAACATAAAAGAAACTTTTATTTTTCCCCTTTGGGACTTAAATTTTAGAGTGCTTGTTTTGGCCTTGGAAATTCATGATTTCACTCCCGGCACACCCTGTGAAATACTTCACTGGTCAATTTCAGATTTACTAAGGAAATTAGTCCTGAGGGGTGTTGATGGCATTTTAGCAGGTGTTCACTTGGTTTGGCTAAACGGGTTCTCTGAATTTTCTTGTTTCCCTCTACTTATTTCTTAAAGCAAATGAAAGACATCAGGCACTTGAGTGCAGAGGTTGTGTTTGCTGGTGGTAGATGGCAGTAAGTGTTGGCTCAAAGCAGAATACGGGGGTGTAGCTGCCAACTTACTTTACAAATGCTATGTAAGTGTTCTGAGTATTGTTAGTTATTTTTACAGTTAGGAGATACCCTCCTAACTCGCATCGGGGAGATACAGGCAAAGTGAAATCTGATGATCGCATTTCCAGTGCATTGCCTGTTCGACTCCAACTGTCTGAAGGTAGGGTAACGTAGAGTAACCAAAGGAAGACTGTGTAAGAAAAGTGAAGAAGCACGGTGAGAGTGAGAAAGGGTACCGTAAGCCTAGTTTCGATTTCCAGAAGGAAAGGGAGAACAGCAAAAGGTAACAGTTGAGGAGATGAGGGCTGAGGATTTCAGGCACTGATGACCAGAATCTTTCAATTCAGAAAGTCCGGTGAAACCCGTGTCCGATAGATAAAAGCAAATCCGATGTCTAGAATCACATAATACTGAGAACAAAGAGAGTGCATTGCAAGGAGCCAGAGGGAGGGGAAACCATATTACTTAAAAAAGACCAATACTAAGACCGACAAGACAGCTCCCAAATCAACAGTGGGTGGAAGCCAAAGGCAATGAAAAGGAAATCTTCATGCTTCTGAGAGAACATGGAGTATAAACCAAGAACGATATATCCAATAAAACCTAATTTTTAAGAATAAAGGTGAAATGAGAATATTTTCATCCAAACCAAATCTGTGGTGTTTACTCTAACTAGACTATACTAAATAAACACCTGAAGGATATACTTTGGGGCACCTGGGTGGCTCAGTCAGTTGAGTGTCCGACTTTTGACTTCGGCTCAGGTGTGATCTCAGGGTAATGAGATCGAGCCCCACGTTGGGATCCATATTCAGCGGGGGAGTCGAGGGTTCTCTCCCTCTGCCCTTTCCTCCTCTCCCTCTCATTGTCTCTCTAAAATAAATAAATCTTTTCCAAAAAAAACATATACTTTGGGACAAAGGAAAAATTATCAGAGTCTGAGATGCAAGAAAGAATAACAAGCAGGGCAAATGCTGAGTGTGGGCAAAGAGAAACACTGAGTATAATCAACAGTGTTAATGCCCCATTTGTGCTATAAAATTAAGAAGAAATAAAGTATTAGAAGCGAGTAGTTAAGTTGATAAGGAATGAGGAAAACCAGTCTAGGGTCCCAGTCATGGTCTGGAAAAGATTTAAGACATTTGCATTAGACGTATATCATCCAGTGTATTCTCTGTTAGCCACTTGTGGTCATTTAAATTTTAGCTCACATCAAATTTTAAAAAACTTCCAGCTCAGTTCCTCAGTTGCACTGGCCGTGTTTGAAGTGCTCAATAGCTGTGTCTGACTAGTGGCTCCCTGTTGGTCGCCTGATCATCTCAGGAAGTTCTGTTGGACAGTGCTGCTTGAGACAGGAAGTAGAGTATCCATGTTAAAATTCTCATGTAACCACTGAAACAGAGGTACTGAACAGGGGTTATACTGTATACCTAGAGGGGCATCAGGAAGTATTTGAGATTATTTTCGTTTGTCACAGCCACTGGGATGGGCAGGTGACAATGAACCTAACCATCCTGCAGTATAAGATTCAGTCCCACACCAGAGGAATGATCCTATCCAGATCTAGTGATACAACAGAAGAGGCATCACTGGAAATAAAACAGATCATTGAATTATCCAATTTACCAGAAATGCGTAATTTCAAACAGGTATGCGTCTAATCCTATGGGTCCATGTATATTAGAATAAGTGGATACAATTACAAAGAGAAATTGACAAATTCACTATTATGGTAGAAATCTTTGAAAATGACTACCAGTAATTGGTGAAGTAAATTTAAGTAAAGTAATGATAGAGAATATTGGATGACATAAACAAATGGAAATCTATCCCATGCTCATGGATTAGAAGAACCAACATTATTAAAATGTCCATACTACCCAAAGCAATTTACAGATTTAATGCAATTCCCGCAAAAATTCCAACGACATTTTTCACAGAACTAAAACAAATAATCCTAAAATTTGCGTGGAACCACAAAACACCCCAGATAGCCAAAACAGTCATCAGAAAGAAGAACAAAGCTGGAGGTATTACAATCTCAGATTTCAAGATATACTAAAAATCTATAGAGATCAAAACAGTATGGTACTGGCACAAAAATAGACACACAGATCAATGGAACAGGATAGAGAGTCCAGAACTAAACCCACACTTTTATGCTCAATTAATCTATGACAAAGGAGGCAAGAATATACAATAGGGAAAAGACAGCCTTTTCAACAAATAGTGCTGAGAAAACTGGACAGCTACATGCAAAAGAATGAGACAGAACCATTTTCTTAGAAGACACACAAAAACCAACTCAAAATGGCTTAAAGACCTACATGTCAAGACCTGAAACCATAAAACTCCTACAAGAAAGCATAGGCAGCAATTTCTTTGATCGGCCATAGAGACATTTTTCTAGATATGTCTCCTCAGGCAAAAGAAAAGCAAAATTAAACTTTTGGGATTATACCAGAATAAAAAGCTTTTGTACTACAAAGGAAATGACCAACAAAACAAAAAGGCAATGTACTGAATAGGAAAAGATATTAGCAAATGATGTATCTGATAAGGTGTTAATATCCAAAATATATAAAGAACTTTTACAAGTCAATGCCAAAAAAACAAATAATCTGATTAAAATGGGCAGGGCACCTAAATAGATATTTTTTCTGAGAAGACAGACAGATGGCCAGTAGACACATGAAAAGATGCTGGAAAATGCAAATCGAACCTACAATGCAGGTCAAATCTTAAACCGGAAACAAGGCTAAAATAAAAAGACAGGAAATAAGTATGAGTGAGGATGTGGAGAAAAAGGAACCCTCGTGCTCTGTTGGTGGGAATATAAACTCTGCAGCCACTATGGAAAATGGTATGGGATTCCTCAAAAGTTAAAAATAGAATTACCATATCATCCAGTAATTCCACTACTGGGTCTTTACCCAAAGAAAACAAAAAAAGATACATCCACCCCTATGCTTACTGCAGCATTATTTACAATGGGCAATATATGGAAGCAGCCCAAGTGTCCATCAGGAGATGAATGGATAAAGAAGACGTAATATATGTATACAATGGAATATTACTCAGCCACAAAAAAGAATAAGATCTTGCCATTTGCAACAATAGGGACGGACCTAGAGGGTATAATGCTGAGTGAAATAAGTCAATCAGAAAAATACAAATACCATATGATTTCACTTATATTTAGAATTTAAGAAACAAATTGACAGAAATACAAAATAAACAGAAAAACAAAACCTTAAATACAGAGAACAAACTGGTGGTCACCAGAGGAGGGGGGTGAAACAGGTGAAGGAAATTAAGAGTACACTTACCTTATTGAGCACTGACAAATGTATAGAATTGCTGAATCATCATATTGTACACCTGAAACTAATATACTGTTAATTATACTTCAAAAAAAAGAATAAAGAGAATAATAATGCATTAAGGAAGTGACCATTTCAGTTTAAGTAGTAAAAAAAGAAGAATTTTGGAGCAACAGAATTCTCAGTTCTTTTTTTTTTTTTTTTTAATTTTATTTATTTATTTGACAGATACCACAAGTAGGCAGAGAGGCAGGCAGAGAGAGGAAGGGAGGCAGGCAGAGAGAGGAAGGGAAGCAGGCTTCCTGCCGAGCAGAGAGCCCGATGTGGGGCTCGATCCCAGGACCCTGGGATCATGACCTGAGCCGAAGGCAGAGGATTTAACCCACTGAGCCACCCAGATGCCCCAGAATTCTCAGTTCTGATCAAGTGGACCAGAATAATATTAGTTCTGTTAAGGATACCTGGAATATCTATAAAAATGCTAAGGAGGTCATAATGAACATCACAGTAATTTTTTAAAAACCATATTCTCTGGTCCCAATTCAAACAAAACTTAGTAGACAAAGAAAATTTGGGCAAAAATCCAGTTGTTTACTGATTTTAAAATTACTTTTATTTATTTATTTATTTATTTATTTATTTGAGAGAGAGAGAGAGAGAGAGCACACATGCATACAAGCAGGGGAGGGTCAGAGGGAGAGAGAACCCTAAACAGGCTCCACACTCAGTGCAGAGCCTGACAGGGGGCTCTGTCCCACCACCCTGAGATCATGACCTGAGCAGAAATCAAGAGTAGGACAGCCACCAACTAAGCCACCTGGAGTCCTCTAAGAATTACTTATAACCAGAAGGTCAAAGGCAAAAATATGATTTAAATAAGAAAATATTCAGAATTAAATTATAAGTTTAATAGTAATATAAGAACCTCTGAACTTCAGCTAAACCAGTAGGGAGTAAAATACATGGGTTGTAAATGCCAATATCAGAAGTGAGGAAAGGCTGGAAACTAATGAGCTAAAGCTAAAAATTAGGAAGGAAGCGTCTTGATACCTGTAACTTGCTTTCAAATGATCCAGTGAAAGAGAAAAGCATATGTTGCTAATTATTAGCAATTGCTAAGTTTCAGGAAAAGGATATGAATATTCTCTCACTCTTTCAACTTTTCTGTAGGTCTGGATTTTTTTTTTTTTTAAATAAATTGGGGGGAAAGATACAAATCTTTGCTTTAAAATCAGGAAGAAAGCAAAGATGTCTTTTAGCATCATTTCTATTCATTATCTTTAAAGACTGTAGCCAATGCAATATGACAAGCAAAAGAAATGAAAATTATAAGGATTAAGAAGGAAGGAAAATTATTCTGATTTGTACATTTTATGATTTTCTGATGGTCTACATAGAAACCCCAAAAGAATCTGCAGGTACATTGTTAGGGTTACTACTATAAAGTTGCTGGAGCTACACCAATATGTAAAAATTGATTGCATTTCTATATGTCAACAAAAACTAGTTCAAAAATATCATTAGAAATAATTACCCTTTTAAATAGCGACAGAAAAATCTAAGGTACCTAAGAATAAATTTTACAAAAAGATGTTCAGCACCTCAGTGATGAAAAATTATAAAACTTGACTGAAGGTCTTTCATGAAAGTCTGAAACAAAGTAAAATATGTGTCAGGTTTATGGATAGAAGAGACATCACAGGATGTCAGTTTTTCCCAAACTCATCTATTATTGGATACAATTCAGTAAAAATTCCAATGGGTTTTTAACAGAACTTGACAAAGCTGATTCTGAATATATGGGAAAGCAATGCTCAAAAAGAGCTCAGACACTTACGAAGAAAAACAAGATGGCTGACAGTCTTACCCTAGCATATATTAAGACGTATCATAATTAGGACTAATCAAAAGTAGACAAACCAGTGCAACAGAAAGAGAGATTAGTAGAGAAAAGATAGACTGTTTAGTACCCACATTTAGTGAGTCCCTGGGCTTGTGAGATTTTTTGTTTTTTAGAAACTGTTCAAGAAGTGTGCTAAGGGGGCACCCGGGTAGCCCAGTGGGTTAAAGCCTCTGCCTTCGGCTCAGGTCATGATCTCAGTATCCTGGGATCGAGCCCCACATCAGGCTCTCTGCTCTGTGGGGATCCTGCTTCCTCCTCTCTCTGCCTGCCTCTCTGCCTACTTGTGATCTCTGTCTGCAAGTAAATAAATAAATAAATCTTTAAAAAAAAAAAAAAAATGTGTGCTAGGTCCTGGCAATAAAGGGTAGGATTTCACAATGGCCATCCGGTACAAGTTGTATACCTGCAGTCTGGTGCCTTTAGCTCTTGATGAACTTCTAAAATTACTTGCTAAGTTTTATACTAATTTTTCTGGATGAGTGTTCATCAGAGTCTCAGAAGGGTTCTTTCACACCCCCAAGTGGTTACAAGGTGCTACATTCTTGACCGTTTTATGACACATTTAATTTCCGAAGTCTCCACTAGATGCTATATGGTTACCAAGGAGTGTCATCAAAGCTTGGGGTGTAGAGGGCTTAAGGGGAGAAGAGCAAGAAAGTCTGTTCAACAGGTAATGCTTGAGCTGAGCTGAGTATGGAGGAAGACCGACCATTTATTCTGGCTACAAAGGAAGGAAGAAGGATCCCAGGCCAGGAGAATGGTGTGTGCAAAGCCTGGGGATGGAGCCTGGGCCATCATATGGGAAACTTCAACTGTAATTGAATGGGAATAGCTAGAAGGGGAATACAGAAATAGGACAAGAAATGAAACTAGCAAGTTGAGCAGTTACCGGATATTTTGGAGATTTCTATTCTGTGCTAATGAATAATCTTCTGACCTACTTCTGCTTTTGAGGAAGCATATAGGAGTAAATTTAACATGTTTTTGAGGTAGATATGGTGGACAGGGTTGAAGACTAAAATTTCTGATCTCGTCTGGTACCATCACAATAAAAACTTTGTGAACTGGTGGGTTTTGCTGTTGTAGTTCCTGTTTAGTGGAGGGTAAGGGGAGGATGAAGTGTGTTACAACTGACCTATTCACGGTAGAAAATGCAGGTGAAATGCTTAGACTGCCTTGTATGTACGTATATGTATGTTCTGGATTATGTAGGTGGTTGTACATAAACGTTTGATTGAGAATCATTGGAATGTAGGTAGTTATTTGAAACCGTGGGAAGGATGGGTGTTGGAGAACATGGTTTGGTGTGCGGAAGCCGTGATACTTGGAAGGAGCTTCTGTTCTAGAATCTAGCTGGGGGCTGGATACCAAGAAGTGGTCAGAGGCTCCATTGTAACTTTTTCTCCCCTTTCTACCAAGCCCATGACCAGAATGTCTACTATGGAAGCCTTGGGTACCATTGACCCAAGGGAACAGGGATGAAAATTGTAAGTTATAAAGAGAGAGGAAAGGGAGGCTCCTCAGAACAATGGGCACGGGCACTAGAAGAGGGTCCCTGGCATAGCAAACAGAAGATCCGAGACCCCATCTCACCTGTCACCTTAACCAGCTAAGTGAGCTCAAGCAAGTCGCTCCTCTTCTCCAAGACCCGATTTCCTTAGCTATAAAATGGGTTCGTGGAAACCAGCCTTCACTTAGAAGGTTATTATATGGGTCAAAGGCTACCATGGATGATGTTCTTTGGTGGGATAATATAGTATTCTCGTGTTGGTCAGTGGTGGGCTACAGGGGGTGGTAGGGACTCAGTCCAAAGCCGCTGTTGAATTGAGTGCCAAGGGCAGGCTGAAATTGCTTTTTATAGGGTTGAAGTCATGCAGTTATCAATTTGGAGAGCAGAAAGAGGCCTGAGAAATGAATTTGTAACGAGAATGCAGAGATCTGCAAAGTTATTCTGAGATAACATTCCACAGAAATTTCATGTCAGGGTCTACACTGGAGGCCAGGCCTCCCCTCTAGGTGTGAGGTTCATTCTAGCTGAATTTGCGCTGTCATGCAGAAGGAACCCTTCCGAAAGTCACAAACATACGGATGAACTTAACAAAATCCCAATAGCATGCTGGTTCCTGAGGTTTTTCTGATCAGAGTACCGGATGCCACACAGTCTGGACCAGAGTGTCCGTTTATTCTCATGCCAAAGAGGAAAGTAATTTGTTTTAAACCGATGTATTTGCATTGCTTGCAGCTTTCTTGAAATGATTTGTGAAATCAGTAATTAGCGTTATAATAGGGCCAGAGCGCTGTCAGAAGATGAATTGCTTTTGGAAATTTCTCAGGTAGCTGCCTCCTCCCCATCCTCCCCGGTTTTCCAGAAGATCTTTATACACATCCTGCTTCCTGCTGCTCTGCTGCTCATCCCGCAGCAGAATGAGGGGTTACTAGTAGGTAGGGGCCTGTGAATACGTGAGCAAGGACAAGGACGAATGAAGCCTGTCACGGGACCAGTCTGCCCGTGACAGGCTTCATTCGTCCTTGTTCTCCCGGACTAGTGACGGGGTCAAGCTGGCTTCCCTCCACTGAATCTTACTGTTGAAAGTAGCATCCTCGGAAACATTCCTAATATGACCTGTGACAGGCTTTTTATCACGTGCTGGGCACCACGCTGAACACTTCAAGTGTTGTAATGTCATTTTATCGTCAGTAATTTCAGGAGGCAAGAACTATTTTATTTGCCATTTTATACAGGAGGAAATTAAAATGGGGAAATCAGCAACAGCCCAGTGTCCCTCCGCGAGGACTCAGATCTCGGTCTCACGCTGGTGCGTTTCGTGCCCTTGTCCACACTCCCAGCCGTGTCCTCCAACTCCCGCAAATGGTCTAACTTCCCCTGCTCACGTTCTTCAGCTTCAAAATGGTGATCACGTGAAAAGCACCCCCTCCCCCATCTCACAGGTGTCAGAAGGATAAAAGGTGCAGAAACATTTTGCAAACTCCAGAGTTTTGGTTGTTCTCTGTCAAGTGCCCACTAAATGTTTTTGTCTTGTCATTCATGCTGTGTCTTATAACAGTTGTAACTTTACTGAACATTAAAGCTTTTCTTTTAAAAGCATACATCCGTGGGTTTTTCACCATCTATGTTTTGACAGAGCTGTTGAAGGGTTCGATTTGGGGTTTCTGTGATTTGCAAAATCATGTAAGAGTTCACGCTTGATACATGTTCCAGGGGTATCTGGCACTTTCTTTTCTAGCAGCAGAGAGAATAGTCCGGTGCTACCGGTAAGTTGGTGTATAAAGGCTTGATACATGTCTTCTTTCGTCTTCTCCCGAGCGCTTTGTGTTACAAGCAGCCGTCACACCGTGACCCTTCAGATGCCAGCCCAAAGCTCGGCTGGGGCTTCCGGTGATTTAAAGCTATAAATCCAGCGATCAGCCAGCCAGCACTGGTGCCCCAGGAGCAGCTCAGAATCCTTGGTCGTGCTCCGAGACTCTGTGTCCCTGTTCTGGGAGGGCTCAGGGTTTGGTATAACCAGCTCTCAGCTTTCTGCCCTACTGCCATGCTCTGATGTCCCCTCTCCCCAACCCCGTGCTCTGACGTCACCTCTCCCCCAGCCCTGTGCTCTGATGTCACCTCTCCCCTCCACTGCATTGCGTTACAGGTGTTGCTGGAGTCCATGGTCGATGCTGCCGAGGACCTTTGTCCCAACGTGATGAAGAAAGCCCACATTCGACAAGACTTGATTCACGCCAGCACCGAAAAGATTTCCATTCCACGGACCTTTGTGAAAAATGTCCTGTTGGAGCAGTCTGGAATCGATATCCTCAACAAAATTAGGTAGGTTTATGACGTTAAGAAACCGAGGCTCTGTGGTTCCTGGGAATGCAGTCTAGGTAGCTGGGGAGACTGGTTACTGTTGGCTCTCACCAGGTACGGTGTGTTCGGCATATCTCAGGGGCAGTAATTGTGTATAAACGGAGCTCTGCATGAATGCCCAGGTTTATACATTTCCAAAGCCAGATGACCACAGATAGGCCTGCCTTATTCAGGAGCCTACAGCTCTCTGCTCTTTTAAGTGTTTGATTTTTAATGGTGGAGGAGGGGTACACCTGTTTGTAATCCCTTTCTTCTTTTCCTGAAGCTTATCTTCCACCTTTAAAAATTACTAACTTGCTGTTTGCTTTCTACTACTGTGCTGTTCGGAGCAAGTGCACAGTCTGGAGATAGGCGAGGAGGCCCACTTGGACCTGGCTGAATTTGCCCCCTGTGTTCTTTGGTGGGTTTGGATACTGGGTACGTGCTGATGCCGCTCTGGTGTGTTGACCTAGATTTGTGCCTGGTAAAGTTTGAAAAATACGCCAAGAATGTTGAGAAGGTGTGATCACCAAACTGTCCTCAATTTCCACCTAGAAACTCTGTGGGGTGGGGCGGGGGGTTCGTGGTCTGAATGATACTCCACGAATTCTCAGTGTTCCTCCACTGGGGAGTCAGAGGGCTAGAAACTAAATTTAGAAATATTTTTTAAGTGTCCTCTCTTAACTGTTTCTGGATCTTGGTGGGGAACTTCAGTGTATTAAAAACAACAACTACTAAACAAAACAAATCCCAGCTCTTCTCTGAAGAATTGGGAGTTGCGTTAACACAGAATGAATAATGTGTAGCCGAATGAGAACCTATGAGAAAAATGAGATTTAAAATAAGCCAACAATGATACAACCTAGCTATGGAAAGTAGATCGTCAGACTTTGAGGACTGAGGATTCTGCAGCAACGCGACCGTCTTGGGTCTAGGGTGCAGCTGTCCCGTGTGTGTGCTGGGGTTTCTAAAAATAAAAAACTCTAGGGTGAACTCAACTGAACAGTAAGACTTGAGCAATGAAAGGCCTTTTCAAAGATTTACAGGACCCCATAGACCAATGATTTTATTGACTCGAGTCCAGACTAGGTATGCTTAGTATTTCTGCAACCCATAGTTTTAGGATTTTTATTGAAGCCCCTGAAATATTAAGGAAGAAAAAAAATGCATTGGCCACCATCCTTCTGTCCAACTGGATTGAATTACCAATAGATGACACTCTGACACCTTTACTGGAGTCCCAAATTCTGTCAGATACGGTCCCTTCTTTTAAAGATGGGCTCATTGTGGAAAGTGACCAGCAGGTTAGAACTCCTCATGTCAGTGAATCACTTCTATGTTCATGGACTCCTTGCTCAGCTTTTTATAATGTGGTCCTCGGAGCACATGTGAATGAAAATACAAACGCCCCCACCTGTGTATACATCCAGACACAGCTGTGCCCACGCAGGTTCAGTGGAATCATTTCTTCTCAAAATCTGCAGTTTGGGAGTTCAATAAGGAAGCACATTATCCAGTAACAAAATGATAAAATGATCCTGAAACTTTTTTTTTTTAAGTGCATTTTAAAGGATCTTTTCTCGTGCTACAATTTGAAACAGATAAGCCAACCCTCCCCAACTCAGATGGAAAGGGGGAGAGAAAGAGAAATAAATGACTGGTTCTATAGTTTTATGGGGAAGAAAATTCCCAAACATGCCTTAAAAAATGGGAGGAAGTACCGGTCAGAATTAGATTGCCAGTCCCCCTACTCTCCTAAACCACCCTCCTGCCCCAGGTTTGCGGTGGGACCCAGTAATCTGTATTTTTAGTAAGACCCAGGTGAGGGGGCCTGGGTGGCTCCGTTGGCTGGGTCACTGCCTTTGGCTCGGGTCACGATCCTGGAGACCTGGGATCAAGTCCCGAATTGGCCTCCCTGCTCAGCGGGGAGTCTGCTTCTCCCTCTGCTGCTGCTTCTCATGCTCTCTCTCTCTCACACACACATTCTTTCTCTCTCTCTGAAATAAGTTAATAAAATTTAAAAAAAAATAAGACCCAGGTGACTCTTACCAGCAGACACCTCTGGGAAATAATAAAGTAAAGTATTAGATAAGCCCAGTAGCTCCCAAGACCTTGTTTCAGAGACAGGAATTAAAGAAATGCTGTTTTATCTTTAGCCTAGGAAAATTTCTAATGTAGACATCAAAGACTTAGTGCCTCTGTTTTTCCCTTGCCATCCAAAATCTGCCTTGGCAGAAAAAAAATCTCAATGCAAATTACTGCCTTTAGGTTAGAAAGGTTTTTCCCTGTTCCACAAATAGACTTTCAACATTAGCTTTAGGGTTAAATAATTTTATTTTGATAACTCTTTTCCCTGCTCTAAAAACTTGAATGATTCTTGACTTCAAAAGCAGACTGAATTCACGAGGCGATATGGGAGCATGGGTCTGTCTCTCTCCAGAACACTCACCTTCAGCTGTGTCATGTGTTCATGTCCGTTTATGGGTATGTGCATTTCGGTAGCATTATTCGGACTAAAGACAACAGGTGGAATTTGAATTCTTGAGAATAGCAGATAACTAAAATGCAGACTAAAGTACCAGCTTTCTGACAGAGATCCTCGTGACTTGTTTATTAGTGAAAACCCCAAAACTAACTAGTGGGTTACTTTGTGTCGAGTGGATGCCTTCTTAAGGTCAGACGAGGGACACAGAAGGTGCTCGTTTGGTAACCTGTTCATAAAAGGCAAGAGAGCGGTGGATTTGTTAACAGTCGAAGTTAAGACGGGGAGTATGGCAGAAGCAGCTCAGTGTGGTACCACCGGATTGATAAAAAAGCTTTGTATTTTTTTTTAAGGCAGGGGACATGCATATTAAAGTAATAACCCAAGTTTAACAATCAGACTAGACTTTCTTATTTTCTCCAGCCCAGGTTTGTTTTCCTTTATGTCAATGGAGGAATTGTTCCTCCCCACACGGTACATCTGGTTCCCATTCAGTTTTTCTTTATCCAGATGGTTCTCATTTATGCCCCTACATCTTGAGTTTTGAGATCACAGAGACAGGTTGAAATTGGCCAAGCAGGTCTGTTACCTGTGTGTTTATGGCGGTGTTTAAGGCTCATCTTTGGAAATCCTTAGCCCTGTGCAAATGTTCGATATTCCGTTTTCAGAGACAGAAGCAGAATCACAGTTGACCTTCTCGACATAGCATCAGGGGTGGGTGATGGTTTTTCTTTGCACAAATTTTGAAATGCTACTGTGTCCTTTTGCCTTTCACGTAGTGAGGTCAAGCTGACAGTGGCCTCCTTCCTGTCTGATCGGATTGTGGACGAAATCCTGGATGCGCTGTCACGCTGCCATCACAAACTGGTAAGTGCTGTGCCCATCCGGAGTGGGACTTCCGGCTGGGGCCCGCTGTGACGGCGGGCAGCCTCCGAGTTGGGGAGGCAGCTTCTTTCCCACATCTTACTCCTCTGCAGCTTTCTGGGCCACAATCCTTTTCCTCTCTGACATTGCTTCCAGACGATTCTAGAACATGTTAGAATCTCTCCAGAGGGAATAGAAGGGCACGGAAAAGTGATGGTATTGAGAAATTTTGTTGTGCATTTATAACGCAGATCAAAGTTTTGCTAAGAAATACTACTGAGACTGAGATCTAAAATTAAGATATTTTAGGTCATTTAACTTTTGTATGCATATTTTGTTGCTCTCTGACTCACATCGGAGAATGGACTATTCCTGAAAACGTGGGGTGAGGGGAAGGAGATATGTGGAGTCCAAAGAAAGGCCAGAGTAAGTGGACACATTCTAGGGATTAGTGGCTGCGTGCCCAGCCAGGCCTCTTGGATATAACTGAGGTAAAGAAAGAAATTTCTTTCGTCTAGAGATTGGCTTTATCAAGGTACAAGACTTCCAATATCACTGCATATATAAAATATATCAGAAATGTCATGTGTTTTCAGCTTCAGGAAGTCCCCTGAGGCACCAATGGAGGTTTTATTACTCCTTCTGTCTCATGTCGCAAACATTTTAGCAGTGCGATGTGGGTACAGATCTCTCAAGCAAGTCTTGTCATTTTCCCCAGAGAAAGACTTCAAGTTAACTGTGCAGGCTGGAGATGGCTGGGGTTTATGGCATTGAGTTGTTGGTGACACCAGCGAACCCCACAATGAGAAAAACATAACCACTTCTTCTCCGTGAGGCAGACATCATGACTATTTCAGAAAAATACGTAGGCCGTCCTCTAAAACTGAAAAGGTAGGACAGGCGTCTCCTGCCTGGGAGGAGCTAGAGCTGGCCTACTCCACCCGGCACCCGTCCCCAACAAGGTCAGGTCAGCAACCAAGAGGAAACACGGAGAAGTTTCTAGAACAGTCGGAGATGACCACAAATGCAAACACATGTTATTTCTCCAAAGTTTCACGTTTATTGTATTTTACTGATATGTCGGCGTATGGCAGACCGGAGATATTAAAAACTGGTTCATCACCCTAGAGGTTTTAAGAAGCACTAGCTTCTCATTTACGACACAGGAAAGAGCTGTGTTAGTGTTTAGAGCTCCCAAGTCAGACTTTTCCTTTTTTTAAATAAGCAGAAACAAAATCAATGGAACATCCTTTATGGGAACTTGCTCGATAACCCACAGCTTCAGGGTTCCCTCAGAATTCCCCCTTGATATTGACTCAACATGTCTGCCCACAGGCACCACACTGGACGGCTGAATTGTTCACTTTTTTTGCATTTATCTTTCTTTGAAGAATTTACTCAAAAAGTATACTTTAAAAAAAAATTTTTTTTAACAATTTAAAAAATTGTGTGGGAGCACTGATGTATTGAACTTTAGTATTCTGATTTGGATTGTAAGAGGAGAGGTTAACTGCTGTGTGAGAGGAATAGTATCTAAAAACTGAAATTTTGTTTTCAAAGACATTCCAGTGATGCTGATATATTCCCCACTTTGTTTAGAAGCGTAGCCAGGGGTTCACGGTATTGTCAACTGGTTCTCGTCGTTTCCGAAGAATTAAATCAAAGTTCCTGGCGATGAGTCAGCCCGCCACGCGAGTTTATTAATGTCAGCCCCGTTTATTCTACCTCTTATCGTTAATGTTTTTAGGTTTACCTAAAGCCTAACAGTGGGAATGAATAAATCCTATCAGATACAGTATTCACTACCTGAAAACAATGAAAGCCGGCCGCAGTTGCAATTTTGTTAGCGATTTCCTTCCTTTCAGCCCTTTAAAAACAGGAAAGGTTGGAATCATCTTATTTCCCCTAATTAGATACTTTTAGTGCACTAGATGGAGAAAGAAGTTCTTTCAGAGGAACTGTAAAATAAAATTAATAAAAAGAACACTCCTTATTTTCTTTTAGACCAAGTTTTCTTGTCTTTTACTAAAGGAGGTTTTTAAATTTCTGGCCTAAGACAATCCACCCTCCAAAGGTGCGAAGAGGTAAGTCATTTTAGGGCGAATGCATTAAGCGTCGTCATTGGCCGCAGGCAGATAGAGTCCCTCGCCGCGCCCCCTTGTGGAAGGGTCCCCCAGGGCTCGGCTAACACACTCTTCCCTTGCCTCTGCTGCTGGCTCTCCTCCACTCTCCCAGGCCGACCATTTCAGCAGACGCGGCAAGACCCTCGCTCAGCCAGAGACCTTCGAGCTTGAGCTGGCCGAGGAGAAGCCGGCAAAGCGCTCGGTGGTCACGGAGGAGGAGCTCACGGAGATGGAGCGTTTGGAAGATCTGGATACTTGTATGGTAAGACGCGTCCTCAGGTGATGCCATCACCCCATCGCCACAGGGCTTTGCTGCAGTTTGTTGTTCTTTTTTAAAGCGCTCACCATCACAAACCAGACCCAGACAGAACTCCCCGCCAGAGAGCCTTCTTTCAGAAACGTGTTGCTTACAGAGACAGTTAATGAAGCTGAAGCATCAGGTCCCCGCTAAAGGCTTGTACCTTATTTTGGATTCATAAGTTCATAAAACTTCACTTTGTTTCATCTTATTCTATTCTGTATTCCGGTGTAATTAACATACAGCATAATATTAGTTTCGGGTGTACGATACAGTGATTCACCACTTCCCTACATCACCCAGCGCTCAGCACGACAGGCGTCCTACTTCATCCCTGCCCCCATGTCCCCGTCCCCCATCCCCTCCCCTCTGGTGACCCTCAGTGTGTTCTCTGGAGTGAAGAGAATAGGTTGGTTGGTCTTGGTTTGTCTTCCTTGGTTTGTCTCTCTCTCTTTTTTTCCTTTGCTCATTTTTTGGGGGGATTTTTTTGTTGTTGTTTCTTAAAAAGTATCCCCATACCCCCTTCCCAAGGAAAAGTTCTGGAAGTTTCAGTGAGTATAAAACCTGGATCTGTGCCTGTGGCTGCAGTGGGAAAGAATTCCTAACTTCCTTAGGAGAAATGGATTATTTAACTTCTGAAGGTCATTTGTGACAAAATATTTGCAATTAACCCATTAAAAAGGTGGGGAGGACTTTCCCCACACACACGAAATATGTAGGATGGCATTTTCTGTCTTGGTCCTATCATTTTTCTCCCCTCTGGTGCTTTTTTCTGTTTTTAATTTACCCAGTTTTGGGGTATCGCCTTAAATTTGCATTTCCGGTTAGTTCCCTTGGCTTCCTGTGCTTTAGAGGATGGAATGTACATCAAGGGCTCACCCAGCAGTAGGCCTTGATTCCTAAATCATTTTCTGGATTTCACATTGTGTATCCATCTGGCCACGTACCTGGAGTGTTCAGCGTGTTGATACGTTTGTTTTTTTTTTTCCCTCTGAGGATAATTTTACTTCCTATTTCATTATTTTAGAATTTTGTATTAGTAGTATAGTTAACTTCTTACTTTACCATTAAAAACAGTTGTATGTGCCTCTCAATATTTTTATGTTTCACTAAAATAATTCATGTTTTTAGGAATTCCTCATAATCTGAGAGGTGCCGCTGAGACAGTATCTCGGCCACTTTTTTGCCCAAATGTTTCTACATCAGCTAATAATTCTAGTAATTTTTAGATTAAGCCATTGTGAGGAATGATACTTATTTTCAACTTTTAAAACCAAGGACTTGATGTGCCTGCTGTTATTTTTCTAGTCCAGAAGAAAAGATCATGCTTTGAGTAGTTCCGTATTTATAAGCCATTGTTATCTGTTAAAGTCTGTGAATAAAATAATTGAGAACCCTCCAGATAAAACCCTATCATATATATACAAGGAAGCTTACAAAGAAAGCTAAAAATACAGGGGTGCCTAGGTGGCTCAGTGGGTTAAAGCCTCTGCCTTCAGCTCAGGTCTTGATCCCAAGGTCGTAGGATCGAGCCCCGCATCAGGCTCTCTGCTCAGCAGGGAGCCTGCTTCCCTTCCTCTCTGTCTACCTGTGATCTCTTTCTGTCAAATAAATAAAATCTTTAAAAAAAAAAAAAAAGAAAGCCAAAAATACAGTCCTAGATTTCAAAGACCATTCTAGTATAGCGAAAGATGACAAATAATTTGCTATATAACTCTGTAAACTTACAAGTGTATTTGGTCTATATCTGGGAATTCTCAAGTTTTTTAATAACTTGTCTAGTATATTATAAAATATAGCTTTAGTATTTTTTTTATACCTCATTTGCATCTTGAGGCAATGGAAGTTAACATAGGGTGACTATTTCTGGAAGGTCTTAGGCTAACCCTAAAAGAAAATAAGTATGTTATAGAAAATAAATATGAATTAAAAATTCAAAATTAACTCTGTATGTCACATTTCCTGCCAGAATTATTCAGTCATGTGTGAGCTGGGAAGGAATAAAGAAAACGTGAGCTAGTAAGATGTATTTTGTTGCATTTGTGTAAGTTGTGTGGTTTAGAATGAGAGTGTGTTGCCTAAGAAAGACTGACTTAGCTACTGTAAGGATGGTGTTTCATTGTGTCAACTTTGTTTTCGTTTGATTTTCTTTGGTTTTGTCATGGGAAAGAAAAAGGTGGTTGTTCTTAAGGTGGGTGGAGTGAGAGGAGAGGAATAATTTCTTTAAATTTATCTATTTATTTATTTAAGATTTTATTTATTTGACAGACAGAGATCACAAGCAGGCAGAGAGGCAGGCAGAGAGAGAGGAGGAAGCAGGCTCCCTGCTGAGCAGAGAGCCCCATGTGGGGCTCGATCCCAGGACCCTGAGATCATGACCTGAGCCGGAGGCAGAGGCTCAACCCACTGAGCCACCCAGGTGCCCCTAAATTTATTTTTTTATTAAGATGCAATCAACATATAATACTCTTAAGTTTTATTTTTAATTTTTATTTTCTTAAAGATTTCTTTATTAGGGAAAGAGTACACATGAGCGGGGGAAGGGGCAGAGAGAAAGAGAATCTTAAGCAGGCTCCCCGCCCAGTGTGGATCACAGGGCTCCATCCCAGGACCCTGAGACAAAATCAAGAGTCCACGCTTAACCAACTAAGCCACCCAGGCTCCCCTTTTCTTATTTGTTTTTAAAGTAAACTCTGCACCTAATGTGAGTCTCAAACTCACAACCCCTGCGATCGGGAGTTTCAGGCTCTATTGATGGAGCCTGCCAGACATCCCAACATTGTTTTACTTTGAGGTGTATGACAATGACTTGATATATGTATATATTGTAAAAGGATGACCACAGTAAATTAACGTCTGTACACATAGTTACAGACTTTTTGTTCCTGGTGGTAACTTTTATGATCTCCTCTTGGCAGTATGATTTCCAGTAGGCAGTAGGGTACTAACTCTACTTACAGGGGTGTACATTATATCCCTCAGACTTATTTATCAGACAGCTAGAAGTCTGTACCTTTTTTAAAAATGCAGATGCATTTGGTTTATATTTTAAAATGGAGGACCAGAGGGCAAAACCACGCTTCAGGAATGCCCAGCTCAGAGTGGCTTCCGTTTTGTAAGAATGTTCCTGTCGCTGTGGCACAGAGGAAGCAGGACTAGACCAAGGTCTCTCAGAACCACGCTCTGACGGTGGCCCAGGTTAGAAGGGTGGTCCTTTCCTGGCCCCGATTGTCACTCCTGACATGAACACCTCTAGCATTGTGGGGCGGAGCAGGGAGAGGAAGGCGTTGAGGGGGGTGACCTGAGAAACACAGGACGGAGCTCTCTACAGAAACCCAAATACATGGGCAGAATTTTTAAGTCATGAGAATTGCTGTGGTCTGTTCCAGCGAATGCTTTAATCATTGTTTGAATGAGGCTAATGACTTGTGAAGTAGCAGAAAGCCGAGCTGAGTTTGCTGTCAGTTTAATGAGCAGGAACGTCCGTGCGTCTACAGTGTGTGTGTGTGTGAGTGTGTTTGGACTGCGAGGATGTTCTCGATACCCTCCGCCCGCCGTCGTCCTCAGCCACCCGCAGACAGCACATTACACGCCACGACAGCTCCCCCGAGGGCAGGGCTCTGTTGCCTAAAGAAAATCAATTTTCTGGGCTCTGGGCTTCTTACCCTAAGCCAGTGGCACAAATTCAGAGCGAATTTGAAAGGGAGAGAGGATTCGTCTCACCTTTTAAAACTACCCCCGCCCCCCACCTCTGCCTTTCGTGATCAGAGTGACAAGTCATTTGTGTTTCTCATTGACGTCTATCACCAGATTCATGCTGTGGTCCTCACGTGGGACCATTTTAAAAGAGTTTGAAGAACAGCTTTTCAAGGCAGAGACATTGAATTTGTTTTGGTTTTCTAAATGAGGCTGTGCCTGTTCCTTGGCAACATTTCTGGCTTAAGTGATCCAGGAAGCTAGGACACAAGGTTAACTGCTGTGTGGAAGACTCCCAGAAGGCCAAGTGCATCCGTGCCTGCAGACAAGCTTTCCCACGTGGAATCGTGAAGCCCCACTGGGCAGGACTTGTGCCCCCCACAAAGCAGAGCCCTGGCAAGCGTGGGGATGTAACTTTGCTCTTCCCTGAAATGTTGGTTGGTAGCCCAGAGCCCGTGACACTATCCCTAGGGCATTCCAAAGTAACTTGGACTCCTCCAACCTTCTCCTTAGAGATTCTACTTATAGACTCAGGATCCTGGCATTTTTTTTTGCCTGTGATGTTCATGACATCTGCTAAATCTATTTTCGAACATTTCTTTAACAAACTTAGTAGGCAATCTGGGCGGCTCTTTTTTCCCTACCCCTAGATAATCTTATCATCTTGTTTCTTCCATTTCTCCCTGGTCCAAAAGTCAATCCCATTTCGGTCCTTATGTCTCTGTAAGGAACCACACTATAATCACACCTAAGGAAGGGTTAGCACCATAAATGAGAGGTAGAAATTTATATTGGTTAAGTTCAGTGGTTGCCTTTTTGGAAACGGAAACAACCTATATGACTGAATTCTTAAACTTACTGTGTAAGTGAGGGCAGAAGTTAGGGTGACTGATGAGTGAGTGGTTTGACGCCCAAGACCTTCTCATCAGCCTTAATTTCGGAATTGTTGAAGGAAAAGGCAGTTTTCTTTAAGTAAAAAGGCAGTTACAAAACTGCCTTCAGTCAAATAATTATCTTTTTTTCTTTTAGCTAGAAAGAAGCAAAGAAGTTATCCAGTCCAAGTGATGGCGTCATGGAGGGGCAGAAAGAACACGAACTATTAGAATAAGCTGCAGATTTTTTGCAGCCTGTGTCCAATCTCTGCCCCAGAGATTCTGATGTCAATTCACTCCAGACAGAAAATCAGAAGTCCTCTTGTTCGTTTATTTAACACTTGGGTGTAGTCCCTGTAATGTGATAGGCACTGTTCTTAGCTCTGTTTAAAGAGGAACCAATTCACTCCTTTCAACCACCTAGAATGATAGATCTCATTAATTTCTTGTGTCTACCAAATGGGGAAACTGAGGCATAGAAAAGCTAAGTAACTTGTTCAAGTGACCTTGAACAAAGGCGGGGAGTTCGGTACCGTAGTCTACATGTTCAACCAGTATATGGCTGTCCTATATGGTAGATTTCTTACTTCCAGAATTAAAGCTTCCATTAGATTTAATTAGACTTGCATTGCTTTGTGTAACCTATCTGCTTACTAATTCCAGACTAAATTGCTACGTAACCAGGAACACAAGTGAAGGGCGTGTGCCCAATAACCCTAATGTAAGCCTGCAAGTTTGACACATGACTGGAAACCGCTGTGTCAAAAATCTGACACACTCTGTTGTTCAAAATGAATCTACCCACTTCAGGTTTACCTGGACCATTCCTTGCCTTTCCATGTGTTATTCTGTTGCCGATAATGATTAATTAACTTGCTCAATGCTTATAATCTCGGCACCCATGCCTTCTGTGTCACGCTGAGACGCGTATTTCCTTCGCTGCTTGACTGTCCGCAGACCATCTGTTCTTTCCCTGCGAGCAGGTGCTCTTAGGAGATCAGTATTCCCAGCTGTCTCTTTGAACTTCACTTTGTCATTGGCCTTTGGAGTATCAAGGGATGCGGTTCACATTCTACTGATGAGTTACTTCTCAGTATTTAATTTATCGCTATATATAGTTTACCACCTTTAAAAAAATCCCAGAAGCTCGGGGTTTAGGATCGTGTGCCAAGTGGGTGAAGAGCCAGGGTCTGCTTCGTAGCATAACTAGCTCACTAATTGTATGTAATACTTTCAATTATTTTAATGAGCATCATACCCATTTGAAATCAAAAGATATTCATGCAGAGAAGCCGTTCATCTCCTTACTGCTGTTTCCTAGGAAAAGAATTTTAAAAGGCTTGAATTATTATCAAGTACATCTTATGAATCTTTATTTCAATGACAAAATAACAATTATTTTCCCTTAACAAATTCAGCGTTGAATTTTAATATATAATTTTTAAGCTTTTTTTAAAGATTTTATTTATTTGAGAAAGAGAGCACAAGAAACATGGGGTTTCAAAGCAACCTATGAAAACCTCTTGATTTCCAACTATAAATTTTCACAACTATAGTACAGTCTGTATAGTGCAGCTAGAATGGGTGTTGAATGTTCCTCGAAGTTTCTAGTGATTTCTATGGCAGTCCTTTGTGGAAATGCCAGTGGCACCCACAAGTCCCCAGAGAGGTCCCCATTCCCTGACAACTGATAGTTACCTTAATCTTTTAATTTTTGACTGACACCAATACTGTTTGCAGAGGCCTTATTCCAGGGAGCTCCCTAGAGATCTGCCCCCAAAACCTTTTTTAGAAAGCCTAACACACAACAGTGACCACCCTCAGGAGCCCCCAAGGGACAAAGGAGACCTCATGGGAAATCCCTGTGACATCCCATTTCTACAGTCATCCCTGTACGTTTTCCTGGCCTGTGACGGAACGGCTGCACTGCTCCCAGTATGAACCAAACTCCTGAGGAGGAACACGGGGAGGACTTACTAAATCCTTCCCCCCATAAAATGACTTAGAACATACACTAGTTGTGGGGTCAGGGCATTCCAAAACCAGCATCCAAGTCCGTTACCTGACTTGCAGAGGATGTGATGATTCTTCCGAGCTCAATTCCGACATGTAATGATAATTGTAAAAGATAATTTTGGTTTCTTTTGTGAGTTAAATTACACGAATGACCCTAATAGCCTGTGCATTGATGAAACAAATGAACAAAAAACATTCCATTGTTTAGAGGGGTGTGTGTGTGTTGAGGACACAGAGTATACTTATATTTCCCTTAAACTGGACGTGTTTTTTTTTTAAGTCCTAACTAGTTAAGTCCGTCACAAGCAATCACAGATTCAGTACTCCTGGGGATAGTGCAATAGAACCAACATCAGATGATTTCTCTAAAATCAGTCCCACTTTGCAGCCCTTAGAAAACTCATATTTGCAGAGTACACACATTTGCTTCAACAACCTCTCTCTTCCGTCAGAAAGCTCCAGATTATCACTGCTTGCCAGTGGAAACCAAAGACTAAATGTCCTCTTTAATTTCTGAATTAAACAATATTCAAATCGTAGAAAACAGTACCTTTAGATAGTAAGTGTGTGTATGTGTCGTCTGTTCATCTCACGAAGAGGGTGAGGGTGAGCAGTCCTTCAAGGCGGCTCACTTACCCGGGAACAGGGGAGAGAAAAAAGCTGGACAAAGATGGCTGCTGGCCGGGGCACCCAGGGAGGAGGCAGGAGTATTTCTTGTCGAAGCCTTAGGTAGTTTTGAGCTATCAAAGACTTCCTGAACTAAAAATACAGACTGGCAGGCCATTTCTCCATCCAGTAGATGCTTATTGTTCATCTTGAACGACATTCTCAGCTTCTAGCTGGAAGTGGAAGGTGAGGGAACCGGTATATCCCCACCAAGTGTGCCGTGCCGAAGACATGGCGCAGCTCACTCTGGACATCACGGAACTGGCATTGGTGTAAAGCCCGCACACGCATTTGCTTGGGTGTGGAGAGATGGGCGTCTGCCACCGAAATGAGGTCATCCGGAAAGGCTTGAATTAGAATTAGAAAAGAATGTGTCTTTCAACCCCCTGTCTCAACCCCCAAGTGCCTCATCAAGTGAATGTCATGGTTTTGACCAGGACTTAAAAAAAAATACTCCTCTGAAATGCAACATAAAGTATTACGAATATAAAGTACCAGATGACACCAAATGTTTGTTTCAACAACATGTCCATGCACGCAGGCGTCCGGTCGTTATGGAAAATACATTCCACATATATACGGTGGGTCACAATGTTGGGGGCACCCGGCCAGCTCCGTCAGAAACACACGCAACTCCTTATCTCGGGGTTGGATGGTGCCTCATGTTGGCTGCAGAAAGTCCTAAAAATAAATAAGTAAAACCTAAAAAGTTAAGTAAAAAGGATTGGTCACCATCAAAGACGTCTGAGAAACCGTAGTCACCAGAAGCTCACTTTCCCCGATGGGGTTCAGCTTGACCCCGGCACTAGATGGGCCCAGCTCCTCGCCCTGACCTACTCTTCCTCATGGCACAGCGGGGCCTGAGCAGAGATCCAGACCAGGGGGAGGACATGGTACCCTAAACAGACTCGCCCCTTTCCTCCTGCTGTTTTGGGCCTCTGTACGGTTGCTTTTCCTGAGGTGTGCATCTGCATTCTGTCGTGGCGCCTCATTAAGGACCACCTTAGATACGGTGAAGTGTTGGATGTGGGGTGTGAGTGCTGTTCTAGAAGGTACGTTGCCCAGCCCAGCGTGGGGGAGGGGTGTGGTCAAGGAAGGCTTCCTGGAGGAAGGTTCTGAGCATCACGCCTGGCACATAGTGGGCGCTCGGTAACTGTTGGGACGTTGAGAGAAGGCACTGGAAAGAGAAGTCGGTTGGCAGGAGAATGAGTAAGTAAGCGTGGCCGAGAGCAGGGCACACGAAGGTTCAGAGCAAGGCGAGAACGTCGCAGATTCAGCAACTGTCGTAGCATTAGGCTGTGGGCAGGGGTGAAGGGTGGAGGGCAGCGAAGAGGCTGGAGGCCACGCCCCAGTCCTGTAGACGCAGGAAGGGCTAGCTCAGGCATATACTGTTTCAGGAGCAAGGAGTCCGTGCATACGAGGCCTCCGGGAGAATGGCAGGTCTTGCCAGAAACGGACGGTGGTGGACATGTCGAGTGGGGGTGCCTGCCAGGCCCTGGCCGAGTTGTCCCGTTGGGATGGCGGGTGTGCCTGGGCTCAGCAGCTGGGTGTGAGCGGGTGGTGAGCACGTGCAACCTCGGTGTAGACACACTCCCCCGTGGTGATCACTGCCTTCCCGACTGTGTCGTCTTTCTGTGTTCGCGACATTTACCCCAGTTTACCCTGAGCTGTGCTTGTATCTTCCACTGCTCCGCTCACGTCTCAGTTCGATGTCCAGCAGACATGTCATACTTAGTGTGTCCACACCAGAGCCACGGACACCCCCCAGGCACGCCCGGTCCCCACCTGTGACGCCAGCTTTGCCCAGCAGGCTTAGCTGCTCCCTTTCCCAGAGTGCCCTGTCCCGCTCTGTCCCTCAGCCTTGTCACCCTGGATGACACATACCAGCAGCCCATGCTCCTGCCTGTCTGTGACCTGTCAGTCCCTACCCAGCCGCCTGGGAACCTTCCCAGGTGTCAGACCATCCAACAGCTTCCCATTGCACACAGAATAAATGTGCTTTCCTCATGGTCCGCCTCTCTGTCTCCACCTTTTTCTGCTCTCTCCTTTGTTCACTTCCCTCCAGCCATGGTGGCTGACTGCTTTTCTCCAGAGCTTGCCATGGCTCCCATCTCATGGGCTGTTCCACTGGAACACACCCCCCACACCCGGATCTTCCCAAAGCCGCTTCTTCCCACCCTGCAGGTCTCAACCCAACTGCCTCTTTCTCAGTTGTTTTCCTTGACCCTCCTGGGCAAGGAAGCCCTCCAGTCTGCCACCATATTATCATCCTTCGTCTTCTTAGCACTGATCATCACGGAAAATGAACTAACTTACTCTTGGAGGGATGTTTTGTCCACCTCCCCACACTGGACTCTCAGCTCCTGGAGGGCAGGGACCCGGTTATGCTGTTGACCGCATCTCCCATGGTCCCGTGCCCACTGCTCGGTACATAATAATTGCTCAGTGAATCCTGTTCAGTGACTTGGCTTTGCATTATGGTTATTGCTTGGTTCTGCTTCCCTATGAGAGTCTATTCTCCTTAAGAGCACAGGACTTAGGTCTTTCTGATTTCTGTAGTCGATACCATCCAGTGTCAGTAAAAGATTTCTCTGCAGACTCTAGAAATAATTCCTTGTATGAAAAGGTTATCTTTAAAACTATGCAGTTCTGGGGCACCTGGGTGACTCAGTGGGTTGGGCTGCTGCCTTTAGCTCAGGTCATGATCTCAGGGTCCTGGGATCAAATCCCGCATCAGGCTCTCTGCTCAGCAGGGAGCCTGCTTCCCTCTCTTTCTCTCTGCCTGCCTCTCCGTCTACTTGTGATTTCTCTCTGTCAAATAAATAAAATCTTTAAAAAAAAAAAAAAAAAAAACTATGAGGTTCGAAGAATGGGATTATAGGTTATGTCCTCCATGATCTCAACTCTCAATAAGTTGGATAAGAAAAAAGGAGAGCCCCATCCCACTACCGGCCCTGTGTGACTTTGTCGCAGCAGCCATGTGTGGGAGCTTTTAGCGCATTTTTCAGACAGGACTCCCAGAGGTCAGAGATACTCAAACACCTGTCCCGGCACGCATCACTAGTTAAGGGACAACCAGAGCTGGGCGCTGCTCCCAAGCCCATGCCCTCTCTGCTGATCTCTGGCCTTCAGGCTGGCCTGGGTCACGGGCAGCAAAGGTTGGGTGAGAAAGAGCCCATGCGCAAGGGTTTTGCACTGGGAGCTCCGTGGGCTGGTCTGCATGACTGCAGGCCGTTCTGTCCTTACGCGGTTTGACTCTTCCTGTCAGTGGACTGGGAGCGTTCTAACTTGTGTTGGAGGTGCTGGGAACGAGCAGCAGAGAGACCTGGGACAGGGGGCTCTCTGCCTCTGCGAGCTGCCCGATCAGAGAACATAGGTGGCCAGTCTGGATTCATTCCGGGCAAATCGGGCCATGCTCCTTGCCCCATGTTCAGTCGGTTTCCTGGCTTTCCTTCTTGCCTGTTGGAGTTGGGGGTTTAGCCAAACATCTTTTGAAAGTAGAGGCTTGCTGTGGAGGGAACGAGCGGGCTGGAATAACGTGGGAATGACAGGAAGCAGGATCTAAGCTGCAGGTGGATTGGGGGGAGCCTGGGTGCAGAGCTCCGCTCGGTGCCGGGGACCATCTGAGTAGCAGCGGGCTGCATTCGATGGCTGTCGTGATTCGATGTCAACCTCTCATAGTCCCAGTTGTAGTTGAGGGATGGGATACCCATTGGGGTTGGGTGAGGTCATCTTCCTTCTTGAGCTCCATGTGGAAATTCAGAGCAAAGCTGGCCTCTCCAAATTCTTGGTTTCTCCAGACTTGCTTCTGAGGAAACTGCCAACACTGCTAGAATTTGGTATTTGATTTCCCAGCCACCAGGGCTGTGGTCAAACATCGATCACAAGCCTATTCCTTTTTTCTTTTTTTTTTTTTTTAATTTTATTCATTTGTTTGAGATAGGAGGAAAGGGAGCACGTGCAGTGAAAGGGAGAAGCAGGCTCCATCACAGGACCCCGGGATCGTGTCCTGAGCCAAAGGCAGACAGACGCTTAACCAACTGAGTCACCCAGGTGCCCCTAGCCTATTCCTTAACAAAATCAAAATATAAAGTAAATAATTTTTAGCTTTGGCCCTTGATGTGTATTCTGAAAATCCTGCTGACTTCCAGACCGAAACCCACATTTGGAAACTAGACCAGAAACAAATTATTTCCGTGCTCCAGATGTAACTGCATTTCTTTGATATATTTTAGTTTAGATTGTGTGACCTTATTCACAGAGTTGCTTCTTGGAGTTATACATGTCCTGCTTTCCTTGAGAGAAGCTACTTTAGGTGGCACATTTAGTAATTAATAAAATAGAAATTGAAAGGTAAACAGTGAGTGAACAGAGTTAAGAGGAGTTAAAAAAAAAAAAACCATAAACAAGTAAACATAAGCATAAACCGTGCCCCACTATGCCTGCATGGAGCTCTGTTCTGCTTGCTGGGAAGGGGTGAAGCGTTAGCCTCCAGAAGTCACGCAGCCAGCTTCACACCCAACATCTGATTATCCAGATTGAGCCATGAGACTATTTTCTTCCTCAGACAGAGGACGGCCCAACCAGAGCTCTGCTATAGGGTGGGTGCCGGCAACCAACCCAGGATTTTCCTCTGGAAGCAGCTTCACATCGACCTCCGCCCTTGAGCAGGTCCTCAGTTTAAATCCCCCAAAGCCATACCCAAGTCAGCACGGCCAAAGTGGTCTTTTCCTAAAAACTGCTCCAGAGCATCCTCTATCTTGGGCATCGTGAAACCACAGAAATGCTTCTAGTTGTGCCTCGACTTCCCAGGTCACTGACTCTGTTGACCTTCGGTATGCAGGTGTTTGATACTGAAATCTTAAAGGCTGCAGAATGTCAATGAAGGGCATTCATGTAGGGCTTGCTGTATGGTTAATATTAGGTCAGGATGACAGGTAGAGACTGTACCCATGTGCTTTCAAGATAGCCAGGCCTCTTGGGTTACAGTACGCCACAGAGTGGCACGAAGGAAGTGACTTCAATAGACCGATTATCTCACTGTTCCCTGTAGCTTGGGTTGCAAATAGTTAACTCACTTCAAAATGCAACCAAAGCCAGTGAAAAATCACTGGTGGCAAACAGTATTGCCTTGCATTTGGCACATTTCCTCATAGATGAAGCGGACAGTGTTGATGATGATGATGGAAGGTTGTGAGCAAATAACATGCAAACGAACGGATCCGCAGCTGGAGAGAGGCGTCTTGAGAATCCGTTCTCTTTCGAGAGTCTCCCTGGAGAGTCCATTCCGAAGGGATGTCAGTCAAATGGAGTTGAACCGAAAAGGACAAAGACCTTGGTTTCTGAGCCAGATCTGTTTTTTATAGAGTTTGGGTGGTAAGCCATCATTACCCCGAGATCTGTTTGAGGTTGGAGATTTAGGATAAGGAGTTCTAAGACTCCTTGGAGATCCAGGAGATCCAGCGAGAACGAGATCTCCTGCTTGCTGATTGGCTGCTGCAGCTCTCCAGCCAGAATCCCATGGCATCAGGCCCGTCAGTCACCATCTGTTCTTTTCACTTAGCACCACTGGGGTTTACTGGACTCAAGTTTTTTTAAACCAGTAGAATAAATCGTTGTAGGATTTAAAGCTTTTTTTAAGTAGGCTTCACGCCCATTGTGGCGCCCCATGCAGGACTTGAACAACTCGTGACCCTGAGATCAAGAGTCAGATGCTTGACCAACTCAGCACCCAGGCGCCCCATTTTGTTAAAGGATTTAATCTGGTTTTTGATGGTGGTGGTGGTATTAATGATTATTTTTTGTCATCTTTATAGAGCTGATATCCTACGGACAGAGTAAATGTGTTACATTAAGGGGCACCTGGGTGGGTCAGTGGGTTAAGCCTCTGCCTTCGGCTCAGGTCATGATCTCAGGGTCCTGGGATCGAGTCCCACATCGGGCTCTCTGCTCAGCAGGGAGCTTGCTTCCCCCTCCCTCGCTGCCTGCCTCTCTGCCTACTTGTGATCTCTCTGTCAAATAAATAAATAAAATCTTTTATAAAGGGGGGGGCTGGAGATGTTGGTCACTGGTGCTCAGAGCCTGTTAACACAGAAGGCAGGTCACATCCCTCTCCTACGCTCAAAAATCCTGCCTGTAAAGGCCAAAATTATTTTAAAAAGAAAAAAATGTGTTATATTAAGCATTTTAGGCTAATTTTGATTATTCCTCTTGATGTCACTGAGCCATGATGTCCATTCTGAAGGCGAGTTTTTAAATCTCCTGGCCGCCTCATTCCTGCCTTCCATTTTTATGTGGATTTTCCAAAGATCTAGCAGAGCCTAAAATACTTCTCTCAAATGTTTTCCCTCATTATTTACTCATTCTTTCTTTTGCAATTAAAAAAGTTAAAATCTTACTCAACTTTTTATGACTGTCAGAATAACATTGCGCTTAATACGGCAGTGAAGTCCTGGTCTTTTTTATAGCAGTGCTAAAAGGGGTGCGTTCCTGGTTCTCGTGTCCGCAAGCATGTGCTGCTGAGCCTGGCGGCACTAACCTGGGCCCTCCAGATGCCTGCTTGCAGTCGGAACCGAGCCCTTTCATTCTCTGCACAGCCCTTAAGAAAGAGCATTAACTTATAGGTACTTTTTAAAGAAAACACACAAGTGTAACACTTCACTTTGGCATCAGTTGCAAGATGAGTGAGAACGAACAAAAAGTGAGCCATTAACTGTTTTCCTGAAGAAAACATGACAGAGGTGGGAAGAGAAAGGTTTTTAATTTTCTTGCAACAAACAACAACAACAAAAAAATGTGCGGATCTGGAGAGTACGAAAGCAAATCAAGTTAACATACACATTGTTAGTCCTGTGATTTCATGATAGGCTCTCGTCAGGGCTACTCCTTCAACACATTTAACACCGCGATGCCATCTAATTCCATATGCTCTGGGACTCTGGATATGGAGGTTAATAGGGTGATGTGGAGAGCTGGAGGTAATGATGTGTTCGGTGGGAAATAGCACCTCATGAAATCTATGCATTAGGACAGAGATTTCTGTCCCCAGATTTATTGTACTTCTCCCAGAGTTGTGCCTTACATAGCCCTACTCTCTGGAAAGTTTAAAACCTGCTCCTATCTAACCAGTCGGCACAGAAAGGATTAGGCATCTCTTGTTTTTTTCTTGGAGGTCTACACCAGCTCAACATTTTAAAAATGGAAATGCGTAGAAATGACTTTACTTTAAAATAGTTAATTTGATTTATTTATTTTATTTATTTAGAAATTGCTTTTTAAACCACACATGTGAGACTCTTACTTGGTTTGCTGTTGAGAGTATAAATCAATTAAGAATGACTGATCTTTGGTTCCCCTTGAGCATTGACTCAGCTGAAAATCTGGTAGGAAGTATTTAATTTTTGTAACCTAATTCATTAACCAGGAATTACCCAGATCTATTCTAAAAGTGCACAGAAAAGCGGAAGGTAAGCCTAGGATATCTTGTATCAAAAAGCAAGGATGGGCTCCACGTCAAATGGGACCATTTCAAAGGCTACAAAATCCAGATTGAAATGGCTTTCACCCGGTCATTCTGAGCACCGAAAAGAATAAAGACAGTAATAGTTTATGATAGGATGACTCATTGCCATGAGCCCATAGCAATACTAAGAAAGTAAAAAAGAGGAGGTTACAGAGGACCTTTAAAAGGAATAATCTTTGCAGGGGATCGGCACCTAATAAATGTGGGAATGACGAGAGAAGTGGCAAGGACTCCAGTTTTGTAGTTCCCCTTGTAGCCATTCATCCAGTTAGGGGTTGTCGATGGTTGTTTGAAAATGGGGTCATCCCCATGCAACAAAAGTCCACAGAGACTTACTGTTATTTACCGAAGGAGTAATTATTAATTACCAAGGTACCCTTATAATGGTTGGTTGGGAGGTCGCCACCTAATGAACTTAGTGTTACCAGCAGCCCAGTAACCTGACATGGGTACCACCTGCTGTGACTGAGCTGTACCATCCCCCTTCTCAAGAGTGCCTGGTATGCAGTAGGTGCTCAGTAAACATTGGTTGAATCTTAAGTAATACAAAACGTCCCTGGTAAAGTGGTAGCCTCCTTCGACCAGTACCGACATTCTCTCTCTTCTCAAAGGCATCTCTGTTACGAGTTTGTACCTACCTGTTTAGTTCCTATGTTCCGATATACATGGATTCCTGAACAATAGATAGTGTTATTTTGTGTGGCTTAGAATTTACATCAGTGGCACCATACCATGTTTATTTTTTCCAAAACTTGCATTTTTCATTCAATGTTAACCTTTTGAGGTTCGTTCATGTTGTTACCTGTGAAACTTCTTTTGCCTTTTAACTGCTGTTCTATCATTTCACTAAGTTTCATTTGCGTTCTCCATTTCCCTGTTCCATGGGCTTTCAGATCGTTCCCAGTTTTTGGCTATCTAAGTCTACTACTTACGCATGCATCCTCACACCCTAGTCCTTGACTTGGGAATAGGACGTGGAAAGATGACAGTATTCCTAATGTTCATTGTCACTCCCAGTTAGTGAAGTGCCGTGAGGCCACTGAATGGCACTATAAACATTTATATTCACTTTATCTTATTTAATCCTCACAATACATTATTTTACAAACTAGAAACTAGGCTGATGTTACAAAAACTTCAGCCAAAACTTCACAACCCCATAAGTGGCAGATTCGAGATGAGAGCTCAGTTCTGGGATGCCAAAGCCTCGAACGTGAGACCTACTCTTAAGAGAGGATGATCTCTCTTCACTCACTGGTCCTTCTCTTGTCCTAATGAGAGATGTTGGAGTCAGTATAGTTAACTGGGTTCCGAAAAGTGTGCCGAAGGAGTAGAGGCATGAGCTAATGATCTTTGTTACGTTGAAAAGTTGAGCTGCCTGTTGCCATGGTTTCCCTCTTCATAGGAACTTTTTTTTTTCATGCTTGCCTATCATTTTAGGAGTTGAACCAATTGAAAGGTCCCTCACCATCACTTAATAATGATCTTTAGGTGGACCATTGGGACAGAGCACTTGTCTTATTGACAAAAAAGTGTTAAAGGTTTTTAACCTTTCATAAGAAGAAGGGAAGTCTAAAATAATCCGTGAGACTTAACCGTCAACTGTAACTCACTCATGTCTGTATCCATAGCTGTGTCTCCAAGGAAACTTCCGAGGAGATGTGTGTTTAAAAAGGGGAGCAGGAGTCTTTATTTCAGGCAATTCAATAATATGTGAAAATGTATTTTTACTTTTCCTCCTCCCATCTAGCAAGGCTGTTTCGATCTAATTTAATGAATCCTAAAATGAGATCTGTTTGAAGAAAATTACCTAATAAAATATGAAATGAGTCTGGAGACTGAGGCTTTTCTGGCACATTGCTGATGGAAGCCTTTCTGATAAGCGGGTAATATGCTAATGATAATGGTGATGTTGGCGATGGTTATGGGGAAGGCCTCTGGTGTGCCACCTTTTCTTTCTTTTTTTTTTTTTTTAATTTCTTTATAGCACACACGTGAGAGCAGGGGGAGGGGCAGAGGGAGAGGGAGAATCCCAAGCAGACTCTGCACTGAGTGTGGAACCTGCCACAGGGCTCCATCCCACGACTCTGAGATCGTGACCAGAGCCTCAAATGCTCACTTGACTGAGCCACCCAGATGCCCCTGTGCCACCATTGTCCCTAAAGAGACCCAGACCACCCCATTCTCAGATTGTGGGGCACCATGATTTCATTGTGTTGTGCTTTGAGAAAAAGTGCCACAGAAAAAGTAAGGAACTTAAAAAAGAGTCAGCCCCAGGTGGATGGCGTAGGTAGCCTTCGTCAGGGTGTGTTTTCAGGAAATTTGGAAAAGACTCCCTTGGCCCCCCCTCCCCCGCCAAGTATTTTGCTTTCACAAAGCCTGATGTTCTATAACGGGACTTGTGTTTTGGTTGTTTTTAAAAATTCTTACAAATTTGCAGCATTAAGAAGATGACCTAACAACTGCTGGTGTTCAGTGGGGTTTAAAAGATTGTTTAATTGAGACCGAATGTCCAATATAAGGCATAAGGGATCATCACCATTGATAACACTGTGGGTAGGTTGCTTTCTAGAACCTGGCATCAGCTCCATTCCTGAAAAGCTTTGGTGACTGAGAGGGAGAGAGGATGCAAAACTCCTTCATCCTAAAGCACAGTGGGGAGCATCAGATGATAGAGAAGGACCCCCAGAAGGGATGTTTCTACATGCCTGGAGAAACCCCGTCCCCGTGTTGTTTCTGGGTCTAGCAGTTTGGCCCAAGAACCAAAACCTGCATGGAGTTCCCCAGTGTCTGTCCAGTGTTCTATCTACCATGTGCCTTTGGAGCTGATGACGTCTCCATTCCCCAAACGGGGCCCCTGCCTTCTGGGGTTTGTAGGTGGCATTCTGTGCGCATGTGACAGAAGAGGTCACGTCTCTAAGAGTTTCTGCCGTTTTCAAGCTATAACTGTGCAACTGTGCGGCTGCTTACCCAGAGCTAGAATGGACGCATTAAGCCAATAACTGTGGCCTCATTCTTGCCTTATTCCTTTGCTGTGAAAGCTTTTTATGGGGCTTCTCTGTTTGTTTGTGAACCGTGTCTCTCCCTCCCTTTTTCCTGTAATCCTGTTGCTTTATCTCTCTCCCATTCATCTTTTTTTCCTTCCTTTTTGCTGCATGGAGACTCTCTGCTGTACAAGTGTAAGTATTTCTTGGTGGCTCTGCAGTTTCTGGCTGTTCTGGTTTGTGTTCTCGTGCTCCATCTGCTTCTGCGCTGCCCGGCTGGTCTCCCCGGAGACTGAGTGTCGTCATCCGTCTGCGGATCCTGCGGGAAACCGGCAGCAGTCTCGAGACAAGGTTGCGTTTTACAAGCTGGTTCAGCAGCAAAACAGGCAATGAATTGAAAAGATCCTAGCTCTGCCTGAAAGCCAGCAGAATGTTGATGAAGAGTGTATCAGCCTTCAAGAGGGGAGAAGTGGTTTTTCCCTTTGTATTAAAAAAAAAGAAAAAAAGAAAAAAAAAGATCACTCAAATGTCTGGGTTCTGTTTTGGTTTTTTTCTTCTTGATTCTTGCTTCCCAGGGATGTAGAAAGTTGGCATCATGATTTGCTTCTTCTATCAGAAGAATTTTCCCAATTCATTTCCCAACTGTTTGTTGTTTTTTTTAAACCAACTTTGTTTTTGTTTTGTTCTTGTTTGTTTGTTTTAACCTCAGGGAAAAGAAAATCAGGGATTCTTGAGCCCAAAGTGAGAGTGTTATTTATTATTCTTTGCACAAACTTGATGAAATGAACAAGGCAGCTTCTCCATCCTATTTCTGTGGTAATAGAAACAATTTTACTCTCGCTTAAAAAAAAAATGTGTCTCGGAATTACGTGTTAAAAGTGAGTTTAACAGGAATAAAATGTTGTGTTGTTCATCAGACTCCAACATAAGTTGTTAAAGTGTTAAAGTAGTTCTATCACTTGAGTGACAAACAGATCATCTCAATTCCGTTATAAAAACCGAATGAAATGAGTGAGATTTCTGAGCAATGTAGACATTGTGTTGCTTTTGATTCCTAGAGAATAGGGCCCTGCCTTTCGTCTGCAGTCGACCATGGTGAGGTTGGGATGAGAAAGAAGTCTTACGCGTGGGGTTTTCCTTCTGAAGTTACTTTGTAAAGGGTTTAACACACTGTTCCTCTTCTTTGCCAAGTATGTGAATATTGAAAATAATTTATTACAAAATGCATTTTTCAAGTAATTTTGTCTAGGCCTAAAATAATAGTTAACTATGAATTGATGTGTGAAGTGTCCTTTGGTGTGTGTACCTCTTCTTCGGGCTCTGACCCTCTATCTGAGGGGCACTTTATGATCCCTCCTGTCAGTAAATACTCATTGACAAATGTCCAGGGCAGGAAATGAAGACTAGGAAACAGTCGGAGAAAATTAGCCCTTTATTTTGATGTAAGAGCACTAACAGCTCTGAAGAGGCTGGTAAAGCTAGATATCCACCCCCCACCCCCCGGTTGCAACTCGTGTGATCAGCAGGTGTGAGGAGGGGGCGTAGAGTGCATCTAAACCAGATTTCTGGAGAAACACAGAATATTTCTTCCGAAATATATTCTTGGGTAGATAATCGTAGCTCAATGTTATATTTCCTCTTGCTTTAGATTTATATGTAGTGGGATCATAGGAGTGAGCCAGTAAAGAGTGAGCAAGTTCTGTTTTTTTCTCTAAAACTGTTAAGGAAGAAAAAATTCGAAAGGAAGGAAAGAAAAAGAGGAGTGAAATAAAATTTACTCCCCCCCCCCCGTTGTTATACTTAAACCATAAGAGAGCATGAAACTGTTCATGCACAAAAAGAAATGTCTAAAATCGAATTGCATTCTTACACCAGTTGCAGAAACTAGTCTCATTTAAGTCTTGCTTGTTTTAGCTAAAGTCCATTGTCCCTGCCCAAATGTCAAAAACTTCAAAACTAAGATATGTCCCATTCAGTGGAAGAGTTTTATGTGAAATGCCCTCTGGAGATATTTACACTTGTACAGAGCGTATGAAATGAAGGATAGCTTTGAAGCATTAGAAAGTCAAACCAAGAATGAACTAGTTCCCCTTTGGTTGAAGTCTGCCATCAAATATCCTGATAAGTTCCTACAGTCCTCAGTGTGTCTGTGAAATCAGGTTGAGCCGAATGTCCTAGTCACAGATGGACATTAGTTTGTAAATACCTTTCTTATATATATTTTCATATTATTTATAAATGTTATGCAGTCCATGTACTCTTTTATATATAATTAAATATACACATTCTGCTTCACATATTTAAAATTGTCATATATTTGAAATGTCATAATGGTCACACATTTGGTCTCTTTTAAAAAGGTTATGTAGGGAAACTTGAGCTAGATTATTTTTGCCCATGAACACTCTTTCTATAAAATCTAATCAAGAGTCACAGGAAAAAATGTTGGAAGACATCTTCATTCCATGCATTTTAAAACCTCTTTCTGATTTATTTGTGGCTGTCTAAATGAATTGGCTGGAAATTATATCCCCAGCTGCTGCTTGCTCCTTTTACCCATCATGGTTGTGCACAAAGGGGATGGAATACTAAAGACATTTTCATTAAATGTAGTGTATATTTTGGGAGTTTGTGTCCCCTGAAAATCAATTTTTTTTTAAGATTTTTATTGATTTATTTGCAGAGATCACAAGCAGGCAGAGAGAGAGAGAGGAGGAAGCAGGCTCCCTGCTGAGCAGAGAGCCCGATGCGGGACTCGATCCCAGGATCCTGAGATCATGACCTGAGCCGAAGGCAGCGGCTTAAACCACTGAGCCACCCAGGCGCCCGAAAATCAATTATTCCATCCACCGAACGAGATAGTGGACTGACGGGTCTCTCCATAGGTGAAACTTCTGAAAATCAATTATTTTTAGAAGTTTCACCTATGGAGAGACCCGTCAGTCCACTATCTCGTTCGGTGGATGGCAGGGCCATTTGGGGAGGAGAACAACCTGGAAGCTGGGTCCCTTTCCAGTTGCATTGTGTTGACGCCATTTTCACTGAACCCGCAAGACCTGTTACTTTACAGATAGGTAGTCCTTAGATCGTCTGCCTTTAACAAAACCTTGAATGAAAGAACCAAATCAGGTTTTCACTGTATATCTCCAGACGACCAGCCTGAATTTAAATACGATTGCTCATCTTTTCTCTCCCTTTTCTCTCAGTAGTAAATAACAGCAAAGATTTTACTGTTGTTAAATCTGGAATAAAATTGTAAGAACTGTAAAGTAGTTTGCTTTAAAAATCAATGTGAACCAATTCATTCCTTGAACCGAAGAGAGTTTTTCATGTGTGTGGATGTTTTCTGAGAAAGCCTTACATGACCCCCTATGAAACGAAACACTACCAAGTAAGCTGTCTTGTCTCTTAGTTTAGACAAATACTAGTTTCCAGTATCAGACCAATTAAAACATCCCGCAGATCCATTCATCTGTATATCGATTACAAAGTGTGCAGTTTTGAGGGATCCTCACGATGGCTCTGTCCCCGGTGCTGCTCCTAATGCCAGCTCCAGTACGAGCCCTTGTCATCTCTGTGACACA
Organism: Neogale vison; assembly: GCF_020171115.1. Lineage (NCBI taxonomy): Eukaryota > Metazoa > Chordata > Mammalia > Carnivora > Mustelidae > Neogale > Neogale vison. The sequence goes on along the minus strand of NC_058091.1, from coordinate 146,694,746 downwards.
ACTTCTTCCTTCAAATTCGTTCCTCCAGGGACGCCTGGGTGGCGCAGTTGGTTGGACGACTGCCTTCAGCTCAGGGCGTGATCCTGGAGTCCCGGGATCGAGTCCCACATCAGGCTCCCAGCTCCATAGGGGAGTCTGCCTCGCTCTCTGACCTTCTCCTCGCTCGTGCTCTCTCTCACTGTCTCTCTCTCTCAAATAAATAAAATAAAATAAAAAAAAAATTCGTTCCTCTGGATGATAACTGAGGCCACCTCCCGCTCGCACAGTTGGGGTCCTGCTGTGGGAGAAGCTAAGACCCCCCCTTAGATTTGGCTTTGTGTCATCAAGATTGGCACTGGTGATTTGGGGTTTGATCTCATTTTTAAAAGACTAACAGGATCAAAGACTCTTCCTGAGAAGAGACAGCAGATACCGACTCCTAAGTCATAGCAGTTTTTTCCTAGTTAGCCTTTTCCCATAATGTAAACCTCAAAATCTTGGTGGCAGAAGTATGAAACGAAACAGTTACAAGTGCTGAAACCCTTAAAGGGATGAAGAGTTGGGGGTTGCCTTACATCCCTGATGTGCAGGTGTTAACGGACAGTGAATAGTTGGCAGTTTCCCTTGTTAGGACCTGGTGTTTACAATCTTTTAATCTGGTTTTTTATATCCATTTTAATATCCTCATGTGCAGCTTGGAATTATATTCTGTATCATTCATTGTTCCTTTCCACCATATAAATAGAATGTAGCTGATCAACCATTCTGGAAAGAAGGGAAACAAATACTGAGTGTAACATGTGATCCCAGATGTTTCTGCAGCCGCCCCTTCACCCACCCCCCAGGAGGTTTCTGAAGTTTGAAAGGCAAGTTTTCTGTGAGTACCTAAATGCTTTCTTTATTTCATTGCTAGATGACTCCTAAATCCAAAAGGAAGAGTATCCATAGCCGGATGCTGCGACCCGTTTCCAGAGCCTTCGGTGAGTCATTAATGAATGCCTGCCACTTCCCCAGGACTGTGACACACCCGCAGCAGGGACCTCAGACCACCTTAGGGTTGCCTCCCAGGGATGCTCTGTATGAACAGTTGGGGACCAGGAGCACACTTGCTGTTCCGCGATACACTTAGAGTCCCTTTGAGGAATTCTGTATTGCGTCGTCCTTCCGCAGTAAGCGTCAGCCCAGGGCTCTGCTTTATCTCAGAGATGGAGTTTGACCTCGATAAGGCGCTGGAGGAGGTGCCCATTCACATCGAAGACCCGCCTTTCCCGTCCTTCCGACCAGAGAAGCGGAGCTCCGGGCTGATTTCCGAGCTGCCTTCCGAGGAGGGGAAGAAGCTGGAGCACTTTACCAAGTTAAGGCCAAAACGGAATAAGAAGCAGCAGCCCACCCAGGCAGCGGTAGGTGGCCGGGAGGGGCCCCTTCTCCCTCTCGCCCTTTCCCTTTTAGGGGGGAGGCTGGAGATTGGCCCAGGCACTTGGCCCCACGTGGACATGAGGCCTCCAACTGTGTTATTTGCTGCCTGGGCCCGATTGCCACTTGTTGATTTCTGTTGTGTCTACTCCACTCTGGGTTCAAGTGTTCACCTGCCTCCTGGACTTCAGTGTCCCAGAGCCCCTCGGGATCCACACATTCAGAACTGGGAGCCTCTCTCTCTGCAAACCTGTCTTCCTCTCATAGCCCCTGTACCCCACGGAGCATCACAGTTGACCCTGAACACCAGGTCCCTGCTGCCGACCCTGATCTGCTGTCCACCTTCCTCCTTGTCATTCCTGACATTGATGCTTCTCAGCCTGGGTATCAATCCTCCAGAGCTGTAGCCATTTTCTCATCACTTGCTCTCTGCACTCCCCACGCTTCCTGGGCTGATAACCACTTATCTTTGAGATCTCCACTTGTCTCAGTATTCCAGGAAGCCGTCTCTGTGTCTATCTCTGTCCTCCCATAGGTCTGTGTTCACATGACTTCAGGGGAGGTCATTTTCACAGACTGGTTGTGCACAGTGCACCGCCTGAACAACCCTCCATGGAGGCCTCGGCTCCTCCAGTGCCTACTGCTCATAGCTATTCTGTTTTTATAGCTCTCGCCATAGTGTTCTCTAGGCACTCTCTGTCTGTAAGCTCCGTGTAGGAAAGAATGTGGTTTATTATCCTTGGATTTATGGATTTTTGTAGTTTCTAGTTTCACATTCAGGTTCTTAATGCATTTTGAGCTCACTTGTATATATGGTATAAGAAAGGGGTCCAGTTTCATTCTTTTGTGTGTAGCTGTCCAGTTTTCCCAACACCATTTGTCAAGAAGAAATTGTCGGGGCACCTGGGTGGCTCAGTGGGTTAAGCCTCTGCCTTTGGCCCAGGTCATGATCCCAGGGTTCTGGGATCGAGCCCCGCATCGGGCTCGCTGCTCAGCGGGGAGCCTGCTTCCTCCTCTTTCTCTCTGCTTGCCTCTCTGTCTACTTGTGATCTCTCTGTCAAATAAATAAAATCTTAAAAAAAAAAAAGAAGAAGAAATTGTCTTTTTCACATTGCTTATTTATGCGTCCTTTGTTAAAGAGGAATTGGCCATATAATCACAGTTTTGTTTCTGAGCTATCTATTCTGTTTCAGTGATCTACAAGTCTGTTTTTGTGCCAATACCATACTGTTCTGATCACTACGGTTTTGTGGTATAGCTTGAAATCTGGGTATGTGATACCTCCAGTTTTGTTGTTCTTTTTGAAGATGCTTTGGCTATCTACACTCTTTTCTGATTCCATTCAAATTTTAGGATTATTTAATCTCATTCTATGAAAAATGCTATTTTGATAGGAATTGCATTAAGTCTTAAGATTGCTGTTGGATATAGTATGGGCATTTTAACAATATTTGTTTTTTCAATCCATGAGCACAGAATATCTTTCCATATTTTTCCATATTTTTCTGTCATCTTCAGTTTCTTTCATCAACGTTTTATAGTTTTCAGAGTACAGGTCTTTCACCTCATTGGCTAAGTTTTTTCCTAGGTATTTTATTCTTTTTGTTGCAATTCTAAATGACACTCTTTCTTTAATTTCTCTTTTTGCTACTTTATTATTCCTGTATAGAAATGCAATGTTTTTCTGCATATTAATTAAAGGTTCTGTGACCTTACTGAATTCACTTATTAGTACTGGTAATTTTTTAGTGGAGTCTTCTGGGTTTTTTCCTGTACGTAGTGTCATGTTCAGTGAAAGTATTTCTTTTTCTTGTCTGATTGCTATGGCTAGGTCTTCCAGTACCATGATGAGTAAAAGTGGTGAGAGTGGATGTATTCACTTTTTCATAGCTGTGTCATCTTGGTAACTGGTAGTGGTCACTCTCAAGCAAGAACTGTAGCCTTCTGTATTTTTAAGCGTATTGCAGACAGACAAAAAAGGGGGCACATGCGTCAGGCAACGTGAGCTTACCCAGAAGTCCTAGTATACTTGCTCTTACATCTCACTGTCCAGAAATGAGCCATTATTTCCAGCCCCCGGTGCAAGAGCATCTGAGAAGATAATGTGTTTCACTTGGTCTGATGGATACGCCAAATAAGTCAGGATTTGATACCAAGACTGGGTAGGCATGTAGCAGTTTCTGCTGTTCCTTACTCAGTTGAGAAAGTTTCCTTCCTAGTTTGCTAATTTTTTTTTCAGTGAATGAAAGTTTAATTTTGATTGGTTTCTTCCTTCAGTATTTCTGGAAATTAATCACTTATTTTTCTGGAAATTAATCATTTTTCTCTTTTTGTTTTGCTGTTGTGGTGAATCACAATAATGGACCTTCCTAAAGGTATACCACTCTTGATGATAATCGTAATCCTCTTGATTACTTTTTTAACCCTAGTATCATTAACCTCCTGTGTCATACTATTTTCAGGTGTATGTGCTTGCTTTGCTTTAATACACTGCTGGGTTTTGTTTACCATATTTTGCGGGGGTTAATCTATGTGCATAAATAAGAGAGACCTATGGTTTTTCTTATTCTTATCTAGACCATCCCTCTACTTGGGTTTCACAATTTTACTATCTTCCTATATTAGTGTAGAAGCTCTCCTTTCTTCTTCTCTGGAGCTGTCTGTATCCAGTGGAGAGTTTCTGCCCCTCCCCTGGGAAGCCATCTGGGCTGATGTGTCCTGTGTGCTAGTGACGCCTACACATGGATTCCTCTTCTAGGGATTTGCTTCCTTTTGTTAGAGAGCTAATCAGATTATCTAATTCTTCCTGAGACCCCCTTGGCCATCAGTGTTTTTCTAGGATGTCATCCACTTACTATAATTGTTCATTTCATTGTTTATAACATTCTTAAAACTTTTTAATCTCCTGAACCGTAGCTGTGTCCCATTTTTCCCTTTTCTGATCTATTTGGCCTCTCTCCTCATTTTGCAAGGTTGTCTCTTTTTTTACTCTTTTCCTTTTTTTTATTTTTATTTTTTTCTGGAAGAATCAGCTTTGGTTTTTTTTGTCCTCTCAAATTCATCCATTTTTGTCCCTTTATTATATTTCATTCACTTTTCATCCTCTCGGTTACTTTTTTCCTGACTTAATTCCTTCGCGCTCTCTTCTCCGTGATTCTTACTGTAATTTATGCGTGTAAGATTCCATGATCATTCAGCTCGCTCATTAGCACTGCTTGGGTGTATGTGTTCAGAGTCACTAATAATATACTAATTGTCCTCCCTCCCTGCCCATCTATCTCCATGCGGCCTCTGGAGACATTAGGAGAGGTTTGGCAGCTGCCTCGTCGGAAACCAGGTGCACCACCCACAGTGTTTCCTTGGTGCGATCATGTTCATAAGCCTGCCGGAGGGTGGTCTGAATTGTCATTAGTCCTCATAATCACTGGCTCATCTTCTCAGCATTCGCAAATTATCCTTTTAGCATGTATTCATACACCAAAGTGCAAAATCGACTTTTTCGATTTGTCAGATACCGCAACAGCCACTCCGATGTCCTGTTTTCTTTGCATGCATCCATTCCAGCCAGCTGAGGGATTTCTGCTCTCCCCTTCCAGTAATGATGCTGTACTTTTTAGTCTGAAATGTATGCTCCTTGACAGAAAGACCAAAGTCCAGTGGGATTCAGGGAACTTCTGATGATTCTGTGTCCCTTCCTTTCCTTTTGCTAGCAATTGAGCTGAAACAGCGTGTGTGTTTAGCCTTGAACTGTTCTGACAAACAGTTTCATTCTTGTGTTCAGTATTTCTGCTGCTCTCCATACAAGCTTCCGACACCTCCCCCTACCAATTTTAACGGATACATTTTAAACCGCCTCTCACTGAGGATCTCCCAGCGACTCTGGACTTCCCATCACCTCTCTGCTCTCAGCGTCTTTATCTCTGAAATGACAGGGTTAGACTGGGAGGGATCAGCCTCAAGGTCTGTCCAGCCCTGAAAGCTGGCCCGTCATGCAGGAAAGCGGACTGATTTGTTGAGCCCTGTCTGCTTCCATCTCTGAAACCCACTGAAGTTCTCCCTGACCCCTGAGAACCTTTTGTGCTCGCTCTGCATTCCATTTCAAAGCAAGAAGAAAGGAAAGGGCTTAAAGGAGAAATTTATGCTATCAAAAAATCGTGTTTTTTTCCTCTTTCTCAAAATGAGAAGAATTTGAGAAGGGAGCCTCTGAAGGGAGTTATGGGTCCATTGGAAGGAAGCCCCCTGTTAGGACTGTCTGTCTTGGGCTCATAATCCTTCTCGTCCTTCAATCAGGGGACCCGTGTGGGTGCCTCCCACTCTCTGAGCCACTGTTTTGATCTGTGACTAATCAAAAACTAAGATGAAACTAACCTTTCCTTTTCAGTGCAAAGAGTAGATGGGAAACATTCTTGAAATCCTAACGTGCGAGACACTTGTGCGAACGATGAAGCATTCAGCACACACGGGGCCCCATCATTACCAGAGAGGTCGCAGTCTCCGTTCTTTCACAGAAGGAGAAATGCCAACACAAGCACGTTCTGTGCTGCTTTCTCTTCTGTGGTAAAAGTGACTCAGAGAGCTGCTTTCTCTCCCTAATTGAATTACAGAACTTTGCCGATTCTCTGCTCTATTCTGCTGCGTAGGAAAGCCTTGCTCCAATAGAAGCACATTCAGATGAGACACATCACTGGCATTATTCGCATTTCATGGGAGTACTTTTGTTTGTAATCTGTTATCAGCTCGCTTTTCAGCATTTCACAAACATGAACTCAGACACACAGCTCATTTTCGTAATGGAGATTTCCCAGTGAGTGAAGTGGATGATTGCTTAGAGCATGTGATTGGCTCTTTCGTTAAATAGCACGTATGCAGACTCGGACAGGAGCCAGATTCCCCCCGAGGCAGCCTGACACTTACAAATCAAGATTACAGAGAGCCTCTCACCCACAGGAGAATCTGTTCTTGTGCCCAAAGGAATGGGCAACCTATGCCCTCTTTCTCAAGGGCCCACAACCTATTGGTGTGAAATATTAACTTAATACTCCATTGCAGACACAAGTCAGACAGGTGGTGAAGCTCCCTGTGAGTTGTCCATTCAAGGAGCAATGCTGACTTGGTAAATGATTTCCTTATACCTTCTCGCCTGAGACCCAAGCTTTCATGTGTGTGCTGGGTGCCTGACCCTGGGTTTCCCACAGCATCTCAAATGCTCATCAGAAATTGAACTCATCATTTCTTGCTCCAAATCTGGTCTTCGAATTATGTTGCCTCGAATGAGGCTCCCATTCACCTAGCCTAGAAACTTCGACCTCATCTGAGGCACCTCCTTTCTCAGTTCTCAAGCCCTTAATTTGCTCCTCATCTCCTCCAGATTAGACTCTTCCAGGAATCTTTCTTTTGTGTTCCTGAACAGATACGCCTACATACATTCCCAGGCTTCTCCAGTATGCCCTTCATGCTGCCCTAGAATTATCTGAACAGGGTTCAGGTTTGGTCATGCCCTTCTTTTGTGGTTTCCCTATCACCTGCAAAGTAAATTCCACACTCTTCAGCGTAAGATTCAAGACTATTCACCATAGGTCCTTTGTCATTAATTGGGAAGTATTCATTCAGTAGAGATAACAAGAGATACACAACTAAACATGACTTAAATAGAAATATTGCCAAGAAATCCAAAATTTTCAGGATCAAAGACTGGTTTATTCAGCAGCAAAGCACAAACACTCAGGAATTTTCTGTCCTTTGTGCCCTTCTGCTCTGTTGTCCAAGACATGTTGGCTTTTGTCCTCAGGCTTGCCTTCTCTTGAACCCCACGGGGCTGCTGTGGCTCCGACATCACGTCCTCCCGCATATAATCATGCAGGAAAACATACATTCCTTCGTCTGCAGGAAAACCTGCTCATGAGCCCCTAGCAGTTTTGCCTTACATCTCACTGACTGGAATTATATCATATGCCTTAGCTACCGATCATGGGCAAGGAGGTAGAATTATGGTATTTGGTTAATACAAGTAAGTATTCACACCTTGAAATCAGGGTTCTTCCCACCAGAAAGAAAGGAAGTGGGGGGTTGGTTGCAGGGGCCCATGTTAGTATCGCCCAGGGTTTGGACTGAGCCATTAACCCCACCCACACACCACTGGCCCCTGGCCACCCAGTGCTCTCCAGTCTCAGAACCAGCCCTGTTTCCTTTCCCTTGTGCATTTTCTCTTCCCTTACCAGCACCCGCAATGCCTTCCTCCGTCTCTAGGGGCACTGGGCGCCTCACTGCCTGGGACAGCCAGCCACAGGAAACTGTGCCTTAATAGTGCACGCCTCGCTTTTGTTCCTGCCCCCATCACAGTTCGAAGCAGAACTTGCCCTCCTGTAGACCATCGGGGCCCTTACTTAGCCGGTCTCGTCCTTCCCGTGACCCTCCTCACCGTGCCTGGAACAGGACTGTGATGTGTGACAAGTGACGCGGCCTGAATGACCGTTCCCCGTGTTCGACTTGCAGGTCTGCGCCGCCAGTGTCATCCCCCAAGACGGTGAGCAGAATGGCCTTATGGGAAGAGTGGACGAAGGTGTGGATGAATTTTTCACCAAGAAGGTGACCAAAATGGATTCCAAGTGAGTTCAGAGTCATTCCACGAATAATACTTCCTAATGCGCCATTAAATTCACCATGCCAGGGCTTGTTTATCTTATTTCTATGACGTGGGATTGACTCTTCTGATGTTTGCCGAACGTGATCTCAGGCCAGCAATCTCACTGTCCGCCGGGAACTTGCTAGAAAGGCAGATTCTCAGGCCTCCACCCCAGACGCACTGAATCCGAGACTCTGGATATGGGGCCCAGCAGTCTGTACTTTTCTAACCCTTCCAGGGTAAACTGAGGCATGCTGAAGTTGGAGAACCGTCGTACTGTTCTAAAATAGACCATAGGACACACGGGCTGTCTTTAAGGTCTTTACCACCGGCGCCTGGAGAACTCTATGTCAGGACAGTGAACTTCGGCAGCTGACGTCACTTATTTCTAAACTCTCCTGGCTCAGAGTTTAGTGCATGGGGGGCTTCAACAGGCAGTGTGCAAGGAAGTTGTCTCATTTTCTTATTCTTATTTTTTCTTATTCTTAAGTGCTGTTTCCTTAAAAGACTGGCCTTTTAGGAACTTCTGCTGACAGCGGTTTAACCTGGAACGCTTCCAGCCATAAGCAGGACTCATTCCGAGTTCTTTAATCCCCACCCCAAATGCAGACCTGTCCCCAGACACACTCTTACCGTGTCTTGTGTCCTGTGGTCTTGTGCCGTCCCCTGGAGACACCCAGTTCAGGAGCGCCTCGCACCCACAGCGGGAAGCGGAGGCTCGCGGGGTGGGGGCCCGCACAGGGAGGGACAACACGGGGCCAGTCTGGGTGGACGGGCCTTCTCTTGCCTCAGCGGATGGTGAGGTGGAAATGAGTGGAGTGTTTCTGTCCATGCCAGTGGAGCTTACTGCACATTGGAAGCTTCAGGACCTGCTTGCGAATTGTGGCGTGCTGGGCTCCATTCCCGGCTCCGTTCTTCTCGAACCCACCTCGGTGTCGTTCACTCTCTGAAGCTGTCTCGGGATGGCTCCGTCCCCACCCCCCAGATTAATTGCTCTTTCTCTGCCACTGGCGCAAAGCTTTTTTTTTTTTTTTTTTTTTAAATCCCCTGCATCCATCTGTTAGAGTGCACACAATCCTCTGAGCGTTTCTTCTGTTTTAAATTTTTTTACGGTACGAGGAATGGACGGATGCATTCTCAGTGTAAAAGACTCAGGCAGTCCCGACGTGCCAACCTAAACAGAACGGAACAGGAGAGTCCTTTTTCAGGATGGGCTCTCAAGTCATCCATCCCCAGAGAATGCCTGTTCTTCGGAAGCATCCCCTAGGCCTTCCTATTCGTTGTAACTTGAATGTCTGACCCTGCCTGTAACATACAGTCTGCCTTCGGTCGCAGTTGGTGGGATGAATTCGGACTGTCTCGCCCTGTATCCCTACAAACCACAGACCCAGTTGCAGGCTCACTGCCTCCCAAACTTCAGAAGGTGATATGTTGTTGGTGGAGAAGTATACGCACTCCTGATCTGAGCTGTTCACACCCGCCCCGTGTGATTTCCTGCATCCTTATGATGCCTTCTTCTGTGATAGGCTCTGGAGGAAAGTTAGGCATGTTTTTAGAAGGTATAAAATCTACTTTCTACAAAGATACTGCTTTGGGAGTAAGTTGCAGTGCACAAGTAGAAATAGAGATCAATTTTCATCAAATGGTGGAATCTACTAGAAGTTTTGATTTTTTTTTTTTATGTCTTTTTATTGTATAAAAACAGACTGTCAGTTTGATATGTAAAGGGCTAGGCACGGGTAGAATCTGCAAGCTGTATGAAGAACGTTTGCAAATCAAAGTTAGAAACGCTCTTAGTTTAAAATACCAGATGTTCTACAAGGCTCTCCCCAAAAAGGAAAAAAAGAAAAGAAAAGAAAAAAGAAAAAAAACAAAAGAACTCCATTGTTTCTTTCCCCACTCCCTATTCCCCAGAGGCAAATCATTCCTACGCCTTTCGCTGCTTATTTTTTATTTGTACTTCCATATTTTTAATCACATTTTTTTGCTCTTTCCTGTTTTTCAGTTTTAGGTAGCAGGCATGACTGTTAGCTCCTCACTGTAGAGGATGACAATTTAGCTCTGATACCCTGGACCCGACTGCCCACCACACACACACACACACACACACACACACACACATTCTCACACACTCTCTCCCCCTCTCTCTCTCTCTCTCTTCCATGTGAATGTGCACAGCTGAGGTACACTGTCTTCTGGTCTGCTCTCCTTCGTGGTTTTTTATGTTCCCTACAGTTAATAATCGTCCCCTTTGCGTTGGCTGACTTTTCCGTAGTCCTGTCTCTGCCATTCCCATACGTCTCCAAGAAAATTATAAACCTCCTCTGCATTTGCTCAAGTATTCTCTGTGTCATTTCCAGGGACGGACAGATACACGTCCTTCACTGATGCCTGACCAACTCTGTGGCATCTGGGAGCAGTTCCTGCTGTCCCTTGCCACCTCCCGTCTTGGTCCGCTGGGGGCTTCCCCTTGCCACATACTTGTGTCCTTTTCCTGTTTCCCTTGGCCTTTGTCTTCTCCTTCCTTTCCTGACTCCCTCATTTTGGTGGATGGCCTCCTCTGGTTGTCTCCTGAGAAGGGCATCTTGGGAGACTCATAGATCCATCTTTCATTTTGATCAACAGTGTGACTACATACAGAATTCTAGATTGAATCCATCGTACCAAAGAGTTTTCAAAACCTGGTCCCATTCTCTTCTAGCTTCTAGTGTTACTGTTAGAATCTGTCTGTCGGGGAGCAGGGATACCCTGTCCTCTTCAAGATCCTTCTAGCCAGACTAAGAATCAAATTGACAAAAGAAAGATTAACAGGAGAGAATCCAATATCATAGTGTATGTACAGGGAAGCCTCACAGAGGGGAAATGCCAAAGACGGTCAGGCCACATGAGGCGTATATGTTGTTTTGAGCTGATGAGAAGGGGACAGGGGTCTGGGACTTCAACGGGAAGGAATGCAATTCTCAGGAGAGTGAATGTTTGGCATACACTGAGTGTCCCACTCAGACAGTGGGACACTGAGGACCTTGATCCAACAGGCCTTGCTAGGGTCCTCCCTCGTCTACCACTCCTGGTTCATGGCACAGTGCAATTCTCAAAGCCAACAGCTCTTTCCCTGGACCAGCTCCTCTGTCTAAATTCTTTTAGGCTGTCAAGGGAGATGGAAGGAGCTTTTCCTGAATCAGCTGGATTTTGATGACTTTTTCACTTAAAATAATCTTCATCCCAAAGCAGCCCATCTTGAGGCAGGCTGCCCTTGGCCCGAACAAGTCTGTTGTGATCATGAGCCTGTATCCTTTCTTACTTGTTTTGGTATTTACTCTTTTCTGGAAGCATTTGGCATTTTCTCTTTGTTCCCAGAAGTTTATGATGATTGACTCTGGGTAGGTTTTGTTTTGTTTTGTTTTGAATCCATTTGCGAGGCACTAATGAGCCATTTCAACTGGAAAATTCATGTGCTTTGGTTCTGGAATTTTTCTTGAATTATTTTTTTCATAATGTCTTCCCTTCTTTTTTCTCTATATTCTTTTTCTTAAAACATCCATTATGCAACTTACGTGTTTCCTCTATGAATCCACTAGCTTTTGTTTTGTTTTGTTTTGTTTTGATCTTTTGTCTCTCGTTTTCTCATTCTTTCTGTTACCTGCCCCCTATTCCCTACCATCTGGGAGATTTCCTCAGCTATAACTTCCAACCTTGGTTTTATACTCCTGCCATCACCTTTTCCCGTTATGCTTGTTTGATGGCGCAACAGTATTTTGCTCTTTCTTTTGAAATGAAATGGAACACTAGTGAGCTTGGAAGGTGGTGTCTTAGAGGCAGTGAGGCTCTAACAGGATCCCCAGAGGCCAGCAAGAAGGGGGCCACAGCGGGCTGTAGGGAAGGTCAGAGTCCCGTCCTGGCAGCGTCTGTGAGAAGCCGGATTCCACCAGACAGGCCCAAGATGGCGGCGCCACGACCGGAAGCTCTGCTTCCCCACACCAAATAATGAATATTGTACTCTTTTTAACAACTGCACATAAAAGGTAGAACCCCAAACCCCTGCACACAGCTTGCTCTCTCTTAAGCTTATCTACTCCTATCTTACAAGTGTACTTTGTTTTTGTTTTGTTTTGTTTTTTTAAAGATATTATGTTTTAAGTAATCTCTCTGTGGGGCTTGAACTCATAACCCTGAGATCAAGAGTTGCCTGCTGCACCAACTGAGCTGACCAGGTGCCCCTTGAGTGGGTATTTTTGGTTTAATAAACTTTCCCACTTGTGTTGCTTATCCACTGTGTTGTGTGTCTGTCTTTGAATTCTTCTTCATGTTGAAGCCAAGAGCATTCCAGGACATCTTTGGGACGGACTGGATCAGGAGCCCAGGGTCTCCCCAGTTCACATGGCAGCAAGTGGAGCCTGTTGTCTGGTGGACTTCGGTGTAGGGTACCCTTCTTGAACCATTTTGTTGGGGGAGGGTCTCCCTGACTATCCAAGTCTTTGAGTCTTTTCTCTTGAGCTTGTTGGGAAATTTGACCCCCTGCCTAGAGGGTGTAAACCTGGCCCATTCTACAACCCAGAATGAGGGAAGGAGCCTGGGAATATCTTTGTCCCAATATGCAGGCTTTCTTACGATTATAGGGGAGGAAAAATAATTTTCCCTCTACCCTTCTAGGTTCCTGGCTGAGGTACTTTTATAATAAAAGACAGATTAACAGGAGAAAAACAGAAGTTCACAAACATGGATACACTCTATATACATGGGAGAGACCCAGAAAAATGGAGTAGTTCCCCAGAACGGCTCAAGCCACCACCTTAAAATACTATTTTTAGCTAAAAATAAAAGAAAGATGTGGGGCTGGTGGGCAGGGGACGAGTGTGGGGAGGTTACCAGGAAAAGGACTATAACTGTGTTAAGGGTGTTATACAGATTTAAGTCCATACCTTCCCCATTGACAAATTTCTAGAGATTGTTATCCTTTCCCTGCTATTGAGAAGAACACGCCCTTACAAATGGACATTTCTCTTATAAATGGCTCTTCTGAAAGGTCAACTTGTACTCAGTTTTCAGAGCTGCTCCGGTGTCTGCTATTTCTTAATCAGCCTAAAATAATCCTTATGCCAGGGGTCCCACGGTCTGCTGCCCCCCACCTGAACCCCCCTGGTCTCCTGATAGAACATGTGCCTCAGCTTTCCTGCTGGCCCTCACCCTGCCCGCTGGGTAAACTTGGGTGCAAAGGGGCAATTTTGATCTCTGGTTTGGGGAGAGGATATGATGGTTTGGCGAATGGACTTCTGGCTCTCTTCCTCTCTAGAGCTCCTGCTTCCCTTCTGTTTCCAGAGGCACCAGGAGCCTTGTGCAAATCCGCTGCCTCTTGTCTCCCCCACCAGCACTTCAGGGGGCGGCTTTCCACGTCTGTTAAGTCTGTTTTTAGTCAAAATTTCTCTTGGCTTCCAGACTTTGTTATTTTTCCTTTCTTCTGCTCTGGGGCTCTTGCCTTTATTTTTTTCTTCCCACCTTTGGTCATGATTTCATGGGGGACTCAGAGGAGCTAACGGGACCGGAGTCTGCCAGCTCTAAATGAAAGGCACCAGGGAGACCTCCCATTGACCCCTTGGACTTGCTCTTTCCCCTACACAGCCCCCCATTCCTGAATATTCTCTTTCGTTCCTGAACTTGACTCTTGTGTACAATGCTCTGCCAAAGCTCACCGTCCCTGTTGCCTCCTTCAGTGGTGTTTCCTTGAGGCAAAGACCCACATCTTTGTTTGAGTTGCGCACCAACGGTGGGATTTCAGATGTGATCTAGTGATGACACAAGGATTGTAGGTGACTGTGGGGACGGCCGGCCCTTTCCACTGTCATTCACATTAAATAAGGCCATCTCTGTTCTGTGTCTGTGTGGAGCCAGCTTTGCTGGAAGGTCTTACAAGTGGAGAGGCAGTTGACCTGAGCGTTAAGATTCAAAAACACCTACCCTTTCAGGTTCTCCTTCTTAGCTGGTGGTGCCTTCACTTCCTTACCTGCGACTTTGACAACATTCCCCACTTCTATTTATCAAGGGCAAAGACTCAAATTCTTCAACTGCTTTAGAACGGCTGCCAGGGCAGCAGCAAGCTCCGTGTTTGTATTTTGACTGACTCTGGCTAGAACTTTAATTACAGCAGAACCCACAGTATTTGTTCTTTTGAATCCCAGGAGATCATCTTCAAGAGGCTCTGAGTCCCACGAGCTTAGCGAGGGAGGAGATGAAAAGAAAAAGCGAGACTCTCGGAAGAGCGGCTTTCTCAATTTAATCAAGTCCCGGTCCAAATCTGAGCGGCCTCCCACGGTCTTGATGCCGGACGAACCGTCCTCGCCAAAAGGGGCCGTCAAAAGTCCGGCCACGGACACCCCCAGAAAGGACGCTAAGCCCGCAGAGCACAACGGCAGTTCGGAGCAGACAGAGGAGCTAAAAACCCCCGACTCGCTTGAGGAAGGTCACGGGGAGGACCTGGGCAGGGTGGAGCGGAGCGACGGCAAGAACAGCCCGCAGGGCGGGCGAAGGTATGGGATCCAGGTGATGGGCAGCGGCCTGATGGCGGAGATGAAGGCCAAGCAGGAGAGGAGAGCGGCCTGCGCACAGAAGGTGAGGCTGGGTCCCTTCTGACTCGGTTGTGTGGCTTCGCCCCCTCTTGGTGTTCATTGGCGAGAGAGGTACAGAGCTAGCCCATTCGGTTCAGTACAAATCCAGAACCAAAAGCCTTTATCCGAAAGAACCCAAAGCACAGATGACGAAGACATGGCCAGCTTTTCCCTCCAGCGCGAGGGTCCGCTCTTCTGAGCCACAGCGTTTGAAGGTAAGTCGTTGGCTGAGAGTCTGCCAGCCTGTCCCCACCTGCGGAGGTGCTTCCTGTGTGAGTCAGGAGCCTGGGACCCCCAATGCCTGGAAATGCACACAGCTGGGGAGAGCACCAGTCTGTTGAATCCAAGATGAGACCTGAGCGTGACCAGAAACAACGGATAGAGGCTAATAAAGATACCAAAACTATGGGGGTGCCTGGCTGGCTCCGTCAGTAGAACATGCAACTCTTGATCTCATGGTTGTGAGTTCAAACCCCACGTCAGGTGTAGAGATTACCTAAAAATTTTAAAAAACCTTAAAAAAAAAATACTGAAACCAGATTCTAATTATATAGAAATAGATCTCCTTTTCAGTTTTCTCAGAGTTCCGCTTTCCAAACCTAAAAATTCCTTGCTCTGTTTCAGATTTTAAAGTCAAAAGGGAAAAAAAGTAAAGGTGTTCTGTTAGAATTAATTAAATACTTGATCAATGAGATATATTGTGGATTGCTTCAAGAAAAGCTTGATCATTTCAAAATTGCCCAGTCCTCCCAAAATCTGACTTAATATATCATTTATCCTTCGCATATCTTTTAAAATAGACATTGTGGTGTTTTTTCTTCCATTATCTCTCCTTTCTCTTGTAGCTACTTGAAAGATTATAGCTTTATTGTGATCGCTAAGATCAACATACCCATGTTAGCCCGGGTTTTGGGTTTTGCATGTGTATCTGAGCTCTTTTTCATCTACGTAACTGGGTTTCCCCAAGAAAGGAAAATTGCTTATCTGTCTTATTTGAAGTATGAGAATAAATGGTTCACCCCAATGACCCGTTGATTTTTAGAAAGTTACTCGTAAACTGTATTATATACCAAGGTGTGGAGGGGTTTCATATGGCTTAACAGCTGATTATTTTTTCATTAAATCCTGCATCCCACATGACTTTACAACTGTTTGCCGTAGTTCTCCTACCAGCACAGTAGTTACCCAGCAATTTTCTCATGACAGATCTCTGCTAACTTACTCATTGACCCTTATGGAAGGCTGAGGAGGGTGCAGAGGGCAGGACCACTTGACTGTATTCTGCTAATTCACTGGTCAGAATTCTGAATAAGCACTGTGACCACATCACTGGTGAGTCACACGCCCAAGGAAATGTTTAAATTTCAATCCATTTTATAGAATTTCTTACAACAATGAACTGCTGTTTTCACTAATGAGCTGCTTATTTTATCACTTTTTTCATGGATGAACAGCTGCTTTTTGGTAGAAAGATGGGACGTGCTGGAGGGTTTTTTCCATGCATGTTGGATTGGATACATAAATTGACTCGGAGTGACAACATTCCTGTGGTTTAGGTCTTAGGTGTTGAAGGCTTACAGTAACGAGCTCCTAGCGCCATCTTGTGCCTATTTAGAACAATGTCACGTTGTTCCCCAGAGATGGGGACCCCCATCTGGTTGACCCCAGAGATGTCACAGGTTCAGTTCCAGACCAACACAATAAGGGAAATATCACAGTAAAGCACGTCAAATGGATTTAGGGGTTTCCCAGTACATAGAAAATCATGTTTATACCATACTGTAGTCTGTTGAGTATGTGACTGTCATTGTGTCTAAAAAAGCCATTGTACCTACCTTATTATTTTTAACTATTTTATCGATAAAAAATACGATCATCTGCGCTTGCTGGTGGGGGTTCCTGCCTCCATGTTGATGGCTGCTGACCTATGAGGGTGGCAGTTGCTCCAGGGTGGGGATGGCTGTGGCAGTGTCTTAAAATAAGACAACAGTGAAGTTGGCCACATTGATTAACTCTCCCCCTCACCGATGATTTCTCTGTAGCGTGCAATGCTGTTGGACAGCATCTGACCCACAACAGAGCTGCTTTCGCATTGGAGTGAACCCTCTCAAACCAAACTGGTGCCTTCTCAACTAAGTTTATGTTATAATGTAAATCCTCTGTTGTCGTTCCAATAATCATCACCCCGTCTTCCCCAGGAGTAGATCCCGTCTCAAGAAACCACATGCTTCGCTCATGTGTCAAAAGTACATCCTCATTCATTCAGGTCTGATCCCAAGATGGCAGCCACGCTGTCCCCTCTTCAGGCTCCCCTTCCAGCTCTCTTGCTGTTTCCACCACACCCGCAGGGACTTCCTCCCCTGGAGTCAGGGACCCTTCCACGTCCTCCACGAGGGTGGGAGTGACCATCTTCCAAAGTCTGTTCGTGCTGGGTTTTTGACCTCTTCCATAAATCACAAATGTTCTGAATAGCATTTAGAATGTCATATCTTTTCTAGAAGGTTTTTCAGTTGACTTTCCCAGACCCATCAGGGGAAGCACTGTCTATGGCAGCATTAGCCTTATAGAATGAATTTCTTACATAGTAAGACTCGAAAGTTGAAAGGACTCCTTGATCCGTGGACTGCGGAATGGATACTGTGTCAGCAGGCATGAAAACAGCCAACCACAGTGCGCGCTCAGGTGACCAGGTGCATTGTCAATGAGCAGTAATGTTTTGAAAGGAATCTTTTATTCTGAGCAGCAGGTCTCAACAGTGGGCCTAAAATATTCAGTAAACCATGTTATGAACGGATGTGCTATCCTCCAAGCTTTGTCGGTCATTCACTTCTAGGTCGCTTTAGCACCGTTCCTAAGGGCCCTGGGAGTTTCGAAGGACTGAGCATTGGCTCCAACTTAGAATCAGCAGCTGCATTAGGCCCTAAGAAGGTCAGCCTGTCCTCTGAAGCTTTGAAGGCAGGCGCTGACTTCTCCGCTCTAGCTGTGGAAGTCCTAGATGGCATCTTCTTCCAAAAGAAGGCTGTTTGTCTACACTGTCTGTTTCCTAGTGTAGCCACCCTCATTAACTCTCTCAGCTCGATCTTCTGGAGAAATTGCTGCAGCTTCTCCATCAGCACCTGCTGCCTCACCTTGCATTTTTCTGTTCTGGAACTTCTTCAACTTCATGACACCCCTGCCCTCCGCTAGCTTCAAACTTTTTTTCTGCAGCATCTTCACCTCCCTCAGGCCTTCATGGAGCTGGAGAGTCAGGGCCTTGCTCTGGATGAGGCTTTGACTTAAGGGTAGTTGTGGCCGGTGTGATCTTCTGTCCAGACTGCTCAAACTGTCTCCACGTGAGCCATAAGTATGTTTTGCTTTCTTTTTTTTTTTAAAGATTTTTTATTTATTTATTTGACAGAGATCACAAGTAGGCAGAGAGACAGGCAGAGAGAAAGGGGGAAGCAGGCTCCCCGCTTAGCAGAGAGCCGGATGTTTTGCTTTCTTAACCATTCATGTGTTCACTGGAATAACACTTCTCATTTACTTCAAGGACTTTTCCTTTGCATTCCCAACTTGGGTAACTCCTTGGCACAAGAGACCTGGCCTTGAGCCTGTCTGGGCTTTCGACATGCCTTCTCATGAAGCTTAGTCATTTCTAGGTTTTGGTTTAAAGGGAGATGTGTAACTCTTCCTTCACTTGAACACTTAGAGGCCGTTGTAGGGTTACCTACATTGTAGGGTTACCTACAATGCCTGAATTGGAAATTGAAACTGGTCAGGAGTATTCTATCAGAATAATAAAATAGGAAGGATTTTCAAAAATTAGTATAAGGGACAGCTGGGTGGCTCAGTTAGTCAAGCATCTGAGTCGTGATTTTGGCTCACGTCATGATCTCAGGGTCATGGGATTGATCCCATTGGGCTCTGCACTGCGCAGGGAGTCTGCTTGAGATTCTCTCTCTGCCCCTACTGTCCCTCCCCTGCCTCATGAACTTGCTCTCTTAAAAACAATCAAACTTTAAAAAATTAGTATAAAAATATTTTCCCCTAAAATGACTGTATTCTTCATAAAAGCAGCATAAGCCCCATTGGTCAGTATACTGTTGCTAAAATTTATGGTGTCTTCACTCTTGAATAATTTTCTTTGCACTATTCACATATAATACATGTATTTAAAGGAAAAGAGCCGTGAAGTGAACACATGGCACTTCTCTTTTATTAACAAAGGCGAGTAACAAGTACTGAATGCAGAGAGCCCCCATCTTTTCTTGGGGGCCACCTCCTCAGCTGCTGGCACTCAAAGACAATGGATGTCACAGTATTTTATCCTTATTCCACCCTGTCGTTTTTGATACCTATTAACTTCCTCAGAAAGCCGGGAAGGAAAAAGAAAACACAACTCCTCGGATTATATATTAAATGGAGTAAGCGGGGCACCCGGGTGCAAAGTGTGAGGAGGCCCTGGCTTTCAGAGCCCAGCCCAGCACTCACACGCCCGAAAGCCGGTGTCCCCTTGGATTCATGCGCTGGTGGCTTGCTAGTCACAGCCTGGGCCTGGCCATGGTTAAGCAGCACACCTTCTTACCTGTGTCTGAGCACAGGAGCATGTGGCCCTGCCTTCTGGAGGCCAGGAGATGGGGGCGGGGTGTTGCTTAGGCCCCGCCTCTGGGCGGGGCTCTGTTCCCAGGCTCGCGTGCCCCCTGCTGGTCCAGGCGGGGACTTCGTGCCTCTCTGCCCCGTGGGAACTGAGGGCTTGCCTGGGACCCTGAAACGGGGCTTCCTTTCCTTGGGAATCCCGTTTCCTCCGTGACGCCAAACAATGTGCACGTTCTATACATGGAACCTGTGTGCACATTCCTCCTCGGAGACCTGCTAAGCCACCTTCCGCGAAGGAGCTAACGTCGTCGTGCTGAGGGAGCCCGGGACACCTGCTACCTTGGGGTCGGGGCTGTGGGGTGGCGATCTGTGCCAGGGTCTGGCCGTGGCCGACCGGTACATGTGGTAGATGAGGCAGCTCTGATCTGAGTCTCCGATAACTCCTCGTAGAGCATCACAAATAGTGAGAAGCTGGGAAGCGGCAGCCGCTCTGTGCTGCTCAGGTTTGTTGGAAGTGTATGCCCCCAGCGGGAAGTGACAGGCCAAACGTCATCAGCCTCCCGGTCTACCTGCCCAGCTGTGTTGTGGTTTTGAATGGGAAGCAGATGCAGATCGTCTTTGTCACTGGGGAACTTGGGCCTTATTAAGCCAACCGTAGATGTTCCATTTCAGGTAACTTTTTGGATCTAGATGCCCCCCCTTTTAGGTGGGCTCTCTGCACCGTAAGGAAGAGGCAGAGGCCTAGCTTCATGAGTTCCTGCTCCTTCCCGTAGACAACGGCCTCTAACCTCACCCCCTTTTGCTATCACAGACCCCTTTGCCTAGAGCTCTGGGTCTTTTTCTTTTTCTTTTCGAAAGTCTTTTATTTTTGCGAGAGAGAGCCTGAGCAGGAGGGGCAGAGGGAGAAGCAGGCTCCCCTGCTGAGCAGGGAGCGCAGTGTGGGACTCGATCCCAAGACCCTGAAATCATGACCTGAGCCCAAAGCAGACACTTAACCCGCTGAGCCACCCAGGTGCCCATTTTGGGGTTTTTACAGTTAATTCTGTTCATCCATGGCCAGTAGATTAAACAATAGATTTGTGTCCTGTGGTTCTGTGTCAGTGACAGGGAAGGCCCTGCTGGCTCTAGGCCCCTTTTTGCCTATCTTACACAGTTAAGTTGAAAAGGTTTCCACTACTTTTAAAATTTGATTTGGGGAACTCAACTTGGAGAGAGGGTCCGTCAACTTGCAGAGTGTCCGTGCCCCTGCTGCCTGGAGCATCAGGGGCTGCGGAGCCATCGAGGTATCCCCACAGGAAACCCCCACCGGAAACTGGAACTGTCCCCAAGCCTCCTAGCTTCCCTGAGCCCGCGCACCTGTCACCCCAGGGGAACATTCTGAGGGACTGACCACTCTCCGGACCCCAGAGCCCCAGCTGTGAACACAGAACAGAACCTGCTCATTCAAGCTTTGTTCCAGAAGGCAGCTAAGGGAGACAGAAGAGGCGGGACACAGTCAGTGTGAGAATAGTAAAGGGGCCATTATTTGTTGTCATTTATGATCTGCTTATGTTCTTTTTCTTACATTTTTTTTAAAGATTTTATTTATTTATTTGACACACACAGAGAGATCACAAGTAGGCAGAGAAGCAGGCAAGAGAGAGGGGGAAGCGGGCTCCCCGCTGAGCAAAGAGCCCAACGTGGGGCTCAATCCCAGGACCCTAAGACCACGACCCGAGCCAAAGGCAGAGGCGTAACCCACTGAGCCACCCAGGTGCCCCTCTTTTTCTTACATCTTAAATAAAGATATACTTTCCTGGGACTGTGTGCTTGAATTTTTCAGAAGCTTGGGAATGAGGCCATCTCTCAGGAATCCTCCAGCCTGGCCTTGGGCAGCACAGAACGTCTGGATGGAGGTGGGGCAGGTAAGACCATCACCCTCTAAGGAAAAACACTTCCTGTCCGGTTCCAGGAATCACACATGATTGACAGAAGAAATATTAGAATGAGAGGAGAATGGGGCCCTGTGTTGTGGGTTGTCAGCTTTCCCCTGGATGCCATGTCGCTCTGCCTGGGCCATGTCTCCCGCCCTGCTAGCTGTGTGCCAGCACAGGGCACCTTCTCCAATTTCCCAGAGGGAAGAAGTGTCTTTGAGGAAAACTCCCAAACTGTGGGCATCTGAGGAGTAGGGGGAAGACAGGGCCATGTCCAATGTGTCCAATCAGTCACACTCAGGAGGTGGAAGGTAGCCCATTTGTTTGAGATGAAAGAATGTTCTTTCAGCATGAATGTCCACTACCCTTTGGTCCTCTGACTTTTCAGGTGTAGTAAAAGAGTAAGACATGTTTGAAGGGAACTGAAGAGTAACTTACAAATGACATGTCAGGAACCTGGCTTTGCTGCTTCAAAGTCCTGGGTTGAGCTTGGGTATCTTTATGTAAGAGCTGGAAGGTAGCTCATGTTCAACCAGCAGGGGTGGGATGAGGATGACATCCGGAAGCTGTTTGTGTGATTGGGAGGTTCTAAGTGGGAGGTTCTGGGCATCAGTGTAGCTCTCCTTGCTGGGGACCCATAGCCAGACCCCTTCCTGCTCATGATTATCCAGAACCAAGGCACCTGTGGTTGGTCGTTCCTGTACCTGCACCTCGTGCCACATCTGAGAAAGAGCTGAGTGCTTCCAATGCCTTCAGCCCTGCGTGCTCTCCGTCCGAGGCCGTTTGGCCTGCAGGACACCGACACGCTTGAACTTGACGCTTGCCATCTGTGGAATAGTCAGGAGCGATCGGAAGAGCACCACCAAGTTCATTGCTTTTCCACAAAGAAGTGTAGTCTTCCAGCGTGTTCGAGTCTACAAGCATGCTGGAACGACGTGCTTCCATATGGATGTTCCTGTGATGAGAAAGTATGGGAAAAGATTACGGCAGTTTGTACCAGACCTCTCCTAGCTATGAATGATCCGTTTCTTTCTCCTCTGAGTTTCAAGTGTGCTCTTTGTCCCCATTCTCATCGCAGTGCCTAAGCTGCACCCAGGTGTCGCGGAGAGCCGCTTTGGTGTGGGAACACCCGAGAAGAACGCCAAAGCGGAGCCCAAAGCGGACGTGGGCCCCAGGTCGCGGAGCTCTTCCAGCACTCCAACGAGCCCGAAGCCCCCGCTGCAGTCCCCCAAACCCAGCCTGGCGGCGCGGCCCACCATCCCACAGAAACCAAGAACTGCCTCGCGGCCAGGTAAGGGTTCTGCTGGGCAGGGGGTGACCCCCGGGTCAGGCGGTTTCCGGGGCTCCCTGGATTGCGACTCTACCCACAGTTCGGGAGCTGCCAATGATCATGGGCACAGGGGTCTGCAGGAGGGCTCAGAGAAACCTGCCAGCAGTTTCAACAGGGACAAAGGCTAAAGAATTAATTTTCTTTTTTTTTTTTTAAGATTTTGTTTATTTACTTATTTGACAGCGCAAGCAGGCAGAACCGCAGACACAGGCAGAGGGAGAAGCAGGCTCTCTGCTGAGCAAGGAGCCCGATGCAGGGCTCGATCTCAGGACCCTGGGATCATGACCTGAGCTGAAGGCAGACACTGAACCCACGAGCCCCCCAGGCGCCCCTGACGAGTTTCTTTATTCAACACCCAGGCGCAGGGCCTCAGAGACTGCCCCTGCCTTCAGGCCACAGGTTAGAGGGCCACATGAGAGGGCAGCCCTGGGTTGCGCTGGCCCACTGCAGGGCCTCTCTGAGCTTCCTGAGAACGGCCTCAAGGGTCTACACACCCTTCGGGAGGCCCTGCATAAGGATGCAGGCAGTAAATAGGGAGAGTGTAAGTTCTCCTCTTTTTGCCCCATAGTACGTGAAATATTTTGGGTTTAGAACATGGCTTGGCCATCCATGGGCCTGTTTCTGTAAATGAAATGCTGGCGGCATGTGGCCAGGCCACCTGTCTCCATATTATGTCCCGCCGCTCGGCTCTCACACGGCAGAACAGAGCTGTTGTGACCGAGGCCGTTTGGCCTGCAGGCCTGAGATATTTACTGTTTGGCCCTTTCCAGAAGCAGTTTGCTGACTCTTGTTTAGAAAATCTACTGGTAGAAGAAACTTAGAAATGGATTAGACTCTGCCTTTTTTTCTTTCCTACAACTGCTCTTCCCTCTCAGCCTTTTTTTTTTTTTTCTTTTTCCCCCTTTATTCTTTTTTTCTTTTTTTATCTCTTTTTTCTCTTTTTCTTCCCCCAATGGCCTACTATGAGAATTTTTAAACATTAACAAAAGTAAAATGGATAATGTAATGAACCTCATAGAACCTCTTCATTGTCTTCCCTTGTCGTAAGTAGGCAAGTAAGGGTAAAGGTGCAGAGGGTCAGAGTATCCTCAGCACCGCCATCCCTGCTGATATTAACCAAACACTGTGTCAAGCGCTGTTCTAAGTGTTCTACGTGTGTAAACTCCATATGTCCCCACCACACCTGTGGACGGTGAGGACCCTCAGTTGGACAAGTCCCACAGCTGGTGAGCAGCAGCCAGACGCTGGGACACCCCCAGGGTGACCACTCCCACCAGCCTCCTCCCCGTAGGCGTGGGTGCTAGAAAGACAGACACGCAGCTCACCACAGTCATTCATCCACACGCAGAGGACTGGGTGCAATGAGAAAAAAGGCAGCGTCCCACGCACCTTCCACTGTGGGGAATCCCACTGTGGATTCATTCCACTGTGGGTCTTTCCCATTTTCCCTCAAACGTGTCTTGTTCACCAAGCGGCCAGCTGGTTAATGCTTGCCGGTCTCCACAGCCCAGTCATCCCTCAAGAAACCCAGTGCATGGTCTCCAAAGCACAGCCGCAGAGGGACCCTGGGGTCACGTCAGGCCTCTGACCCTTGGAGCAGATCTCTTCGAGCATCCTAAGTCTGCTCAGACCGTTTTACAGACCGAAGTTTGTTATGTTGGGAAACACGGAACATTTCTTGGTGCACACAGAGTATCGTCATAATATAAAGAGTGCGGAGAATGAAACCAAAAAATAATAATAATAATTGGAAGAATTGTTTTAAATGACTACTCAAAATCAGGCCGGTATTTTCATCGACAAGGTGTAGCTCTAGTCTGTGATAAGGGAAGGGCTCTTACAAAACGGACCTAGCTCGTACAGTACTTTGGCTCCTCAGTTGGGAATTCTGAATGTCAGATTAGCTGGATTCCCGGTATTCTGTCTCAAGGAGCTTCTCTCTTCAATTTATTTGTTCAGTGTGTTCATTTGTTCCTTAGCACTGACTGTATCAAGACTAGCGCTTGAGAAGTCAGCAGGCACTTCCCGGTCCGCTCGTTTCCTCTCCACAACCCTGAGAGACTGTTCGAGCGGGGAGCTCTTTCATATCCTCTTCATCCAGTGGAGCACGTAGGAGAGTTGAATCGGAAGTAGAAGGCTGAACAGAGCCTGACTGAAAATTGTCGTCTTTGTGCACGCACGCACACATGCCGAGTTCAGATAGCCTTGCCAGCCACAGAGCAGAGGAAGGAGAGCGGTTCAGGACATCCTTTCAGTTAAAGTGAGAGAGTACAACCTTTAGAATGAAGAGACTGGCCTGCACATCCTAGCAACGTTGTCGTTTTCTTTCAGCGGGTCATCTGTTAATCTCTTCATTTGTCCAGGGATCACCGAAGTCCTTCCAGTTCTAAAAGTCTGGGATGCGAAGTTATTCTTAGTGGTCTCGGTCTATATAGGTGCGCGCACCCATGTTCCTACGTGCATATGTTCGTGTGTATTTCGTGACCGCTTCACTGGACTCCGCAGCAGGTAGAAGGAGGAGGGTTATCAATGTCACATGTTTGAGGAATATCCAGCCGCCTCTGTGTCTGAGGCAAAAGGAACATGGAGTTCACTTAGAGCATAATTTTCAAATACCAGCTCATTGAAATTCTGTGTCTACAAGATAAATTCACATCTGTGATTTTTAGAGATTTTAACCTTTCCTAAGTTTTAATTACTTTTCCCCCTACTGTTTGTAGATGTTACCTGCAGGAACACAAAACTTGGGTTTTGGCCAAAAAAGTTCTACAACGCTTTTAAAAAATCACTGGCCGTTCGTATTTAAAGATTAGCCTGGCTTATGTTTTCGGAATCCGGTCTGTGGAACAGTTTGATTCATGCGTTTGTGTCTCTCCAGAGGACATCCCAGACTCTCCATCCAGCTCTGGCTCCCCTAAAATCGCTCTTCTTCCGCCTGTTCTGAAGAAAGTTCCATCAGACAAGGAGAGAGATGGCCAGAGTAGCCCCCAGCCTAGTCCCAGGACATTTTCCCAGGAAGGTAAGAAATGTTTCCGGTACGTCCGCTTTCTCCAAGGAGAGTCCTTTCAAGAGAAAGGAGTTAATCTTGGACTCAACTAATACCTTAGAGTTTAAATCAGCATCCCTTGGACTAAACTTTTGGAACCAGAGCAGTTTTCCCATTCAGAAACTTGAATCGACATTTCTGATGATTCTGGATCTCAATGAAAGACCATACACAATGAGTGAAAATATACCAGACACCCGAAGCCAAGGTTTAACTTCTTTATAATCACTAGGTGCTCCTGCACGGGCTCCCAGCAGTTAAGGAGTGCCTTAAATATGTTGTGCCTCATCGCGGGGACATGTAGAACTCTAGGTCCCATTATTTCCCAGAAAAGCTCCCCCCGGTTGTGAATGATCGCAGGCAGCCCCCGCAGGCCCAAGAGACCTGGCAGCTCCTCCTGCTTGCTCAATCATGAGGTCATGCATTCCTTATTTTCACAAGCGTGGCACCTGCAAGGACACCCTCGGGAAATCATTGTCCCCAGTTGGCTGCTCCTGATTTGCTGGGGTTGGAGCAGAGCAAGATATGCGGGGACTTGGCTGCCCTCTCCCTGAGCAGTGGAGGCGAGACGTGTTCGGCAACCTACCATTCCTCTCTGCCGCCCCTCCCCACTTCGCTCAATCTGTTAAAAACACTATGGACGGTTGGGTTCTGTCCTTCATACAGAGTTATATAATTGCTGTCTTGAAGCCCCCACCTGTAAGGACGTTCCAGAGCCACATGAGTCATCACGCATGACCGGATGGCGCCTGTTATGGTTTGAAGCTGCTTGGTTTTCTTGTAGAGGCCTGATGGCTGTGGAATTCCTTGACCCTTCAGGCTCTGACATCTTCCCGCCCTGGCCTCTTTTCTGTTATTAATGGTAGTCTCGTGTTGAAGTTAATAGAAAGTATTTCTGAGTACTATCTTTGTGGCTTGGGAGAATAATAATAATTCAGAAAAAAAAGAAAAACATTGCCTGCTTTCTTCTCTCCGTTCTGGGGATTCATTTGGTGGGTACAGGCTTCACGCACAACCTGTGGGCTATAGATAAAAGAAGGTAGGGTTTGGACCAAAGCTGATAGAACACTCATGTCAAGCAGAGCACTGAAAGCCAGGAGAGGTAACCGGTGCCGAGAGTCTGTTTACATGGAAAGGACAAACACAGATTTGCTGTGATAGCCGTAGCCCTCGGAAGTCTTGGCGTAGAGGGCAGAACCTTGGTTGGTGGCCAGTCGGACCCATGAGCCGGCAGCAAGCGTCCCGGGCAGCCCCTCCCCCATGCCTATCCTCGTCTTCCCTTCTTTCTGTGACTGCCGACTTCGCATCGTGACCTGTAAGGAAGTTCTGGAAATTGCTCCACTTTTATGAAAAGCTATGTGTGCTAGATGCCCAGACGACGAAAACAAGGCCGCGAGGAAGCCACTAGCCTCCTGAGCTGAAAATGGGTGTCATGGCGCCCCTGGTTCAAGTGGGTGAATACCAGCGAGCCCTGGCCTGCTCCGGGTCCCTGAGCAACGTCTTTGCCCCTCAGACGTTTCCGAGCTCTGGGGCAGACGTTTGACACCCTTCCTCATTCTCCCTCTAGAGGGAACACCGAGGGTGATGCATGCCCCCATCTTTCTAGGTAGGGCCTGGAGAGTTTTGCCCGGGGATCCACAATGAGTTAACCACAGAGATCACTGTGGTTGTCACTTGGTATTGAAATTGGACTGAAAATATGCGTGCATCTGAGAGGAGTATGTAAAGTCTGCCCAAGGTGATAAGAGTCCGACCTGTTTGTTTATCAGCTCCCCAGCTCTGCCGGCCCAGGAATGATAGCCGCTCGCGAGCCTTGTCTTTTTCTTTAGAAAATACTCCTGATGTTCTCATTCCTGTTTTCTTGTGCATTATTCATGCTGGTTACTTCATTTCCTTGTTCTGTGCCTCCCTTTGGACTAGCGTGCCCAACTAATTTCTGAAACAGGTAAATTGCTATGATTCTTCTGGTTTGTTCCATAGTGAATGTGATTTTCGTTAATCCATCCTGGAATCAGAAGTGATAACACGGGGGGCCTTTTGTTAGCACCCCTGGGGGGGGCAGACTCAGAGCTCACCTCATTTTTGCACCACATTTCCATAATGTTGGCTGTTGAATTCTGTAGGTGATGGTGTATCTGGGCAGGCCCAACACTGTAGGTTCCTTAAATCCTAAGTGGGGTGGGTTCTCTGATATTTAATTTTTCATCCTAACAGTCGTTAACATTATTGTCAACACAGTGATGTATTTGCTAATATAAAGGGTAAAACGAATCCCTTTTCCTCAGTAGTGCAAAGAGGAGATTATTACAAAAGACATTCAGATCATGACAGTGACAAGCCTTCCAGTGGAGGGAAAAGATCTTCAAAACTGTACTCCACCATTGCAGAAGAGGAAGTGAATGCAATTGGGCACAGGAAGTCACAGCCAACAAATGGTTAGAGCCTTCGGTTATCATCCCTCGCTGACCCAAAGCTTCCGGACTGGCACTAACAAAACCGAACTTTAATTGAGTAACTTCTCTCCCAGAACCAGTCCAGGGATTAATTCGGACAACTGCTTTTTTTGTGTTTTTTCTTTTTCCTAAATGGCAACAGGATGGTCCTTCCCTTTGGAGTAAAAAGAAAAAAAAAAAATATATATGAACTTAAAAGTCTAAATTCAGAAACCGTCAGGAGGAGGATCAAGTTACTTTGGAGTAGGGTGACTTGTCCTTTCAAAATTTTGTGACCATGTAGGTTCATTTTTATATTTGGGGTCATACCTCCTGTTGTCTCGATCTCTCTACTCTTCTGTTAGATTGTAATTGGGATCGGATCAGAAATTCTGAGAGTAACACAGTTTCTGCCTTTCTCGAGTATTGGCCGTAACGCCTTACCTTACACTCTTTTGGGAAAGGAGCCATAAAAAGCCAGGACTAAAGGCAGACCTCACACCATGCCCACGACCTCTCCTGGGACATTTGAGGACCCCTTAGGGAGACAGAAAAAGTACCAATTAACTTTTCAACCTCGGAGAACAGTTTATTCAACTTTACAACTCGTTGGCACCTGTCTTCCGTTGGACACTGTGGTAAATGGTAAACTCTGCCATGTTCAGTGCAGCCGAAGAGTCCCAGGAGACAAAAAAGGAGACAGATTTCCAGTCGGCTTTAATCTCCAGCAGGGGCGATGTTAGAGCAAGCGTAGCTGATCCGGAGAGGAGACATGTTTTCTGTGACTCAGTACTGATGATCTTCCTGGCTGATCACTTTTTATAAACTTACCTGGAAAAATCTGAAAGGGCGTCTTTGTATCATAAAAGAAAAAAAGATACATAAAATATCCTGATGAGTGAGATTCCTTGGAAATACTTCTTCCCTTGAAACAGGGCACTTGTCTTCCTGTAAAACTCTATGGGGCAGTTAGCATGTGAGTGAGCTTAGAGTCCCAGTGACGAAGGCACGGCCGGGCCCCTCACAGCCTTCTTAGCGCCCTGGACAGCAAGTCAGTGGGCATGATCTTATTATGGGGCTAACTCTTTTTTATTGCAAAAGGAGAAGCCATTCTCGAACTCCAGCACTTCCTTAGCTGATAGTCTGACTCTCGTGACCCACCCTCCAGCTTAACAACCCACTGAGTCCCCTACGATGGCTCAAACGGGGACCACTGTCTTTGAGAACTTCCCTTGACAGAGGCTTAAAAACCAAAACGACGACAAAAAAGCACCTACTGGTGCCCCACGGGCAACTACCTTTGGAGCCAGCTTTCTTGGCCAGTGCGGTTGGATGAGCCATAAGCTCTGACTTGCCTGGAGATCTGGCACACACCAGCTAGTTGCTGGGGTGGACCAGATGGAGTGAAGGACGCCATCCACAGCATAGGTCACATACGAACGTTCTGCCTGGGCCAGCAGGTAGCACGTGCCCTACCTAGAGAAACTTTTAGAGGATTTCCTGAAACTACTAGGTCAACCATACTTCAATTAAAAATTTAAAATAAATAAATACCAGTGATGCCCCAGACACTACTGTGGTTGACCCTATAATCAATCAAACAAACAAACACTATGACCCATTGTTTTTGTACATAAAGTCTTATTGGCACACACACTCGCGCACGTGCGCACACATGGATTTCCTGTGTGTTTGCTTGTAGACACATCCTTACGATAACTTACAATAGACACATGCTTACAATAACTCTTCTCTCTGTAAGAGATTGCCTCTGATATTTTCCAGAAAATCTGTTCAAGCGGTAGAAAAATTAAAGCAATGAATGCCTAAGACATTTTCTGAAGAGAGGTAGAGTTCTTCTTAGAGTCTGTTGAAACAGGAGCTCTGTCTCTGTGTGGCCTCTTCTGATGAGGTTACACAGATGTTTCTAGAGTTTGAAAATTTGCATTTGAACTATTGTATCAGTTGACTTCTCTCAGGAAGAAGGCAGCTTGAGGTGACACATTGTCCCTGCTTTTGAGAAGCCACTGAAAACACTTCACACAGCACACACACCGAGACTGCCCCCAGGACCACACTGAACCTGCAGGAAGGCCCTGAGATAGTGAAAAGAGGCTGATGACGGGCATAAACCAAATCATCGGAAGGCAAGGAATTCTGTGCCCTTTGCAGATTTTTCCATGACCTCTTCAGCCTACAGTCCTCACCATCGTGGGCTGCATCCAAGTTTCATGGAATTCAACAGGACCATCTTGTATTTGCTTTTCTGCCTCAGTTTCTTGAAATACAGATGGGAACCCCCCAAAATGTAATTTTTACGGGAGCTTCAATTAAAGTCATTTAATGTCAGAGATTTGAATTTTGTTTTGTTAGTGCCAACTCCTGTCTTCATCCTTGAGAACCGCAAAGCAGTCTGCTTTCTGAATAGTTAGTTCCTGGCTAACAAATGGCATTCGGCAGAGCGATGCTGTCACACGTGCTGTGTGCCTTCCTCTAAATCCTTCATGAGCAACTTTGTTGATGCTAAAACAGCTTTTTTCTTTTCCTAAATCAAGTACCATGTAACAAACAGAGGCTGTTGTTCTCAAAGCATGCTGCGTAGTTTTACCATGATTACTGTTTTAATTATGTGGCTATTTCGTTTTGACTTGACAGGTATAAAATGCTTCCTTTTCTTTTACTGGAACTCTCTGTCACTTTTGAATTTCATCCCCTTTCCTGTCTTGAGTTTAATGATAAGCTGTGATGTTGTCATTAGAGTGTGTCCTATTTTCTTGAAGAAAATAGGTGGTTTTGGCTTTGTGTGTGTCACAACGTATCCTGTTTGTACAGGCCGTCTTCTTCTGACATTCCTTTTATCTGTCACCTGCTTCTTCCATAATCCAACCCAGAGCCAACCAGTACCCAGCTTTGGCTTATGGTCTGTAAGCTGGTGCTCTGTTTTACCTTTTTTTTTTTTTTCCACCAGATCTGGATTCTACTACCCCTAAAAGTTCTTGAAAAAAAAAAAAAATTAACAGTTGGTCTGCAATTTTGGCTCTTACCAGAAAACATTTAAAAAAAAAATCAGGGCCGGCTACTGAATATTATTTTTAAGGTCATCATGTTTTCCTCCTGGGAAATATGAATGCTCATGGAGCTTAAAGTGGAGAAAAGCTCCAGTTTTCAAATTCTGAATTTATATGCACATTTTGGAAGCTTTAAAATTAGCACATGTATATGTGTATACATGTATTTGAGCATGTATGTGTGTGTGTGTATTTATGCAAAGTCAAAATATCTCAAGAATGACAGATTTCATGTTTGAGCCTCTCTGCACCAGTCATTGGCACTGTAGATGGGAGGTGAGTATACACGAAGCGTTTGTGTTGAATAAATTACCTGTTCAGTTACACAAGTATTTTTTATCATTTTAATGGTACGTGGGATGGCAGTAAACTCGTGCATAGATGACACGTATGGAGATGCCCTAACATGTTGGCTTCACGGCTACTTGCATTGAAGAAGTGGAGTGAAACAATCTGATTTTTCTTTTTTATCGTGCGTAAAGTCAGGCATTACATCGGGCTGCCTAGCAGAAGGTTCATCTAAATTAGTTTTAAAGAAAAGGAAAAAAAAAAAGCCTGGATTTTATAAATATTTTAAAATGATTTCCAGAGTTCTAAGTTTCAAGCAGACATAATCTTATTTGGACTGTTCATTAGCGGGAGGTTTGACCAGACCTACTTCAATATCATTGCAGTCAGCATCCTAATTATATGTAACCAAAACAGTTGGTGCCAGAGTACTGGAAAACAAACTTGACAAAGAACATTCTGCCTACAAAGTTGTTGGCACCCGTGCTCTGGGCTGATGAGAAGGCAGGAGTCTGGGAGAGTGAGCGGATTGGCTACGTGTCAGATTCTCGTTCCCTGATCTCACCTCCTTTGGTCTCTTGTCTGCTCACGGGCCTCCCGACAACGCCAAGGAAATGCCAGCTAGTTTCATGATTATATTCACAAATGTTAGAGTTTATTCAGTGAGAGTGAATATTTTTAGAGTGGACTTTTTTTTTTTTTTAAGATTTTATTTATTTATTTGAGAGAGAGAGACAGTGAGAGAGAGCATGAGCGAGGAGAAGGTCAGAGAGCGAAGCAGACTCCCCATGGAGCTGGGAGCCCGATGTGGGACTCGATCCCGGGACTCCAGGATCACGCCCTGAGCCGAAGGCAGTCGTCCAACCAACTGCGCCACCCAGGCATCCCTAGAGTGGACTTTTTAAAAGACTTTTTATTTATTTGAGAGAGAGAGAGAGAGAGCTGGGAGGGCGGGGGAGCGAAAGGGAGAAGCAGACTCCCTGCTGAGCAGGGAGCCGGATGCAGGCCTCAATCCAAGGACCCTGGGATCATGACCTGAGCTGAAGGCAGATGCGTAACACTGAGCCACCCAGGGGCCTTAGAATGAAATTTTAAACAGTGTCACTGCCTTAGTGAACTGTTTTGTCGGGCCCCTAGAAAGACCGTGTTATTTGTCTCAGGGACTGTGTTGGACAAATTAAAATTCGTGCCTTCGTGACTGGTACTAAGTCCACATCACCAACCTAAAACCCAGCCTGTTAACCAGTGTTTGCTGTATCTTTCTGTACTCCGTCCCCCGCCCTGACCCTAGCCCTGGAGGACTCAAAATCATTGTCACTTGGATGTGGATTGAAGGACATCAAAGGATAGTCCGCTTTCTGCAGGAAGACTCCTATGTGAGATCTCCCTGAATTTCATTGGCTATGCCCCAGCGACCTTGGTCCGTGGTGCTCTGTTTTTACCTGTGACATAAACATTGTTGATGGCATGAATTTCTCCATTCTTAGAGAGTACTCTGATGTCACAGAACATGAATTAGGCCCGGGATTTTTAGGAAGCTAAACTACTGGGAGGGATGAAAACCTTTTGAATCTAAGAATTCGAGCCAGTATGTTTGCTTTGAAGACAAAAAGCAGTGTATCACCATGTTTATTTCTTCTTTTGAACCTGTAGTGTTGGAAATTTATTTTTGAGTCACCTGACAGGAAAAAGTCACTTTTGTTTTAAGAGGGAATCACTAGAATTTTCTAGCAAGATTGCCCTAGTAATGCTCTATTTGGGGGTCAGATTATTGCAAAGTGCCCTCGCAATGAAGATACTGTAAACCCGCTCCTGTGCATATTGCACACGCAAAAGTTGAGAATTGAGAGGACTCTTTGTGTATTACTGTCATATTGATTTTGTGATAAAGGACAAGCTATGTATAGAAACCTATTTTACCTTTTTCCCCAAAACTGATTTGTTGACAACTATCAAAGGACATTTATTTTTTTTTACACGATTCAAGCTAAAAAATAAAATCAGTTGTGATGTTTCTCTATCACTTTTCCATCTGAGGTGTTAGGTATAAAGAAGTCACATTTTTAAAAATTACTCATTTGGGGGACCCCTGGGTGGTTCAGTCAGTTGCTTAACCTGCCTGTGGCTTGGTATTTTTAATTAAGTGGGATCTGTACGCTAGATGTGTGGTACCAGTGAAGCTGTGCTGTAGTTGTAAAGAACAGGGTCTTTGAAGGAGAGAGTCAGTTTATTTTTTTAAGATTTTATTTGTTTTAGAGAGAGGGCATATGAGCAGGGGGAGGGGCAGAGCAAGAAAGAATCTCCAGCAGACTCCACTGAATGCAGAGCCTGATGAGGGGCTTGATCTCAGGACCCTGAGGTCATGACCTGAGCCAAAACCAAGAGTCAGATGCTCAACCGAATGAGCCATCCAAGTGACCCAAGAGAGACCCAAGAGAGATGTCCAGTGTCAACCCAGATTCCACATTTACAAAACCTGTCTTCCAGAGTAGCTGTGAGGAGCAGAATCGTAGAGCGGAGCCTGTCTGACATGACTGGTACCCAAGGCTCCGTTCAGGCAACTGGTCTACCACCATTGCCTTGTCAAGTCTCGGGATCCTTCATGTTTATATGTGATCAGAGCAGGGAACAGTCCTGGCACGCCTGTTTTCCAGAAGCTAGTTCCAAAAGAGTTGATTGCACCATCAGTGGTATTCATTCCTTTGACAAGACTTTAAATGGTTGTCTTCCTAGAGAGTAAGAACAAGGTTTGCCAAGGCTTGGAAAGGTCTCACCACAGTTGCTGGGCCCTTCCTCAAGTCCTGGCCCCAGAGCAGAGGCAAGCTAACTCTAGATGGTGGCAGAAGGCATCATGAGGGACATCTGTCTGGCCACACCTCCACCGGGCTTTGTCTTGTTCTCTCGGCCACACAAGGGGCGTGAGGGGTCAGAGGAGCCCCTTCTCTTCCACCATCCTTACCCCCAGATTCGCAGCCACAGCTGTGAGAGGTTTACCCTCTCATAGACTGGGCTTTTTATGTTTTCTTCTTTTGTTTTTCTTTCTGTTGTGTTTTTTTTTTTTTTTCTTAATTTTCGTCTCGAGTCTCTACACGTAGTTGGTGAATTGTTTCTGTGTCCACTCCCCCCCCAAGCCCTCCTGCCTCTTGGAGCCCCTGCATCTCACCCCATTACTGGTCAGGCCATTGACTGTACCTTGTTCCTCAATTATAATGACCCCCTTCCCTTTCTGTTTCAGTTTCAAGGAGAAGCTGGGGCCAGCAGCCCCAGGAGTATCAAGAACAGAAGCAGTGGTCATCCAGTAAAGATGGCCGCCAAGGCGGCAAGTCCAGCGACTCTGGTGAAGAAGCGGAAAAAGAGTTTATCTTTGTGTAAAGGTCCCCCGTGCCAACGGCACAGGGTGCTCGGTTAGCCGTCAGAGGGGAATCAAGGGCAGCACCTCTTCCTACTTCCGACGCTCTTCTCTTGGTGCTTTTTTCTTTTCTTTCTCCTTTACTTACTTTTTGAAAACAGAAATGGACCCATTGAGGGGTCTTCTCCCCACCTTGGATTTGAGTTTGAAGCATTTCTTCATCTGCCTTCAGTGAATGCCAGCAACTCTCCATGCATCCTACTTGAATTTTCTCTGAGGCAGCTACAGTTTGCCCTGCAGGATGAGTTTGGGGAAGTAAACAGAGGAACTGGACACATAACTCACGCAGGTAACACCATCGGCTGACCGTGGGGCACTGCCGTGGGTACCCGTGTCACATCTGCACTTGACTCGATAGATTTATTCTTGATGTATGCAATTGCACATTGTGAGTATATTAACAGAGCACACTAATAAATAATTTGTATAAATTATATATATTAGATCTCGGCTATGGTTTTTACATTCTCCCATGGGGAACTTCTTCCTTCCTGATGTGGAATTGTACATTTAAATTTGGTCGGTGACCGTTGCAGGACCGTCAGTAAGCACAGCGAGGAACAGAGTGAAAGAGGCCCACGGCTGACACTGCCATGTGCCCGGGTTAATGTACATAGTTGATTGGAATGAAGTTTTATGAATATTTGTGATTTTCAAAGGCCTTTAATTTCTGTCTGCATATTAGCTTTTAATGTATGACTTGAAGAAAGAATACTTTGACCCCTGTAAAAAATCAAAATACTACTCTTTTTAAGACATTTCACAAATATTCACTTAAATTACAGGCTGAGGTATTTTATTCATATGTATATTTATATCAATAAAAAGATTTTACAAGTGGCATTTTGACCTCCTTTGGTTACTTTTTTTTTCTTCAAAGGTTTATTTTAGAGAACAGGAGGAGGGGTGGAGGGGGAGAGGAAGAGGGAGAGAGAATCCCCTGCAGACTCCCTGCTGAGCGTGGAGCCTGATGCGGGGCTCGATCTCACGACCCTGAGATCATAACCTGAGCTGAAACCAAAAGTCGGACACACAACCAATGGCACCACCCAGGCGCCCCTCTGGTTACTTTTTTAAAGTTAGGATTGGCTTGTGGTAATGAACTTTGTTCTTATTTCTAAAATCCAGAATGAGCACAGACCCCAGATAACCAAACCTGTTAGACTCATAATAAATATAGCTTGCTAGTGCAGTGCCTGCTTTCACCTTTGGGGAAAAAAATGAAATTAATCAAAAGTTTATGAGTCTGCTCCACTTCCTGTTACCTCAAATCAAGGGTCTTGTAAGGGGGGCAAGCGTGAGCGATGAATGTTTTGAATTTACAAGCTGTGTGGTTGACTGTTGGCAAGAAGAATCCTACCAGTTGGGGCTTGTGGGACATGACTGTCCCCCACCCCCGCAACTGCACACACAGCTGGCATAGACTGAGGGCCAGGAAATGTGGACCAAATGGTTTCCTGCCACTGCAAGAGATTCTGTGAAGACAGGTGAAGTAGTTTTCCATTGTAGCTCTGCTGGCATCAATGCCCATGGGAGAGGACAGCTCTAATGTCTCTCATGGCTGTCAAAGTAGGAGAAACATGAGGGCAAATATGGCCCTCCGTGAGCTAACAGCCGTATACCGGGTGATCGAGCCGACGTCGCTTGTCAGCGGACCGCAGTGGGGAGGGGGAGTTCGTGTCTGTGGTGCTCAGGAGACCGCAGAGGAGAGGACGTGTGTGCAGGGCCGTAGAGTCATACCATCCCTAAGTGCAGGAACTTGGATTCACAGGAGTGTCCCCTGTAAATACCTGCTAGGACCAGGTGACACCGGACAGTGTGTGCTCGTCACAGAGCAAACAAGGTCCTGCTCCCCTGGAACAGTATGTGCTGAAGACCACACCTGAAATCCCTGGGTTTCGGCACAGGAACTGTTGCTGAGAGAACAGGGAGAAGGCCCCGCAGTGACTGGCCTTGGTGCTTTATTAAGGAGTCGGAAGACTGTATGCAAAGAGGAGCCATTGCCTATTTTTAAGCAATAATAGAAGATCTGGAGTACATAGTGGTCCAGCCTGTGGACCAGGAGGCAAGCAGCCAAGCGAGAATCCTTCATTTCCCTTCACGACAACGGTCAGGAGCTCCCTGTCGAGATGCCTGTTTGAGGGAAAGTGCTGCTGGGGAGAGGGCGGGGGCCGGGGGTGACAGTCTCCGCCTGCTTCACCTGTCTGGCCGGGGGTGACAGTCTCCGCCTGCTTCACCTGTCTGGCCGGGGGTGACAGTCTCTACCTGCTTCACCTGTCTGGCTCCCACAGAGCTCGTGCCCCAGCCACTCCTCCCTGGCTTCGACTGGGCAACCTTCACTCTAGGACCTTCCACTGGCCTGACCAGGACTATCTCTGGGCGGCGCCCAAGGTCTCTCCACCCAAGTCTCCTTTCCCCTTGCCTTCTACGGGTGAGTAACCAGCATCGGGCGTGAGGGGCCCCTCGCCTGCCGCTCCCCCCACGTTTATCCTTCACGGACCTTTCCCCCATAAATCAATCTCTGCAGGCTCATCCCACCCTGGCCTCCGCTTCCCGGAGAACCGGAATCCCCACCATCCTCCGGACCCTGTGTCCCTCAGCCAAGTTCAAGAACATGTGGTGCGTGTCTGCTGAGCTGAAGGTCAGTGCACTTTACTCAAAGTCTGTGGGCTTTTGTTTGTGTGTTTTGTGAGTAAAGTAGAGAATTTATGTCTCAGTCCCTTAAGGCTGCTCTAACAAAAGTACTGGAGACTCGGCGGCTTAAGCCACAAATGTCTTTCTCCTGGTTCTGGAGGCTGCTATCCAAGCTCAAGGTGCCGGCAGATTCGGTGTCTGCTGAGGTCCAGCCTCCTGGTTCATAAATGGCTGTTTTCACCTTGTCACACGGTAGAAGCGACAAGGGAGGTCTCTGCTGTCTCTTTTTTAAAGGCAGGAATCCCATTCGCGAGGCTCCCTTATGACCTAATCAGCACCCTAATGCCCCACCCCCGGATGTCCTCACACTGAGGACAGGACTTCCCCTAAGAATTTGGGGAGGATACAAATATTCCATCTGTATCAACTTATTGCATGTCTCTAAGAGAAAGATACCTTCAAGGCAGAGTGGACTGACGGCTCAGGTCCTCTAGGACTTTGGCGACCCGCCCACACCTCGATTCCAGGACCCACGTCAGTCAAGCACAACAGAAGTGAAGGGAGCCGTGCCCTCCTTCAGGGCCCAGTGGAGCCAAGTACAGAGACTGCGAGAGAGCAGACCAGGAGTCACACAGCCCAGGGAGCCCACTGGCCTGGCCAGATGGCAGGGGCCTGAGCATAGAGGGGTCCTGAGCCTCCCAGAAAAATCCCAAAACAGAGAAGCAGAACGGCTGCTGGGAGGAGTCCTGGAATCTTCCCATGACAGAATGATTTTCCTGCTTGTGCCATGTGCACGCCCGGAATGAAGACTGAGGCTACATCACAGCCCATCCCAGGGGTGGCGGGCAGGGGCCAAATAATCCAAGAGTCCCCTTGGCTTGTTTGGGGCACTGGTGGCTACATCAGGCAGGCCGACCTTCCAATGGTGCTTTTCCTGAGTTTCACATCGGTCCCTTGGGGTCTACTCCGCACGAGGCATTGGCCAGCATTGTCGGGTGCAGGTCAGGGCCTGGAGAGGAGTCAGGGGGCAGCCAAAAACCGGCCTCTGAAAGTTCGGGAGAATCTGGACCCCTGGTTTACGAGGACAGGGAGACAGGCCTGCAGGAACGAAGCAGTGTACCCCATCCTGAGTACCTTGAAGGGGGCACCAGTGCCTACCATTTCTAAATCAAAAATTAAAAAAAATTTTAACTACCTGAATTTAAGTATAGTTACTTTTCTTTGTAAGACTCTGTATCCTGTTTTTATTTCTGTAAAACTGTATTCCTATAAAATTGTATTTCTATAAAGTCTTTATTCTGAGAAGAGGTCACTAGACCTCATGAGACTAGAAAGTTCAAGCAAGGTGAGAGATGGGCTCTAGGAGCTGCCCCAGGCCCCGCGGGGCCGGGCAGATGCTTCTGGAAATGAAAAGGAAATGGCTCTTCTCTGCAGCACAGAGTCCCTCCTGCTGTCTTCAGAGCTGTGTTCTATCTCCTAAACCCACACGTGCCCTGAAAGTCTTTCTTGTTGGCTCCGGGAAGTGCCTAAAACTTAAAAATCAAATTTATTTGGAGGAGCAGATAGTTCCGAGAGTTGGACCAGGGGCTCAAACTTCAGCGTAAAGTGTCATCTTTGAGGCTGGCATGGACACATGTTAACGGGCGCAGCTCTGGTCAGAAGTGAGAAGGTGGGTAGTTTTCCTCCATCAAGGTGAACAGCAGGAGGGCTTGGTCTTCCAAATCAGGACAGCTGTGGAAGGTCACCCCATGTCCAGACCTCTCCAGAGCATCGTAGCTCAACTTTGCCCTCTGCCCAATCCCAATTCCTTCCTTCCTCTCCATCGGTGTTGATCCCAAGAGCGTGTCCCAATAACACTCTTGCGCAACATTGTCTATCTCACAGTTGGCTTTCTGGGAAACCAGTCTGCATCAACTTTGAACAAAATGGATTAAAAATATTTCAATCTAAAGTAGTGATGTTGTTGGGCGCCTGGGTGGCTCAGTGGGTTAAAGCCTCTGCCTTCAGCTCAGGTTATGATCCCAGGGTCCTGGGATCGAGTCCCGCATCAGGCTCTCTGCTCCGCAGGGAGCCTGCTTCCTCCTCTCTCTCTGCCTGCCTTTCTGCCTACTTGCGATCTCTGTCTGTCAAATAAATAAATAAAATCTTTTTAAAAAATTAAAAAATAAATAAAGTAGTGATGTTGAACTTAATTTAACGGACCCTATTTATAGTTCACATCGATAGGCATCGTGACGACTCTGAGACACCCAGGTTCCCTCCCCTGCAAACACAGCGCCCGCCCTTTTCCGCAGGAGCTTGTGGGAGAGCGGCAGAGCCTGCCCTTCTCCCATTGGCCTCTTGGCATTTCCTGGCCTGAGGGAGAATGCCCTCTGGGAGAAGGTCTGCCCTTGCAGCCTGTTCAGGAGAGCAGACTAGTTTTCCATTAGCTGAAGGTGCATAAATGGGGTTCTGGAAACATCCAGGAGTTCCTTCTCCAGCTTCTCCCCGGTGCTGCGGCCCCCTCTCCTTACCACTGTGAAAGAAACGGGCTATAATCTCTTCATCAACAAATATTTACACATCTGCCATCCGTCCAGCACGAGGCTGTGACCGTCCTGTCTCCTTGGAAACCACAGGGGCCAGCAGTACCGAGATCTGCCCTCCTGGAGCGGCCCCAGAGAGCTGAGGTCTCCTGGGAGCCTTGCAAAACCACTGGTATTGGTTTGAGGGGTCTTAACCCCTTTAGGTCAGGTTGGCCCGTTTTATTTCTTCCCATTCAGTCATGTGCTTCCCTCTGTCACCCTCAGCCGCTGCCCCACTGCCCGCGAGTGCTCCATGGCTTCCCTGTCTCTCCGCGTATGTTCCCCTCAAAGGCATCTGCCAACACAGTGGGCTTAAGTACTCAGAAGTTTCTGGCATTTGCAAAGTGCTTCCAAATGCACTATTATTCACAATGTGCAGGTGAGGAAATGGAGAAGCAGGATAATAGTTAGCGGCCTGCTGCAGTTCCTCCAGGAGTAGGGAGAGGATGACAGAAAGAAAAGTGAACAGGACCTGGGCTTTGGCTAGATGTCAGGTACACCATGCTTTACCCCGTACACAGTCCTCCGAGCAGCCCAGGGAAGAAGGTGGCATTATCATCCTCATTTAAAAATAAGGAATTTGGGGGCCTGGGCAGCTCAGCCTGTGGAGCGTCGGCTCTTGGTTTCAGCCTAGGTCATGATCTCAGGGTCCTGAGATCGAGCCCCATTTTGGGTTCCGAGCTCAATGTGGAGTCTGCTTGTCCCTCTCCCTCTGCTACCGTTCCCCTTGCAACTCTCTCTCTCTCTCAAATAGATAGAGAGGGGGAGGACACAGAGAGGGAGAAGCAGACTCACCAAGGGAGCACACAGGGAGAGCAGAGAGAGTGATGTGGGGCTCGATCCCAGGACCCTGGCATCATGACCTGAGCCGAGGGCAGATGCTTAACCCACTGAGCCACCCAGGTGCCCCATAAATAAAACCTTAAAAAAAAAGAACTTAAGACTCAGAGAAGTTGAGTAACTTGCTCAAGACCACACAGTTGATGACCCAAGCAGTCCATCGCCCCCAAATACCATCCGACAAGGAGAAGAGCCGGTCTCCTGATTCCTAGTCCAGAGTCCTGGAAAGCAGGGGAGGAAGCAGTGAGAGTGAGTGATGGGGAAAGTGTGTATACATGTAAGCCCCAAAGGTTGCCCCAGAAAGGGGTACCCTGTCCCCTGCCAGGGGGAAGAAAAAAGCCCTTTTTGCTTGGCATTAACTTCGCTTCTCAACAAGTAGAAGCCAGGCTCCTCCAGATTTCCCTCCACAGGGAGGTTATCCTGGGAGAGCTGGAGGGAAGCGGACCCCCCTTCCAGAAGCTGGGCCGTTTCCTTCAATCAGGAGCCCCAGGGGCTCAGAGCCACGAAACTGGCCACAGCACTGATTGCAGCTTTAATCTCAATCCCATGCAGAGAAGGGGCACTGATTAGCTAACAGCTCTGTCCCAAGGAAAATGCCCGGACATGCTGGTCCATGAACTGCAAGCAGGTGGCAGTCAGGGGGACCAGCCCTCTTGCCCACTCCCACGCCACAGCGCAGCGTCCTTTATGATCAAGTCCAGAGAGCTGGGCCAGGAACGGGGAGGGGAGTAGTAAGGCTGTTGAGCCTAGCTTGGAGCCTAGAGAAAAAGTGACACATGTATACTGTCTCCTTAAAAAATAAAAGTAAAGCACAGAGTAGGTAGTTTCTCCTGCTGACTTTTCAGTCCCAGGCCCCTCAGAGAGCAGGTGGGAATGACAGGACCATGCCAGGAGCTTCTCTTGGCACAGGGACTGCTGTCGGCTGGCTTGTGGGGCCTGGAGGAAGTGGCTTGGCTTTTCATCCCCTATGGAAGGTGTCCGGAGCAGAGTTGGCCATCTGCAGAGCGTGGCCTGCTCCTAGGCTGTGCCACCAGCTCTCGCACGGTCCCCATGGCGTGCCTTGCCTATTGGGGCCCGGCGTTAGCTCTTCCTGCTGACGTCCCCGTGATGGGGATGAGGTGGGAGTGGTAAGGCCTGAACACCAGGGTGTCACAGAAGGGGGTGTATGGCAGGGATCAGGGACCTGCGGAGAGCATGGGAGCATGCCAACTGCTCCTGTCCTACAAGTGGGAAACAAGGATGAGTAGGAAGCTGACATCAGGTGCCCCCAGCTGTCCCCCGCAACACTGTCCAATATCACCCAACTTGCTGAAACCCACAGTGCATTTCTTCATCTGGAAATTGGGGATAATGATTCCTTCTCTACTTCTCTTGCCCTTGGACCCTGTTCTGACATGAATGTCCCATAGCGACATGGCATGACTTCCAAAGCTGGGCCTGAAGAGATCTCCAGCTGCGTGTCGGTCTCTTCAGTAGCTCCCCCTTGGCGTCCAGCTTCCTTGAGGAGCCCAAGGGAGCCATGTGGAGGGGAGCTTGAAGTCTCCCTGCGCATAGCCCCAGCGGAGCTCCTGGCCCACAGGACCAGCTGCCAGCCCCATACAGGACGCCGTTCTTTGGACCACTCAAGGTGATGCCACCAGGAGCAGCGATAAGCCTCCTTTGCCAAGCCCCAGGCCAACTGCAGAATTGTGAGCTAGGAAATGGCTGCTGTTCTCTACTTTGGGGTGCGGTTGGTTACCTAGCAATAGACCATCATGGAGAAGCCACAGTCCAGATGAAAACACGAGCTGTACCTCTGTTGCCGAGTTTCATTTGGTTGAGCTCCGAGGCAGATACCAGGCAGACCTTTGCTAGAAGGTGTTACCCTCGAAGGGAGTGGTAGATAGAACAGAGAGCATGACCTATGCAATGCTGAGAACAGAAATAGCTGGAAACAGGCGGCCAGAGCTGAAAATAAGTTCTGAGTGATCCCAGGAGGACAAAGAAAGTTTCAGTGATCACCGTTTCATAGCAGAAAGGTTCATCATTTTAAATAATTCTCTTCGATATTATGCTTTATCACTTGAAAGTTCACTTGCCTTAATGCCATTTATAGGCAAAAAAGCCATTGACTATATAGGCTATTAAATGGAATGAATTCATGTTTTGGCAGAAAATTCATTGATGAGTAATGCATGTACTCCATGGTACTTTTCTGGGGTACTCCTCCTTGAGACCCAGGTTCCTGGGCCCCAAACTTCAAGTCATCTGTTTCAATTGGGTATTGACCCCACTCTTAGCCACGAACCCCTGCTGCCCCTTCCAAGTCCTGCCCAGTGCATGGCATTTGGTGGGCACTCCACAGATATTTAGAGAATCGAACCAAACTGACTTCTTGAATGAACGTTGGTTCCCAGAGCTCTAAAGGCTTCCAATGGGCAGTATTTTCCTTATGGGCAAGTTAGGAGTCAGTCAGTCATGTTTAAGAGCTCTAGAAACCCAGACCACTTGTAAGAAAAGGTTAATGCCATACCCCATGCCCAATTTATGTCCTCAGGGAATGGAGAAACATTCAGGAATAACAATGAGGAGGATCAATGTTGCCGATTTTATTTTATTTTATTTTTTAACATATTATTAATGCATTATTTGCCCCAGGGGTACAGGTCTGTGAATCATCAGTCTTATCATAATTCACAGCACTCACCATAGCACATACCCTCCCCTGTGTCCATCACCCAGCCACCCTATCCCTCCCATCCCACCCCCCAGCAACCCCCAATTTGTTTCCTGAGATTATGAGTCTCTTATGGTTTGTCTCCCTCCCTGGTCCCATCCTGTTTCATTTTTTCCTTCCCTTCCCCACATGACCCCATGCCCTACCTCTCAAATTCCTCATATCAGAGAGATCATATGATTATGTCTTTCTCTGATTGACTTATTTCGCTCAGCATAATACCCTCCAATTCTATCCACATTGTTGCAAATGGCAAGATTTCATTTCTTTTGATGGCTGCATAGTATTCATATATATATATATATGTGATATATATATATATATATATATCACATCTTCTTTATCCATTCATCTGTTGATGGACATATGGGCTCTGTCCATAGTTTGGCTATTGTGGACATTGCTGCTATAAACATTGGGGTGCACGTGCCCCTTTGGATCACTACATTTGTATCTTCAGGGTAAATACCCAATATTTGCTGTAGAGCTGTTTTGGTACTTGCAAATTCTTTTAGTTTTTGTTGTCTTAGAAGATTTATTTTTATCTTTCCTTCTATTTTCAATGACAGCCTAGCTGAGTATAGTATTCCTGGATGCGTATTTTTCTCATTTAATGCTCTGAATATATCATGCCAGTCCTTTCTGGCCTGCCAGGTCTCTGTGGATAGGTCTGCTACCAATCTAGTATTTATCTGTTGTATGTCACAGATCTCTTGTCCCGAGCTGCTTTCAGGATTTTCTCTTTGTCACTGAGACTTACAAGTTTTACTATTAGATGATGGGTGTGGACCTGTTTTTATTGATTTTGAGGGGGATTCTCTGTGCTTCCTGGATTTTGATGCTTGTTCCCTTCCCCAAATTAGGGAAGTTCTCTACTATAATTTGCTCCAATATACCTTCTGCCCCTCGCTTTCTCTTTCTGCTTCTTCTGGGATCCCAATTATCCTAACATTGTTTTGTCTTATAGTATCACTTATCTCTCAAATTCTCCCCCTTGTGATCCAGTAGTTGTTTGTCTCTCTTTTTCTCAGTTTCTTTATTCTCTGTCATTTGGTCTTTTATATCCCTAATTCTCTCTTCTGCTTCATTTATCTTAGCAGTAAGAGCCTCTGTTTTTTATTGCACCTCATTAATAGCTTTTTTAAAATTTCAACTTGGTTAGATTCTAGTTCTTTTATTTCTCCAGAAAGGGATTCTCTGGTATCTTCTATGCTTTTTTTCAAGCCCAGCTAGCATCTTAATAATCATCATTCTGAATTCTAGTTCTGACATCTTACTAATGTCCATATTGATTAGGTCCCTAGCCATCCATACTGCCTCTTATTCTTTTTTTTTTTTTTTTGAGGTTAGTTTTTCTGCCTTGTTATTTTATGAGAGATAAAATACTGAGAGAATAAAATATTGAAAAGTAGCAATGCCCCTAGAAAAATAGACACTAACCAAATCAGAAGAGATCCAA
Source organism: Neogale vison (assembly GCF_020171115.1). Classification (NCBI taxonomy): domain Eukaryota; kingdom Metazoa; phylum Chordata; class Mammalia; order Carnivora; family Mustelidae; genus Neogale; species Neogale vison. The sequence continues at coordinate 146,649,859 of NC_058091.1, read as the reverse complement.
AACCGGGGGGAGAGAAAGGAAAAAAAGGGAAAAATAGACACACACTCATACATATATATGATCAGACTGGTGAATAGAACAGAGCCACACACTTGTCTGTTAGAAGAGAATGCCTCCCAAAACTTAAAAAAAAGAAAAACATGTATTTACAAACATAAGGGTAAACATGATGAAGGGATGGAATATGACTATAAAGATGAATTTTTAAAAAGGATTTGGGAAGAAGTTGGTTGAAAAAATGAAAAACAAGAGAGAATGTGATCAGGCTGGAGACTAGAACAAAGTTATATGCTGGGGTTAGGGTATATTTTCGTCTGTTAGAAGAAACTGTATCCCAAAATTTTAAAGAAGAAATTTCTTTCTAACAAAAAATAAGGTTAAATACAATGAAGGGATAGACTATGACTATAACCATGAAAATTTAAAAATATTTTTAAAAGGTATTGATAATATAAAATAGTTAAAGAGGTTAAAATAGAAAAGGAATAATTTTAAAAGAATAGAATAAAAATATAAAATTAAAAAATTTAACTTTGCAAAACTAAAGAATCATGGGGAAAAGCATTGAATTGTCTGTGCTGTATTCCCCTACCTCTTGAGTTCCGCAGTTCTCATTGATTAGTGAACTTGGTCTTGCTGATCTCCTGGGGAAGGGGCCGTTGCAGTGATGGTCAAATGTCTTTGCCGGAGCTGGAATTGCACCGCCCTTGCCAGGGGCTGGCTAAGCAATCTGCTCAGGTTGGCGCTCCGGAGGTTTTGTTCCCTGAGCGCTTTCCATAGAGCCCTGGAGGGCGGGAATGAAGATGGTGGCGCCCAGTCTCCAGCCCGAGGAGCTGAGTGTTCCGGTGCTCCTCCGTGTGCCCGCAGAGAAAAGCAGACAATCCCTCCCCTCTCTCTGGCCTTGGTCCGCATTCCAAGCTCACCCAGCCTGTGACCCAGCATTTCTGCCTCTGGCGCGCAGCCCTTTTGGGAGTCTCTAAACCCAGCAGATTCCTGCAGCTCGCTCCTGTGCCGCTCCTCCCAGAAAAGGAAGGTGGATCTCCCTGGATCTGCCGCTTGTGGGGTCCCTGCTGGAAGAGCAGTGGCCCGAATATGACTTGGATCATGGTTTACGTTAACCTCCAGCCGAGAGCCCCTCCTTGGCTCTGTCTCTGCAGCCGGCTTCCCTGCTCCGATACCTGAGGGCTCTGCCACCCTCAGATACCGCTGGTCTTTCTGTGACCCCGCGGGTCCTGAGACCACACTGTCCCCGCCAGGGCTCCACCCCCCGCTTAGCCTCTGTAGTGACATCCCTCAGTGGAGCTGACTTCTGAAAGTCCCAGTTTTGTGCTCTGCTGCTTGCCAGGACTGGCCCCTCCCCCCACAGTCTCTCTTCCCATATGCTGCCTCAGATTCACTTCTCTGCACGTCCTACCTTCTGTAAAGTGGTGGCTTTTCTGTTCCTAGAATTGCTGCTCTTCCTTTCTTCCATCTCTTGTTGAGTTTGCAGGTGTTCAGAGTGGTTTGATAACTGTCTAGCTGAACTCCTGGGACCCTATGATATTCATGTTTTCTCTGTCCCCGCCATCGTGCTTCCCCCCCAACCACGCATTTTGTATGTGCTGTGGATCTTACAGTCATTCTTGACGTGACCAGTCCCTAGAGTAGCGACTGTATTTCTGCCGGCATTGCAGTCTAGACGTTTCTTTCTACTACCAGTATGGACCATCCTGACATTGGTGTGTTTTTGTGCAAATAGCTTTTGTTCACATCTGCACAAGTCTCCCAGGATAAAATTCCAGAAGTTGGATCAGAGCCTAGGAGCATTTTTGTGGTTTCCCAAACTGCTTTCCAGAAAGGCATCATTTTTTTGCTGCTTTCAGCATCACCCAAGATTGCTAGAATTTACTGAAGCCTACTGGCATCAGATATCATAGCTTTTTACATTTTTGCTAAGTCAATAGGCAATGACAGGTCCCTTACTCTTCGCTTTTGTTCTCAGCCACAGGACAACACAGCAATTAGCAGTATATCTAATTTGCCACTTGACTGGTTTACGGAATGGGATGTTTGGCTAGGTCATTTCCACAGGTGATGACTTGCCTTTGGAAGTTTATGGAATCATCCCATTATTTTGATGCTATCTGAACTCCTGGGACCCTATGATATTTCCTAAATGGAAAAGAAGCCTGTCTTTTCCAAATGCCCATCTATATTTTACATTTTGCAGCTTGGTTTAAATCCTGTTCATATTTTAAACGCTTGAAACCAAAGGAGACCGAATTTGGGTGGGAAATACTCATAGGCGAGATGATTTTAAGAGGAATTTGATTTTACATACACACAACTCTATCCAAACCTCCACACGTAATTAACATGCTTCTATAACTGGTAGAAATTATCCCAGCTTTGAAAGAAATCCACTTGTGCTGGATTGCAGTAAGACTCAGTTGCAGGAAGACCATGAGAATGACTTTTTCAATCAAAATATGAAAACTAAAGGATTTCTTTTTTCTGCCCTCCAACAGACCAGTACTGATTAGTTCAATTCAACTCACAGTTACATAGCACTTACTGAATTCACAGTGTATACTCTGATCTACAAAGGCTGAATAATGATCTTTCCCTCCAGTCACACAAGGCTTTATATTATATACCAGTGAACATTTTTCACTTGACAGATATTTCAGAAATTACCTCCAAGACTGCAAAATAACATGTTGCATCTGGAAGATGACAAGACTCAGGGGGCTGTTTGCTGTAATGCGTATTTGTCTTGGATCTCTTCCAAGAGAGCATCAGACATTTTTCTATGGTGTAGCCTCATTTAGGAATGGGCCCCACAGCCTGGTCCAGTAGGGGAAAATGGGCTTCATGTGTTTACAAACCGAAAATCAATAGCCTTTCTTAAATGACTCTTTGTCTTAGAGTGGATGCTTTCCAGTGTTGCTGCCCAATGTGTATTGATTTGAATGGTCTAAAGCTCTCTGTTTTTATGGGATATTGGGAAATGCTTTACTAGAGCTAAAAAGTGTAACAGCCACTGCCAGGTTTTCTGACCAGAGTGTATCAATCGCTGATGGATAGTGATAAGCACTGGCCTAGCTGTACACCTCATTTGCTCCTGGTTGAAAGGTAGGCTAGCCAAGCATATTGGTTATTGACCATCACTGACACTTAAATGAACTATATTGAAGATCGGGCACCGTCTTCACCTCCAGTGAGCATGGAGTCTCCTGGAGGACAGTGACCATCTAGAGAGAATCACCGTCAATAGTAGGTGGCAGGCAGGAGTGTGTTGGGGGTAATGGGAATGTAAATCAGATGACGTGTGAACTAACAACAGTTAAGTACTTCCCCCAGATTGAGCATTGGGTCACTCACTTGATACTTGATACTCACTTGACATTCATGCTTGAAGTCTTCCTAAAAGGCATGTGGGAGGACTTCTTTCCCAACTTTGAAAATATAGAAACTAAGGCTCAGAATAACTAATCAACAGTATCAAGCTCACGTGACCAAGAAAAAGTGTCAGCAGGTGAACCCGGAACAGCCTGACTCCAGGACTAATGTTCTCTCTTTCATACCGTCCAGTTGAAGGAAAGATGCTAGGAAGACACATGTCACATGGGGTCAGAGGGAAGGCCAGTTGGTGGAGGGGACCATCTCCAACATTTGGGACTGTGTGAGGAAGTAAACCGACCCTGTGTTTGAGGCAGTTTGGGCTTCCTGTATACTCTTCTTAAGTTGTTTGGGGTCACCAACATTAAATAAAGCAAACCAGCAAGTATGGTAAATGGTAATTGTATTTGGTTTTTTTTCTAAGGGGAACTTGAGGGAGGTGATAAGAAACAAAGTCAAGAAGAATGTAGAAGGGTCTTATTTTAAATTTAAAATTTTTCCTTTAAGATACATTTTACTGGGACGCCTGGGTGGCTCAGTGGTTTAGGCCTCTGCCTTCGGCTCAGGTCATGATCTCGGGGTCCTGGGATCGAGCCCCACGTCCGGCTCTCTGCTCAGCAGGGAGCCTGCTTCCCCCTCTCTCTCTGCCTGCCTCTCTGCCTACTTGTGATCTCTGTCTATCAAATAAATGAATAAAAATCTTTAAAAAAAAAAGATTTCATTTTACTGAAACACAGATGTATAGCACTGGCCTAAATTCTACAGGAAAAAAGGGTGGGATTCCAAGGGCTTACTTATTTTATTTTATTTTTTTTTTAAAGATTTTATTTATTTGTCAGAGAGAGAGAGGGAGAGAGAGCGAGCACAGGCAGACAGAGGCAGAGGGAGGAGCAGGCTCCCTGCCAAGCAAGGAGCCCGATGTGGGACTCGATCCCAGGACGCTGGGATCATGACCTGAGCCGAAGGCAGCTGCTTAACCAACTGAGCCACCCAGGCATCCCGGGCTTACTTATTTTAAAAAGCTTGATTGATACACTATTTTTTAACTTTTTTTTTTTAGATTTTATTTATTTATTTGACAGAGAGATAGAGATCACAAGTAGGCAGAGAAGCAGGTGGGGGGTGAGGAAGCAGGCTCCCTGCTGAGCAGAGAGCCCAATGTGGGGCTCTGTCCCAGGACCCTGAGATCATGACCTGAGCCGAAGGCAGAGGCTTAACCCACTGAGCCACCCAGGTGCCCCTGTTATACTATTTTAAATGATGAATCTACAGGGGTGCCAAGGTGGCTCAGCTGGCCAAGCATTCAACTGTTGGTTTTGGCTCAGGACCAGAGTTGGTTCATGAGATTAAGCCCAGAGTCGGGCCCCGTGCTCAGTAGGGATTCTGCTTGAGACCCTCTCTCCCTCTCCCTCTGTCCCTCCCCCTGCGCATGCACACACTCTTTCTCAAGTAAATAAATATTTTTTAAATGATGAATTTATTTATTAGAGCTGACATAATTATATGATATCTCTCTCTGGTTCCTATAACGTTGGCCACTTAGAGAACTCTTTTTCTATTATTTACCATCTGCCACTGCAGCTGTCAACTCACAGGAGCTGACAGCAAGATTTTTGTGCCCTTAGCACACAGCAACAGTACTCCGGCCCAGCCATGTTTACCAAGGAGTCTGCGTGGGTTTTTAATGTCTTGTTGGATCTTTATTACAGAGTGGCAGCAAGCATTCTTTAGCAGAAAGTCAAGACAGTTCCTCTAAGGAAGCCGTTTGTGTAGCTTCGCACAGTGCAACAGGAGGTGGATCTCGGGCAGATGTGCCATCTCAAAAGCTTTGAGTAGAGCATGCAACTCTTAATCTCAGGGTTGTGAGTTCAAGCCCCATGTTGGGTATAGAGCCTACTTAGGAAAAAAAAAAAAAACCCACACACACATTAAAAAAGCTTTGAAAAGTTATTGGTTCTTCACAGGAATAAAAAAGAAAAACAAGAAAGATTAAGAGCTGCTAGACATACAAGGGAAAATTGGACTGTGCCCAACTACCTTTTTTTCCTCACCACAGAAGGTGAACTTTGGGAGTGGGGTAGTGGTCTTGGCTCATACAGTATGATCAGCAAGTCACCTCACCACTCTGGGGGGTCATCTCCCCCTCTGTAAAGAAAGACAATACCTATCACTTCTGCAGGGTAGGTCGTAGGATATAATGGGATGGAAAACTAAAGCACAAACACACGGAGAGACTCAGACTCTTAGCTACTTCTCCAATTCTCTCATGCTCCTCAACCACTGAAGGACTCCATGTATGTTTCCCATCCCATTCCCGTGTATGTTACCTCCAGTCCTTGCTGAGCTGATGCAAGGTCAAGTTTCATTTAAAAGCTCTCCTTCCTTCCTTTCTTTTTGTTCTTCCCTCCCTCTTCCCTTCATCCTTCATTCTATCCTTCTTTCTTTCCGATTTTTATTGCCTTTCAAAAGTTACATTAATTTGCTTACATGTTTATTGTGTAAAACATACATGTTTATTGCAGACAACACAGATAAGCAAAAGGAATAATGAGCTTTATTAACTCTGTGAAACTAGTTTCAACAACAACATTCTATATGAAGATAAAATCTTGATTTCATAAATCTATTTCATCTTGTCAAAAGCATGATGGTTGTTATTTTTTAATGGTTATTGGTATCATAACATATTAATAATTAGGATATTTTCCTTACCTAGTGTCTCAGTATGAACAATATATTAATATTGATTTTTTTTAAAGATTTTATTTATTTATTTGAGAGAGAGAGACAGTGAGAGAGAGCATGAGCGAGGAGAAGGTCAGAGAGCGAAGCAGACTCCCCATGGAGCTGGGAGCCCGATGCGGGACTCGATCCCGGGACTCCAGGATCACGCCCTGAGCCGAAGGCAGTCGTCCAACCAACTGCGCCACCCAGGCGTCCCAATATTGATTTTTTTATTAAAAACATTTTCAACACTTTTCAACATAAGAATATAGATACATACATTTAAATGTTTTCTTGTAAAATACAACCATAAATTAATGGTGATTGCTTTCTATCATTTCTGGTAATAAATGTCATTCATTTTTCTTCATAGAACTATCAGTTATGTTCTTGTGCCATATGAAGATTTGCTTTATTTACTTATTTATCTGTTTTTAAAGCTTCATTGTTTTGTTTTTTAAGTAACCTCTATATCCATGTGGGGCCCAAGCTCACTACTCACGATCAAGAGTTGCATGCTCTACCAACTTCTTGAAAATGTTTCTTTCATATGTTTCTCAACTTTGCTATGAAATAGTTTACCCTTCATTGGTGGCTTCAATTATACAGCTTTAAAAAAAGGGGGGGGTCGATTCCTTCCATGATTCATAGTTTTCAGAATACATGTCTTTCTGAAAACCATTTATTTTAAGATATTTTGGATAATCAAACATTCCTTAATAGGCACAGCCTCTCTGTGCAACTAAGTATGCATTTACATACTTAGCCATATTACCAGTATGTTCTGGAACAAAAAAGGTGACCTTTTCTCATTCCCACAGTCCTTTGAGTTGTTTTGAAATCTTAACATTCCCATCACATTCAGTTTCTGTATTGGCTGATAGGTTTGACCTTTTTAAAATGATTACTTGAAGTCAGTTGAAATCAGTTATTACATATTCTTCAAAGTGAATTTTGAGAAACGACTTAGCCACGTCGGATGTATTCTTTTTCTTTCTATAAATTATTGGTGAGCATCAGAAGGCAACCCAACACAACTCCAAGAAGATTAGACGTGCACTGACACTTCTCTTCCCCCAGAAGTTAAAGCCACATTTAAAGGCAAATTCCCATTGAAGAGAACTTGTGTCATTCCATGATTCCAAGAAGCTTGAGAAAAATACCCACTGTATTTTCATTATGGGCATTTATCTGTCTTAAATCAGAACCACTGGACTTAAGCAAACATGTTCAACTATCATTGAATAATTTTCCAGCCAGGGGGATAATTTTAAATCACATAATTTTCTTTATTTACCAGGTCATAGCTATAGTTTCTAGAGGCTTTTTTCCCCTTCTAATAAGGATTTGGAAAAGGAGAAACTTTCTGTGATTCCTGTGCTAAGCTTGGTCACTTTAAATGTCCTGCTCCCAGGACCTGGGTCTACAATCCTATTATTCACTCATGACTGTCAGGTCAGACAGATAACTCTCACTTCAAGTGGCACCTCTTGGGCCTTGACTTATCTTTTTTTTTTTTTTAAGATTTTATTTATTTACTTGAGAGACAGAAAGAGAAGAGGCAGGGACAGCAGCAGAGGGAAAGAGGAAGCAGGCTCCCTGCTCATGACTTGAGCAGAAGGCAGCCACTTAACTGACTGAGCCACCCAGGTGCCCCTCCACTAATTATTTTAAATGATGGAATATTATTTCTACCCAGATTTATTTAATTCAATTACCTGATGTTAAGCATATAAATTACTTTCAATTCTGATTTATATAAATTATTACCTAACAACTCTAAATGAATTCCCATATTCTGAACAATAATTCCTTAAAACGAATGCCTAGAAAGTGAATTGTTAAGATATATGTACATTATATACATTGCATATATAATCATATACATTATATAGAGTGAATTCAGTATAAGCAAGCAGACATCTTGCTGTAATTTTATCTGTAGTTTTTTAATTGCTGGTAAGTTTGAATGTTTCCAATGTTTCCATATGTTTATTGGCCATCTACATTTCTTCCTTCATAAACTGCCTATTCATGACTTTTGCCCATTTTCTCTTTGGCTTATTGTTTTCTTATTGGTTTTTAGAAGTGTTTCTTCAGGGCAATTGGGTATGGTACAGCTAAGATAGAATAACAAAAAGTTTCCAAAATAGAATGGCTTAAAGAAAACAAATCCTTTTCTCCTTACGTGAGAGTTTTGAAGTGAGCTGTCCAAGTTAGTGGGATGGGTAGGGTTCATGTTATCATTCAAGGACCTGGACTCCTTATATCCTATTGCTTAGCCATCTCCTAGGTTGCTGTCCTTGTCTGAGTGGCTAAGTTGGGTGTACGAATGCCTACACTCTGGCTCTCAGAGAAAGTATGGGGCATTGTATATGCAAGGTTTTAAGGCCAAGAGGCATTACAATTGTTACTTATTTTCATCTCAGTGAGGACTTTGACACAGAAATTCGACACATACCTAGGTTCAAAGGCAGCTGAGATTGTGTTCTCCAGGTGTGCAGCAATTTGTCCAACAATGACTCTTTTCTATGGAACAGATGGAGAATGGATTCAGGCAGAGAACTGGTAGTCTCTACAGTAATTGGTTAACTTTCACTTGTAAGTCACTCACTCCCTCTGAGAAATCTCCCATAACTTACCTGTCCTATCAACAGAATTAATTATTCCTTTCTCTGTGCCATTTTATCTTATACTAATGTCATAATTGTACAATATATTTCTCTTATTTAATTACTATTCTTCTTCCCCACTAGAATTGTGAGATCATGCCTCCAAGTCTTATTCATTCATTTTTTCCCACCCAGCTTCTAGCAAAGTGTCTGGAATACATTAAATATTCAAGGAATGTCTTTGAATGAATAAAGAAATGAATAAAAAAGAGATTGCCTTTTATTTAAAACACTTTATACCTGGAAAGTTCCCCATGTAAGAACTCAAAGAAGTAGCCATTGTTCTCCCTAAGAGATGTTAAGTGAATTTTCCATGGTCAAAAAGCTAGAAGGGTAGAATTTTGAGACCACTCCTTGGGCCACCACACTAAATGCTAGTTTGGTTAAGAGGTTACCCACAAGTGGCCTTCCACTTTTGAGTAGAATAAAATAGGTCACAGCCACACAATGCTCCTGCACAGCAATCAGAAAAACTGGATTAACTACAGCAGTTGCTGAGTCTAGGCGCAGAGGGAGGATCAGGCTAAGCCTATACAGTGGGACTCCACTGAGGAAAGAGAAGTAAGTGAAGTTTTGTGCATGGCTGACATGACAGACTGGAAATTTGAGGAACTGCGAATGTGGCTGGTTTTACCATGAGACATGTGGTGAGTTCTGGGTTATACAAAGACAGCTGAGAGCCTGCATTCTGCAGTACTGAGGAGGCAAACTCCTGCTAGAAGGAGGAAGTGTGTTTCAAATATGTAGCTTGTCTCCCCTCAAGGCAGCTGCCATATTTGAGTGTATAGAGTGGGAGGCTAAATAGAGGGAGGTTAACAGCTCAGAATCCTCAAAGAACAGAGGAAAATGCATCCTCTTGGGCTAAGGAGACGAAGACTGCCAGGTTCTCAATTAAAAGCCTTGGAGGACCATGTCCAAGAAATAAGGATGAACCAGAGCAGATCTAGTTTAGTGAACTTACAATGAGGTCTAGCCCAACTCAATCCCTGGCTGGATTGAGATCACCAACCTCTTGCCCAATCTACTGAAGAAAAAGGAAACTCTGGAGGAAGATGTCCTCTGGAGCTTCTATGATTCTTTTATATACATCATCCAGAATACAACAAATATTACTAGATACGTGAAAAGACATGAGAATGTGACTCAAAAGTCAAGAGAAACAAACCATAGAAGTAGACCCATAAGTCTTGTGCCGGAGATAGCAGACATTGATTTTTTTAAGCAGCCATAATCAATGTTTAAAAATGGATGAAAATGGATAAAAAGAATAAAAGAGATGAAGAATGTTAGAACTGGAATTGATAATTAAAGAATCAAATGGGACGCCTGGGTGGTGCAGTTGGTTGGACGACTGCCTTCGGCTCAGGGCGTGATCCTGGAGTCCCAGGATCGAGTCCCACATCAGGTTCCCAGCTCCATGGGGAGTCTGCTTCACTCTCTGACCTTCTCCTCGCTCATGCTCTTTCTCACTGTCTCTCTCTCAAATAAATAAATAAAATCTTTAAAAAAAAATACTTAAGAATCAAATGGACATTCTAGAAGAAAAGAATATAATATATCAAATTAAGAACTCATTGGATGGGTCTACCAGCTGTATTATGCATGCCTGGAGGAGACATAGAGAACATAGTGGAAAAGCAACCAGAAACTGCTTTAGGTGTATAGAATAGCGTCATCCTCCATATAATCTCCAGAAACACACGCACAGACACATCCGGAAATAATGTGTTACCATTATTAGCTGGGTATTCCTTAGCCCAATTAAGTTGTCACATGAAATTAACCATGACACCTGGGTTAACTTCTCTCTCCATACCTCCACTTCATCTCTTCTTTAATAGGCATTGATCTAAAGAAGAACATTCTAGAGAAGAACTGAAGAAGGCCAGAACCATGTGGCTTCCTCCATGCTTCCCAGGCCTGTAACCACACCTGAGATTTCACATCAGTTATACTTTCAATGGCAGGTAACACAGCTTAAATCAAACCACATTACACAACAAAGGGAACTTATTTTTCCAGGTGTGTATCAATCAGGGTTAAATTTCTCTTTGATTTTCTGTGTTTACTTATTTGGGTGTTAGATTCGGTCTGAGGTTAGCATCCTAGTCACAATAGTAGTTCTAACTTTACATTCCATATCATGCGGCGGGGAAAAGAAATGTGTCCCAGAAATGCCATCAAAAGCCCTAAAATTCATTGTTGGCTTGGACCACAGGCTCAGGTCTGACCTAAGCACCGTGGTCAGTGCCATGGAAGGTCTTCTTTGCCTTAAAGCAGGTGCCATTTGTTCCATCCCTGAAGTGGGATAGTTGGGGGTAGAGTAGCAGTGGATCTCTAAGTGGAAATGGGGACTATTGGAAGAGGTTAAGTCAGGCATAGATATTGAGGATCAAACAATGGGTAACCATTATACTGCTCAACATAGGTATACACACACATACACAAACACACACACACACACTTACACACACACACACACACACACACCCCAACCAACCGCAACAAAAGCTGAATTAGGCCAATGAACATAAGTCATTTATATAGCATGTTAGAGCAATAGACTCATAGAGACAAGAATTTTATTAAATTATAAAACTATAATTCAGTGAGTTAGAGAGGGTAAATAATTTATAACATTGTGATGGGGGGTTGCTTTTTCCCCCCATCTTTCTGTAGAAGGTTTTATGTTAAAAAAAAAAAAAAGCATTGTATTTCCTTTGCATGTTAAGGAAGCATTTGAGAATTTTCTTCTACTCTCAAGCATAATCATATTACATCAGATTTTAAACCAAGACTTTAAACTTTTTGTTAATACTCTAAGAATATTCTATGCTTATGACTAGAAGCATTACTGAACTTGGCATTGCACTCCTTTGTCTCCTTCATTGCTAAAGTAATATTCATGTAAAAACACTGCCATAATTACAACAATGGGGGGTTGGCAGACACCTTCTGTGACTATAAAAGGAAAATTAAAGCACAAAGAAAATGTGTGGTAAAGAGGAAAGGGCTTGGTTGAGCAGTGGGTGATAAGTTCTCCAAGTTAAAGCTCATTGAATATAAAAGTTGGAATTGCTGAGCTGAAACAAATTCAGGAGGACATCTGATCCACTCTCTGCGTTCCAGGCAATAGCACACAATTATTCAGGACTAAGATTTAATTGTATTCTGTGTAGCACTTTTTTTTTTTCTCTTAAAAAATTGATCAAACAGTAGGGAAGAGAAAATCTCAATACTTAATTCAAAGCTTATTGTATTTTGTGGTTCTGAAATATTGTTGAAAAGATTTTAAAATTCCAAATCCTATTCAGATAGAAAGCACATATTCCAAAATAAATATTTTACTATTTGTACCGCCAGTGTGATATGAGGCAACAATTTCTTTCTTACCACAAAAGCCAAGGGAAGTCCTTGGAACTAGGCTCAAACTAGCAATCCTACTTTTCTGAGACTATTGGGAGACAAGTTTGTTCTTTGATTTTCCCAGAGATTATTAAGCAAAGAGTCCAACCAAAATGCTATATATTGTATAGTACTTATATTTATAAACAATTGTCACATACTTTGGGAAAGTATATTACCCTTTCTGCATATCCTACTTATATATTCTATTTATATATAATTAAAGTCATGTGAGTAATACAATTTTGTACAACACTATTTGCTCCAGAGACTCAAATTCCACTTGTAAAAGTTTATGCTTAAGAAATAACCATAGGGCACCTGGGTGGCTCAGTGGGTTAAAGCCTCTGCTTTCGGCTCAGGTCATGATCCCAGGGTCCTGGGATCGAGGCCTGCATCGGGCTCTCTGCTTTGCGGGGAGCCTGCTTCCCCCTCTCTCTCTGCCTGCCTCTCTGCCTACTTGTGATCTCTGTCTGTCAAATAAATTAAAAAAAAAAAAAGGAAAGAATCATAGAAGTGAGCAAAGACTTACTCATAAATGTTGATTATGACATCATTTCTAACAGCCCAGATGTGAAACCACGAAAGTACCCAAAACCAGAAAAGTGAATAATTATGGTGCATCTATACAACAAAATATTACCTAGCCACTAAAAGTATGAGGTCATAGAGTATCTAGATTCACAGGACAATGTTTGTGGCATATATTATCAAGAAAAACTTGTATAATAGGATCCCATTTTTTAAATTTAAATTTTATTTTTAAAAATTATTTATTTATTTGAGGAGAGAGAGCACAAGCAAGGGGAGTGGCAGACTCCCCACTGGGCAGGGAGCCCAATGCGGAACTCAATCCCAGGACCCTAAGATCATGACCTGAGCCAAAGGCAGATTCTTTTTTTTTTTTTAAGATTTTATTTATTTGACAGAGAGAGACATAGCTAGAGAGGGAACACAAGCAGGGGGAGTGGGAAAGGGAGAAGTAGGTCCCCTGTGGAGCAGGGAGCCCAACTCGGGGCTTGATCCAAGGACCCTGGGACCATAACCCAAACCGAAGGCAGATGCCCAACAACTGAGCCACCCAGGTGCCTCCAAAGGCAGATTCTTAACTGGCTGAGCCACCCAGGCACCTCCACAATGTTTTTCTATTAGAGATAGTGTTCCCTCACATTGCAGTTCATTCTGGAGAAAAGATACTTACTACCCAAATGCTCCTCTACAATATTATAGGACTTCTTAACATGATTCATCCATTCCAACTTTGATTTGAACTCATAGGTCATTTTAGGATATGTCATTGAAAAAAAAACAAACAAACTACCTTAGGTACTAAGTATCCTGTTGACTTCAATAAACAGAGATCTCTTTTTATAAGGCTATATATGACTGAAAATGAATATTCTACTTTAGTGATACTCTCAATGAAGGCCTCCTCTTACAAATTAGAAGTGTATCTTTGTACACCAAGAGCAAGCACCGTCTTATGAAGCAACTCACCTAAGATACTTACCTGACTCTTCTATAGGTAGACAGGATGAGATTCGGAAGAACCATTTGGGCTGTCCTAAAAAAGTATAAAACATGTTTGCTTATGCTCCAAGTTGTCTCAAAGATATTTTAGTTGGTTCCTGACAGCCTGCCTGCCTGACTTCCTGAATGCAGTCCAAAGTCATTACAAGTGCAGAGTAAAGTAGGCCTTTGTGCGGGGGTGGAGTGAGGAAAACATCCCTGTCTGGGCAGTGGTGTCAGCAGCAACCCAGCGTGGGATATCAGAGCCAATGAAGAGTAAGGAGAGCACCCACACGGGGGGCGAGGCCATGGCCTTGTGTAGGGTTTTGGAACCCAAGTGGGTTTAGGAGTTTGCCCACATGGGATTGGGGTGGGGGGGGCAGTGCAGTGGTAGCACCAGTGCCAGATTAGTAGTGCATTGGGTAGGTGGTAGTGATGCGCCAATGAGTGAATATATTGAGGATAATGGGAACCAAGTTTCTCACTGTGGGAGAAAGGAGTTACCAATATGAAAAAGGAAAAAAACTAGAACCAATCTGTGCTGTGGGATTAGGATTGTAGTGTAAACCTAAGGTTTTCGAAATATATGTGGGCTTCTAGGGTGCCTGGGTGGCTCAGTGGTTTAAAGCCTTTGCCTTTGGCTCAGGTCATGATCCCAGGGTCCTGGGATCGAGCTCCGCATTGGGCTCTCTGCTCAGCAGGGAGCCTGCTTCTCTGTCTCTTCCTGCCTCTCTGCCTACTTGTGATCTCTGTCTGCCAAATAAATAAATAAAATCTTAAAAAAAAGAGAGAGAAATATATTTGGGCTTCTAGATATACAAATAAAAATGTGCATTTCTGTATTATGCAGATACATGTACTCCTTGTCTTTATCTATGGAGAGGGCCTAGGAGCAGCAGCAACACCCCAACAGCCATGATCACACCCAGGGCTCACATCTTGGTATTTAAATACCAGTCTTCACAAAGATGAACCAGAGCTTTATACAGGAATGGCTGAGTCCATGGCTATGGCAGGGAACGTACAAGACCTCTTGTGCCAGGAAGTGAGGAAGTTCTCAAAGAATGATGGGACATATCAAAAAGGACACTAGAGTCAGTTTAAGTGGAGTTTAACTGGTGAAATCTGGGATAATTTGATCTTCAAAATAAATGATAGTAACAAATGTAACCCACTGAATAAAGCAATCCATGAGTCCACACTGCTATAAATAAATATATAAGAATAAAAGGTTATTCCTACAGCATCCATTTTCTTACAGAATCCCAAATAATAAACAGAAGGAATGTTGGAATTTGAAAAGCACTATTTGGCAAACATGGAAGAAATAACGAATTGAGCCAAGAAACATCAATGAATGGATATTTATATAGCCTCAAGGTATTTCCCTGTAAAGTATTTGGGCTTCTGCCCGTTATGTGTCAGGGTATTCCTTGTATGCAAATCAGTAGGGACAAGTCAGGCGTCACCAAAGGGACCCGTTTCATCCTGGGCTGAAAATCCCAGTCTCAGCCTATATATTCGACCACTGAGAGAGAGTTGCTGGGGCCTACCTTGGCTGACAATAAAAATGTATTTGAATGTCACCAGTGATTGTTACTCAGTACCAACATCACAGCATAAGCACTGGTAATTCCCATTGTTTCAGTCTATTTGGGTCGCCATAACGAAAATACTATAATTGGAGTGGCTTATAGAAAACAGAAATTTATTTCTCATTGTATCAGAGGCTGGGAAGTCCAAAATCGAGGCACTGGCAGATTGAGTGTCTGGGAAGAGCCTACTTCCTGTAGACAACTGTCTTTTTGCTATCTCTCCGCATGGTGGAGGAGGCTAGGGAGTTCTGTGGGCTCTGCTTTACAAGAGTACTGATGCCTTTGGTGAGCGCACCTCAGGACCTCAGGACTTCCTGGAGGCCTAACCTCCTAACCTCACACTGGGCATTAGGCTTCAGTATATGGATTTTGGTGGGACACAAATATTCCATGTATAGCGCTCATGACAAGACCGTGTAGTAACCAATTAAAAGTATGTTCCATGAGTGCCTGGGCGGTTCCATTGGTTAAGCATCTGACTTTGGCTCAGGTCATGATCCCAGAGTCCTGGGATTGAGTCCCATGTTGGGCTCACCTCTCAGTGGGGAGCCTGCTTGTCCCTCTCCCTCTGCCCCTCCCCCTGCTTGTGCTCTCTCACTCAAATGGATAAATAAGATCTTTAAAATTAAAAAATAAAAATTTAAATTAAAAGTATATTCCAGGTCTTAGAGCTTTGGCCTCATCTAAGAAAGTTCCAACTATCTGGGCTGGTTCTTCAGTAGGAGGTGCAGCCCTTCAGCAGGTCACATACATTTGATAGAAAAGGAATCTGTACAGAGGTTAACACCAGCCCTCCGCGGCTTACTCCATGAGATTCTTTTTTTTTTTTTTTTTTTTAAGATTTTATTTATTTATTTGACAGACAGAGATTACAAGTAGCCAGAGAGGCAGGCAGAGAGAGAGAGGAGGAAGCAGGCTCCCTGCTGAGCAGAGAGCCCGATTCGGGGCTCGATCCCAGGACCCTGAGATCATGACCTGAGCTGAAGGCAGAGGCTTTAACCCACTGAGCCACCCAGGCACCCTACTCCATGAGACTCTAAAGCTGTACAGTCTGACAGAAATACAGTGCAGGCCTATACCTGAGGAACAAGCATAGTATGAAACTTCTCAATTGCCACATGGAAAAAGTAAAAAGAAATGGGTGAAATTAACATTAATAATGTATTCTATTTACCCCCTCACATCCCAAATATTCTCACTGCCACATGTAATCAATATAAAAATCATGAATGAAGTACTTATATTCCTTGTTCATGTTAAGTATTCAGAATCTGGTGGTATTTTCCACTGGTGTCACGTCTTGATTTGGACTGGCCACATTTCAAGAGCTCAGTAGCACAAGAAGTGACCTTATTGAGCTGCACAGACGTGGGGTCTTCCGGCCATGTTCATGGTGGCAAAGCAATTCTTGGCTTCTCTCTTCTGGAGAGAGTCAGGCCATTTTTTGTGCACCCTGCTGGCTTATAGCAGACTGCCCTAAGCGGTCTTTCCTAAGCTCCTTCCCTCTGGGATCTTCTCCCTAAGGACTTCAAGGACACATTCACTGTCAGTTCCCTTAGCTGAAGGGAACGTACCAGAAACACTTTCTAATACCCAGAGAAAGTTGTGATAGATAGCCCATGGGGCACGACAGTCATTACCCTCCAAATACACTCCTCTGTTTCCTCAACCTTGAACAAACTGCAGAGAGTTGCTCTTGAATCCTTGGGGTTACTGGCATTTGGGGTTGGATGCTTCTCGTCGGATGTCCCTTGTTGCTGGGCTCTCCCGTGCGTCTCAGGATGTTAAGCAGTGTCCCTGGCTTCCACGCACTAGACACCAGGGCTGTCGCTCCCCACCCACCCTCACCCGCCCCCACCCGGCCTCATCTGCCCCCACCTGTCACCATTCTACACAGCAGATTGCTGACGCGGGGGCTATGCCTTGCACCTGGGCCGGATGATTCGGATCAATAAAAGGTCCGTTTTTGTGTTCCTGGATGCTGCATGCCACATCACTGCAAGAGTCTGAATAAATGACGGTTAATGGCTTTCAAAGAGAAGAAAACCAAAAGGAAACATTTCATCCCGCGTGCTCTCTCAGCCCCTCCCGAATTCTGCACTGGGAACCAGGTACGCCTTCTACTTTTTTTTTTTTTTTTTTTTTGAGTGGTAAAATATAGCTTGTCAGCTTCTCCAGCATGATAAGGAAGAAGACAATTAGAATCTTACCCAAATTAAGTTTTCCTCTGGCCTCACACAATGCGTCCATTCAGAGTTTTGCACAAAGAGCACACATCCCCCTACTTCCCTCATATTCTTTTTTTTTTAATTTTTTATAAACATATATTTTTATCCCCAGGAGTACAGGTCTGTGAATCGCCAGGTTTACACACTTCACAGCACTCACCAAAGCACCATCCCTCATATTCTTTTAAGTGGGAGTTTGGAAAGGGCCCAACATTCCCTGTTAAAAAAAAAATTTTTTTTTAATTGTCGCTCTTAGTAGTTACCTCTTAAAATAAGCGTAGTGGAACGTATTTTAACACTCTAAAATAAACTTGCCTTACGAAGGGTTCCAGGTAGAGCTGATGAGCCCCCCAATTTTTTGTTCTTTCTCACCCCACCACAGTGCCTTGTGTGACTCTCACAGTAGCTACATATGCAAAGAATGTAAATAGAGGGGAAATACATCTCAAGCCAATTCTTAGAGGTAGGCTAATTCATTTCCACCCTTTCAGTCTTATGGCTGTAACTTGATGGCAATAAGGACAGCGCTGGGGGGTGACCGTGGCTCCAATGGGTTGACACAAAGGATTAAGTAGAGGTTACATAAAAAAAATTTCACCCCGCAGGAAGGGGAAGCCAGTGCTAAGACACCATCCTCAGGGATGCTGAAAGGAGAAAATCTCCGAGTCATGGAAGCTGAAATTCTGCCAGAAAGGCCAGAACCTAAAGGAAGGTAGGGTCTGAGAACCACCCACCTGTGCTCGCCCCAACCCCACCCCTAACACCATCCCAGCCTCCCCTGCAGGTTCCACCAGGTGGCTTTGTTGTATTTATTTACATTTAATAAGTTTTACTTTAAAACTTATTATTAAAATAATTGTTAAATTGTTAAATAATTATAAAAATGTCAGGTTTAAAATGGCCAGAAGAGGAGAATTTGCATATAACCTCCTACCCATTTCCCCTCATTGTTGACATCTTACATTACCAGGGAGCATTTGTCAAAACTAAGAAACTGACATCGATATATTATTGATTTTTAACTAAAAGGTTTATTTCCTTTAACATAAAAACATTCAACGCACATTTGCTTGAAGGCTCAGCTGTTAGGGGTGCAGGCTCGCGGTTCCCTTGAGGACACAGGAAAGGCCAATCTTCATTTCCATGTAATAATTAGATGTTCATGTTATATCCATGCTAAAGAACAGACCCCAGGGATGCCTGGGGAGGGGCTTAGTCGGCTAAGTGACTGCCTTCGGCTCAGATCATGACCCTGGGGTCCTGGGATAGAGTCTGCATCGGGCTCCTGCTCCGCAGGGAGTCTGCTTCCCCCTCTCCTTCTGCCTGCTGCTCCCTCTACTTGTGCTTGCTCTCTGTAAATAAATAAATAAATAAAATCTTAAAAAAAGAAAAAAGAACAAGCCCCAGAATAAGCTTTATTCTCCAGCATTGGGAGCATTCCTTCCACCCCAAATATTTTCAGTCATAAATCTGTAGGGGTGTTTGGGGTCCTGGAGGGAGTTCCCATCCTGCAAGATGGTGGGCAGTCAGGGCACTTTTGCCTGCCCTCTGCCCATGGGCTTCTTTGGTAGATGGGATTAAAACTCCGAAGAATGGACCTCGATCTGGTCATCCCACAGGTGCTGGTGGAAGCCCTTTCTTCTATTTGAGAAAATCCTGAGTCTGCCTCAAGAGTGTAGGTCCTCATCTGGTCCTCAAAGACCAGTTCTGGGGCTCTTGGATGTCCCAGGGGGCAGGATCCAGGACAGAGCCTCCCGCCCCACCCCTTTTAGCAAGGTCAGAAGTCTTGGATCTTTCTTAGTGGGGATGGTCTCACTTACTTGTTTTGAAATATAAGCTCTGCCCACATTTTTTTGTCTCACAACCAACTGGTAAAGTGGCTGACAGATCCCTTAACCCAGATTCCGTGGATCTGGGATGGATGCTAGGGATCTGTGTTTCTAGCCAGCACTGCAGACGATTCTGGTTCAACAGCTGGGACTTAAGTCAGGCTACACTGTTTGACCAGCCTGCCCGTTCTAAGCACGACGGTTTGGATTATTGACAGCTGAAGGTATCATTTTTAGCATTCCCCAGAGGGACTTTTTTTTTTTAAGATTTATTTATTTATTTGACAGACAGAAATCACAAGGAAGCAGAAAGGCAGGCAGAGAGAGAGGAGGAAGCAGGCTCCCTGCTGAGCAGAGAGCCCGACGCGGGCCTCGATCCCAGGATCCTGGGATCATGACCTGAGCCAAAGGCAGAGAGGCCTTAACCCACTGAGCCACCCAGGCGTCCCCCCAGAGGGACTTCTTAGTTCACGACTTTATGAATTTTTGTTTTACTGTGATTCGTCGACAGTAACAACATACAGCTAGGTACAATTCGCTAAACCCTCAACGCAAGCATGAATGCATATATCGCAAATTATATGCACCAGTGTTCCAGTGATAGATACCCATTCACTAGATGTGGTCAAGGGAGTTGTTCTGCTCTGGGTTCTGGCTGCTGGCTTTCTGTCAGTCGTCCAGGATCTATGTTGGCGGTACATCCTCTCACATACTACCGATGGGTCTCTCCTAGAATGATTACCCTGTCTTTGGGATTTCTAATAACAAATTGTGCATGTAATCTAAATCCTCATGGTTTCGGGCTTTCCAAAGCCGCTCTCAGGAAGCCAGGATCCAGGTGCCCATTCTGAGCAACAAGTAGTTGTACAAATTCTCCAGGAATATATGTTCATTCTCACTTCCCATGGCTGCATCCGGCTTCTCCTTGGCCCTCCTTCTGCATGTACAGAAAGGATGGGCTCTATTCTAAGGTGGCTTAGCAATCTTTAATTTCACTTAAAAAGTACCTTTGAACTTATTTAAAAAATCTCTATAAGTGAACTCTTTTTTTAAGATTTTTTTTTTTTTAAATTTTTAAGTTGTCCCTACATCTGGCATGGGGCTTGAACTCATAACCCTAAGATCAAGAGGCATGTGCTCTACTGACGGGGCCAGCCAGGCACCCCTCTGTAGTGAATTTTACATCCTGTCATGTGTGTCCTATCTTCTCAGGTCTTCCTGGAATGACCTTTATCTAGCTGCATTTTATCTAATATACATCATTATGTCTCTGACATTCATTTCCTCAAGTTCAAATGTCCTAAATAACCGTCTCATTATTTGACTGATTTTTCTTGCGTTTCCTCTTTAATATAAAGGCTTAACTGGAAGAATATCATCCAGTCTTTCGGTCACTCTTAACGTGCTGGCCTGCGGCAGCCGAAGAGCTCCAAATAGGCTCATTTGATGTTGCTGAGGCCACGGCATTGGGCATTTAGAATATGATTTGGGGTGCCAGCTATTTGATCAGATTCGATGCAGAAAAGTCCAGTCATTTCTTCTTCTGTCTCTTTGGCCTATGTCTTCGTTCACTCCGGAGCTTGGCTGAGCCTGCTGTCTCAGACCACGGGTGTGGGGTTCTGCCATCAGATCTGGCTCCTGGTCTCTGCAGGAGACTGGGGGCCGCGGGCTTGAAATGTGGAGCAGTGGCGCGGGAGCAGGGAGCTCAGGCCTGCGACAGGTAGCATCCAGATGTTTCGCTTCCTTTGTGTCCACACTGGGTTGGCTCTCCCGCACGCTCTCATCAGAACTCTCCGTTTCATCCTCCTCTTCCCCCCACCACTGCTCCCCAGCGGGTCGCCCAGCTCCCGGTCGGCTTTCCCGCCGCAGACCTGAGTCCCCGCCTCTCTCCGCTGGGTCCTAAGGTCCGCCGTTCCCAGCGTGCGAGAAGCCGGCAAACCTCGCGAGACCATCTTCCAGCCACAGGGCACGGATAAGGCAGAGGCGGTAGGTCCCCACCGAGGCGCACTGGTCAGGAAGGGGCAAAACCCTCAAGGATCAGGATGTTATTTTAATGCAACATTCAAAGAATCAAAAGTGATGCAAAACTCCGAGATGAGTAAAACCCGAGAAAGTCTCAATGAAGACCGGCTGTTGGTTTGACGACTTTGAGTTCCTGTGTCCCAGGAACGGCCGGTGCCCGTCAGCCGGTGGGTCCTGGCCCCGCGGGTCCGGTGGGTTCTGGAGGGGTGACCACGGTGTGTGAACAGATGGGTCAGTGCGGGCTCATGTGGAGTCACTTTTGAACCCTGGGATACTTTTATTAACTCTCCGGTGGTTCAAGATTCAGGAGAGTATGCTGTGTGGCCAGGGGTGCACCTGTTCCCTTTGGCCTCAGGCTCCAGCTGGGCCCTGCTCAGCGCTGTCCACCCACAGTGAAAAGGGGTTTCTGTCTTATCCTCCGAGCAGGATTGGGGCATTGTTCCAACCTTTTCAATGCCCTCTCCTCTTGAAAATAAAAGAGCAGCTTCCTTCCGAGGTGAAGTCGGCCTCTGTATAGTAGTAAGTACAAATCACAGGCTGCTTTGTAAAATCACAAAATCATATTCTCACAAAATGCACTGCACTAATGATTATTTGTGCACTTTTCCTTTTTATTTATTTATTTGTCAGAGAGAGAGAGAAAGCACAAGCAGGGGGACCAGCAGACAGAGCAGGCAGTGGGAGAAGCTCCTGCTGAGCAAGGAGCCTGATGCAGGGCTGGATCCCAGGACCCTGGGATCCTGACCTGAGCCAAAGGCAGAGGCTTAACCAACTGAGCCACGAAGGTACTGCTCAATTTTTAATTTTATGAAGAACCTCCATAATGTTTTTCATACTGGCTGCAACAATTTCAATTCCCACCAACAGCAGAGTTCTCTTTTCTCCACGTCCTCACCAATGCTTAATGATTTTTGTCTTTTGCTAATTGTCCATCTGACCAGTGTGAAATGATCTCTCCTTATGGCTTTCATTTGCGTTTCCCTGATGACTAGTGAGGATGAGTTTCTTCTCATGTGCCTATTAGCTATCTGTATGCATTGTTTGGGGAAAAAAAAAGTCAAGTCTTCCCACTTATAATCATATTATTTGTTTTACTAATATTGAATTGTTCTTTATATACTTTGGACATAACTCTTATTGGATGTATTATTTGCAAATATCTTCTCATTCAGTAAGTTGCCTTTTTATTTTGTTGAAGGTTTCCTTTGGTGTGCAAAAGCTTTTTAGTCTGATGTCATCTATTTGTTTATCTTAGCTTTTGTTGCCCTTACCTAAGGACACTGATCCAAAAAATATCACTAAGACTGATGTCCAAAAGTTTACTGTTAATGTTTTCTTCTTTATGGTTCCAGGTCTTACAGTTAAGCCTTTCATACACTTTGAGTTTATCTGTTGCGTTTATTTATTGAATTATTTTTGAGTTAATTTTGTGAATAGTATAAGAAAGTGGTCCAGTTATATACATTTTATATTTGTGCAGTTTAATAGAATACCTTCTATTCTAATAGTCCCTTAACATCAGAAAATAATGGGAAACACTGTCTACATAACTTCTACTTGGAATGTGTTATGTGGTGATTTATCATAACCTCTTTAGATCCATGAAATATAGTGTTCTTTTTATTAGCCATGGTGGTCTTCATTGTCAAAAAGCATTCAGATCATATTTGCATTACATGGTATTAGGAAGATCAATCAGCAGTAGATGAACGTTAGCACTAGAGCACAAGAGAGCCTTCCAGTATACTATTTATCCAGTTTGTTGGAACAGATTTTCCTCCCTTGTAGACATATTCCCCTTCTTTGGAAAGCTTTGTCCTTATTCAGATTTCATTCACCTGACTATGATAGAGTTTCACCGTAATCCTACCTGTCCTAATTCAGAATTTAGGGTAACGAAGTTTCATTTTTTAATATAGTCAAGAAAATGAATCACTTCCTTTTTAAAATAAGAACAAGAAATTTTATGCAATCCAGCAATTTCACTTCTGGATGTTTATCCAAAGAAAATAAGAACACTTATTTAAAGGGATACATGCACCCCTATGTTTATTGAAGCATTATTTACAATAGCCAAGATATGGAAGCAACCTAGTGTGTACTGATAGATGAACACGTAAAGCAGACGTGATATATACTTATACATATACAAATGCATGTATGTATGTTTGTATGTATACACTCACCCATAAAAAAGAATGAAATGTTGACATTTGCAATAACCTGTATGAACCTAGAGGGAGGATATCATGCTAAATAAGTCACGTGAAAGAATTAATATTTTTAAAATGTCCATACCACCCAAAACAATCTATGGATTCAATATAACCCTCATCGAAATACCAATGGCATTTTCACACAACTAGAACAAAGCATCCTAAAATTTGTGCGGAACCACAAAAGACCCTGAATAGCCAAAGTGATCTTGAGAAAAAGGAACAAAGCTGGAGGGATCCCAGTCCCTGGTTTCAAACTCTACAAGAAAGCTAGAGCAATCAAACACTGATACTGAGCACAGGAACAGATACCTCGATCAGTGGACTAGAATACAGAGCCCGGGAACAAACTCTCACTTATGCGGTGAATTAATTTATGACCCAGCGGGCGAGAATATACAACAGAGAAAAGACAGTTTTTTCAGTAAGCTGTGTTGAGACCACTGGACAGCTCCATGCTGGAGAATGCAGGTAAACCAGGTTCTCACATCACACACACAAACTCAAAAGGGTTTCAAGACTTGAATATAAGACCTGAAACGTTAAAACTGCATGAGAGAGGCCAGGAACGTTATCCATGGTGCCTCACGTGGAAGAGACGTCCTGTGCACTAAGGAGTCCTTTGACCTTGGTGCAAGTAATCGCCAGAGGAGGACAGAAGGTTCTGGAACTGTCTCCACAAAGGCAGACCATACTTTCAAGAAGGAGACCTTGCAAAGCAGTAAGAAGGAAGATGAGATGCAGTGGCAGAATATCTGTGCACAGGGTGGGTCGTGGACTCAATATTCTCTTCACGGGCAGGACCACTGGCTAGGACAGAGAGAGCTGAAGGTTTGGGATGCCAGACCAAGGCAGAGAGGGGAGCAGAGGAGGGAATGGGGTAGAAAGGATGGGGAGAGAGACACACAGACCTGTTCTTGGACGACCCAAAGGACTGACAAGCTGAACTGAGCATCCTTTGAAGATGAAAGATGCTGTGTTTGTGGGAAGGCGCTCATTCCCGCAGTTGCGCTGTCGCTAAAGCCAGAGAAGCGGAGAAGGGCAGGGCAACTGATCTGAGGCTGAGAGTCCCGAGCAGGACAGTCCCGCAGGTGGATGACAGCGTGGTGGAAGGAGCGCAGGACCCTCCCCTGCACCTCAGGGTCGTGTTTGTCTGCACACATGCACCTCCCCGGAGCACCCTGTTACCTCCGTGTTGATAATAACTAATTTTATTTAAACACCTTGGGCAATGTTTTCAAACTTGTGATGATCCCTCTGTTTCTTCACCCCCGTCCTATGACTTCTTTCATCTGCCCTGGCTGAAAATGGGTGATCTTGGATGACTTTAATTAAGTTCTCTTCTTCCTTCAGCATTTCGTCCTCCTGCTCCGGTTTGTCGCTTTCGTATGGCTCAGTGCTGACACCCGGTGGCCTGTGAGTATAGAGCAGCGGACAGGCTGGGTTTGCTCCAGCTCGCCTTGGGAGAGAGGGCAGGAGAGCACGTGCTTGGTGGGGAAAGGCAAGCGGAGGCTCCTGCTTCTGAGCCATCACACCAGGAAGGCATCCTTTAGGAGCTCAGGGGACCCTCAGAAAATAGGAAAGCCTTTGGCCACAGACATAGACATGCTTCTTTGAGAACTAAGTGAATTTTGCCAGAAATTATAATCAACTGGGAGTGAAAGCTGATCAAACTTTTGAAGACAAAGAAAAACAAGCAAGGAGAAGCCCTCTGGATTCGGGAGTATTAGGCAAAAGAGAATCAGAATGTAAAGCCTTTTTGGGAAGATGTGGGCTCTCAGGTAAATCTTTTTTTTTCCCCCCAACAAATATGTATTGAGGACCTACTATACCTAGCTTATGAAGTAGTCATGCTCTGTGAAATATCCCCTTCCCAATCCTTGATGAAATCTTGGGAAGATTTAGTAAATTTTGGCTACTAAAAGTCCATTTTGTTTAAAACTTCAATAATACCCAATTCAAATCTCAAATAGTATCATAGCCTCTCCCACTCTAGGCACTAGGTCATAAAGAAAGTCTTCACTTTAAAGAAGTCATCATTTTTAAAACAGATATAATTGACACTATGTGTTGGTTTTAGGTGTACAATATAAGAATTTGATAAATGAATTCTCATGGAGAAAGACTCTCCTGTCCCCTTCAATGTCCTTCTAGTGGGACTAAAAATCAAATTGACAGGAGACAAATTAAGCAGAAAAAAATAAAATTTAATAGCAGACCTGCGGGGAGCCCATATATGTAAAAATCCAAAGACAATCAGGCAAAACGAGGCATATATGTCATCCTGAACTACAGAGAAGGAGGTAAGGGTCTGGGACTTTGGAAGGAAGGAGAACAATTTGCAGAGGACTAGGAAGACGAGCAGGTGTTGGTAATTAGAAGTTTGCTCTGCCATCCAGGTGGGTCACTCGGATAACGTTTATCTCTGGTAATAACCCTTACTCTGGGAAACACCCCAATTTAGTTTCTTTGATGTAGTTAAGGGAGGCACAAAGTTTCTCTTGGTCCTGCAGGGTCTCATTTGCCTTCGGCTCAAAATAATCTTCATGCCGAAGTGGTCCATCTTGGGGCAGCCTGCCCTCGGCTTCTAGAGCATATATGACAAGATGATTATCACAGTAAGTTTAGTTAACACCCGTCACCACACACAGTTATGCATTTCTTTTCCCTTGGGATGATAACTTACAGGATTTACTCTCTTAACTTTCAATCTACATCACCATGTCGTCAACTATAGTCATTCTGCTTTGCTTTATATCCCCAGGACTTATTTATAGGAAAGAAGTCATAACTTTTAAGCATTGAAATTACATAAACCCTTTTATCTGACCCTATTGTAATAATCTTAGTCAAGAAACTGACAGCCTCCAACTCTCCAGCCTCTTGGGTGTTTCCTCAAGTTGGGGAGGCATCTGGAACTGTGTCTCTTCCCCACTCTGGGCAAGCTGGGGCGATCATTCTGCTCACCTCACTGGTTCACTTGTCTCTTTAGAGATCTCTGTTTTTTATTATCCCATTTGTTTCTTTCAGCTGTTTGGTCCCCCACGCCTCCCCACCCCCCGGTTGTTTCAAATGGGAGAGTAAATCTGGTCCCTCCTCCTCCATCCCATGGAAATACATGAGTCATTTTCCATGCTTTTGTTTCCTACTTATTTTTGGTTTTAATTTACATTTCTCTTACCTAATGGGATGGGGGCCATTTTTTTCATGTGCTCATTGGCCACTGGTTTATCTTTTTTGATGAAATGTCTATTTAAAATTTGTGCCCTTTTTTTTAAATTGGGTTAGTTATTGTTCTTGAGTGGTAGGAACTCTTGTGTTGTATACGGTGGGCATGAGTTTTTCATCAGATGTGTGTTTTGCACATATTTTCTTTCTTTTCTTTGCACATATTTCTATAGCATGCCTATTCATTTTTCTTAACATTATTTTCTCCAATATTTTATTTATTTATTTATTTATTTGACAGAGAGAGACACACACAGAGATGGAACACAAGCAGGGGGGTGGGAAAGAGAGCTGCAGGCTTCCCACTGAGCAGGGTGCCCAATGCAGGGCTTGATCCCAGGACCCTGAGATCATGACCTGAGCCAAAAGCAGACGCTTCACCCGACTGAGCCACGCAGGCGCCCCAACAGCATCTTTTGTTAAGCAGAAGTTTAAAAAGTTTTTAGTGAAGCCTAATTTATTAGTGTCTTTTTTATGGAGTTCTGTGCCATTTTTAAGAAATCTTTGTCTACCTCCAAATCACGATGTTATTCTTCATTGCTTCCTCCAAAAACTTTATAGTTTCATGTTTATCTCAGATTAATCTTTATATATGGTGTGAGCTAGGGATAAAGATGAACTTTTTCCCCATAAGAACATCCAGTTGCTCTAGCATTATTTGCTGAAAAACAACAAAGGACTTCTATTCTTTGCATGTTTTGTTTTTATTATTCCATTTTAAAAATATTTTTGTTAGTATTAATTTTTAGAAATTTCAATCTAGCATAGGTAGCATACAGTATTTTATTAGTTTCAGAAATACAGTGATACAATGCAGTGATTCAGCAGTTCCTTACGATACTCAGTGCTCTCCATGGTAAGTGTGCTTTAATCCCCTTCCCCTATTTCCCCCATCTCCCCCATCTCCCTACCCATCTCCATCAGTTTGTTCTCTGGAGTTTAGAGTCTGTTTTCTGGTTTGTCCTTTTTTTTTTTTTCCTTCTGTTTGTTTTGTTTCTTAAATTCCACATATGAGTGAAATCATATGGTATTTGTCTTTCTTTGTCTGACTTATTTTGCTTAGCATAATACTCTCCAGCTCCAACCACGTTATTGCAAATGGCAAGATTTCATTCTTTTTTTATGGCTGAATAATATTGCCTTGTATATATATATATATATATATATATATACACACACACACACATCTTCTTTATCCATTTATCAGTCGATGGGCACTTGGGCTGTTTCTATAATTTGGCTATCGTAGATAATTCTGCTAAAACATCAGGGTGCGTATATTCCTTTGCATTATGTTTTTGTGTTCTTTGGGTAAATGCCCAATAGTGGGATTGCTGGATCATAGGGTAGTTCTATTTTTAACTTTTTGAGGAAACTCCTTACTGTTCTCCATACAGTTTGCATTCCCACCAACAGTGCACGAAGGTTCTTTTTTCTCCACATCTTCACCAGCACGTGTTGTTTCTTGATTTCTTGACTTTAGCCACTGCTGACAGGTGTGAGGTGATATCTCATTGTGGTTTATCATTTCAAATGGGTTCTGTTCTATCCCAATCTAATTTTTCAACCCTTTGCTAGTATCATACTGTCTTCAATCTGTAGTTTTGTAGTCAGATAGTGTAAGTCTTCCAACTTTATTGTTTTTCAAGATTGCTTTGGCTGTTCAGGTCCTTTGTATTTCCATATGTGTCTTAGAATAAACTTGTCAATTTCCACAAAAAAATCTTAGTGAGATTGTGATTGGAACTGAACTGATTCTATTGAATCAAGAGATCAATTTGGGGAGAACTGATATGTTAACAATAGAGTCTTCCAATCCTTGACATTTTAGGGTTGCTATTTATACAGGGTTTTAATTGTTTGATACTCTTCTCAGATTTTATCCCTTTCATCTATGTATTTATCAGCAAAAATATTTTTATATTATTATTTTATCTTTTTAATGTTTGCAACACCTACAGTATAATCTCTTCTCCCTGGTAATGGTGACTTGTGTCTTTTCTCTTTACTTTTTCCTTGACCAGTAAAATCATTAGAGGCTTTTTGATTTTGTTTTGGTCTTTTCAAAGAACTAATTTTAAGCAGATTATATTAAACAGATCTTTATTATATGTTTTCTATCTTATGAAGTTCCACTTTTTATTATTTCCTTTTTCTTTCTTTGAGTTTATTTTGCAGTTCTTTTTCTAAGTACTTGGACTCAATTTTTTAGCCCATTAAATTTCACTTTCTTCTCTTCTAATGTCAGTGTTTCCCTCTACATCCTGGTTATGTTTTTATTATTATTTAGTGCTAAATAATTTCTGATCTATTGTGATTTATTTTTGACCAATATATTATATTAAAATGTCTCTTACTTTCCAACCATGAATTTTACTAGTTATCATTGTTTTTGATTCTGAACATAGTTGCATTATGATATAAGCAACCTTGTATCTCTATATGATATTATTCCTTGGAAATTTGTAGAGATGAAGCCCGTGTGTGATCAATTATTATAACTCTTATATGTGTGCAGGAAAATTATGTATATTCAGCAGTTGTTGAGTGGTATGTTATATATGATACCTATATCTCTAGCTATGTCTTTTTTTTTTTTTTTGGCTTATTTAAAACAGGGAAGTAAGTCTGACCCCTGTTATTCTACCTTGACCAGAAGTAGAAATACATGTGTCATTCTTTTTTTTTTTTTTTTTAAGATTTTATTTATTTATTTGACAGACGGAGATCACAAGCAGGCAGAGAGGCAGGCAGAGAGAGAGGAGGAAGCAGGCTCCCCGCTAAGCAGAGAGCCCGATGCCAGGCTCGATCCCAAGACTCTCAGATCACGACCTGAGCCGAAGGCAGCGGCTTAACCCACTGAACCACCCAGGCGCCCCTACATGTGTCATTCTTAATGCTAATGATTTCTACTCATTTTTGGTTTTAATTTACGTTTCTCTGATGCCTAATGATAATGTTGGGCACTTTTTCATGCGCTTATTGACCCTTTGTGTGTGTGTGCACGGGGAGAATCTTCATTGGGGGAGGTTTGGTAGTTTTGATTCAAATCGTCTTCATCATTACTAATTTTTTTTTTTTTTCCGTGCTCGCTTCGGCAGCACATATACTAATTTTTTTTTTCCTCTTGACATGTCCCAACATTTATTCGTACCTTTGGGGGCTACTGTTCCTTTGACAACGGCTCGAGTTAGTTTGGAACGACACATCTCAATACAACATTCTCTCTAAGGCCACTTAGAGCCTAGGGAAGGTGCTGCCCTCTCTCCGGGGCGGGATAGGGCCCGAGAGAGCTCGGGGTGAGGACTTGGGGAGGGCGGCGAGGGCGCGCGGGGAGCAAGCGCGCGGGGCAGTGAGGGCGCGCGCGGGGCGAGGACGCGGGACGGGAGGCGAGCGCGCGAGTGGCCCTCGGGCGCGCGGGGGCCGGGCGCGCAGGGCGGGGCGAGCGCACGCGGGGCTGCGAGGGCGCGCGCAGGGTAGGCACCGCGGCTGCGCGCTGGGCGACGAGGGACGCACTGAGCGGCGCGCCCTACTCCGCGTGAGGCGCTCGAGCCCGGCCGCGGCGGGCGGGCCTCGGCGAGGGGGTGCCAGGCGGGCTCGCAGACGTCTCCCTGTCGCCTACCGTGCGTGACGCGCCGCGGAGGAGCCTTTCCCGAGGTAATGGGACGAGGAGGAACCTTCCCGAGTTCTCCATCCTCACGCCCGGGGTGCGCGGAGAGGTGACTCCCTTTCCCCACGCGGAGCCTGGCTCCTCAGGTGGATGCTGTTTTCTGGTCCCTTGGCTCTGCTGCCTTCCCCTCGCGCCCCTCGGCCCGCAGCCTCGCTCCCGCAGCGCCTGCTTCTCCGGGACGAGTCTGGGGGGCCCCTCGCCTCCAGAAACCCTCCTCGGTTCCCAAGATAAGGCCCGCGTGTGGGCGCGCCTGCTGCGTCCTCCTGAGACGAATTAAAATACATTTTTATCTGCTGCTTCTTTCAGTTACTGAGGGGAGAATTTTAAAATCTGTGATTTTGAATTCGCCTGTGACTCCTTTTAGTTTTGCCAGTATGTCTTGGGGCTGTTATTAGTGCATGTAAACTTAAAATCACGGTCGTTTCTGGGGCGCCCGGGGGGCTCAGTCGGTGAAGCGTCTGTTTTCCGCTCCGGTCATGATGCAGGGGTCGTGGGATGGAGCCCTGGGTCTCTGCTTAGAGTTTGCTTGACAACTTTTATATATACATTGCTTCTGTGTAAATACGTGAACACACTTATTTCAGGCCTCAGGCCATAACTGGATTAAGGGTAACACTGTGGACTTTCTCATGCAGTCTGGTTTTGTTTTTGTTTTTTTGTTTTGTGTTTTGTTTCTTTTGTTTTTGTTGGCCCTTGTTTATGGTACTTTAATAATTGAGTACAACCCGTTGCTTGATGCTTTGGAACTTTGCCCGCAGAAATTATCATTAGCTGAGTTAGAGCTGGAGCCCTCCAGACGGGATCCGCATTTGCCTCTCCCCGGTCTGTGGGAGCTACTCCGCTAGCTTCTTCTTACCTCAGTGTTCAGCGAGAGGATTGCCCAGTTCCCCCAGCCCGTGTGAATTCAGGCTGAAAACACTCATGAAGGCTAGCTTCTGTTTTTTTCCTCTTTCCTACTTAGCATTAAAATTTGATCTAATACATTTTCTTGCTTATCTTGAGCTGGGGTTGAGATGGGAAAAGTGGGAGATTGAAGAGCAAAACCAGTTTATGTCTACATTCATTCTGAAATTGATGGTTTTAGCCACTGGGATCGCTTTTGCGGGGAAGATCTTCGTTAAACTCCTCAGCTGGGGAGACTCTGGGCTACGTCTCTTGAGCCATTTGAGGCCTTGAATGCAAAGTTCAGTGTCTGTCTCCATCCTCCCTCCTTGTTTGGGAAAAGGCTGGCTACAGTCTTACCTGTATTCAATCCCTGATTTGAGAATTCCTTACTTTGGTGACAGGTCATTAACTCTCAGATTTTTAATTGTTTTTAACAAGAGAATTCATTCAGGTATTCAGCCCATCACCTTACTAGAAACAGAAGGTTTTTTGAAATATGTATTTTTTTAAGATTTTATTTATTTATTTGACAGAGCATGGATGAGAGAGAGTGAGAGAGCACAAGCAGGTGGAGTGGGAGAGGAAGAAGCAGGTTCTGCACTGAGCAAGGAGCCTGATGGACGGCTCAATCCCAGAGCCCCAGGATCATGACCTAAGCCGAAGGCAGATGCTTAACTAACTGAGCCACCCAGGCACCCCTGGAAACAGAATCTAAATTTAGCACATGGCACCTCAAACTCTGTTAGGCTGCTCACTCGTGCTTTTTTTCCTCTCACATAATTACAAATGTCAGTATAATTGAGAATGTTTGTTTCCTTTAAGCTCCATGACTAGAAATTAGGAAGGAAATTAACCACGGCTTTAGGGGTAAAGTGTATGGTAACCATTTCAGGAGTGTTCCTAGCTTGGGTCAATTTTTTTAAAATGCTGCCACAAAGTTTTGAAGAAGATACCACAAGTCACTTCCATCTGTTAATTTGAAACTGGCCCAGTAAACTTAACATTTTTATTTTTAGCTTTTGCCTCCTTTCAGTTTATACTTCTGTTGTTGTAGGCTTCTTCCAAAACAAAAATCTCACAAACAAGCTATGGTGGGCTGATGATTGCCCTTAACCCCCAAAGGTATGTCTATGGGAGCCTCTGAATGTTGATCTAGTTTGGGGAAGAAGAGGATCTTTGTAGACATAATTAAGGATCTTGAGATCATTCTGAATTATCTGGGTGTACCCTAATACAATGGCCAAGGATTTTTGAGGAAAAGGCACAGACGTAGACACGTAGACACAGAGGAGACACAGAGTGAAGGTGGTGTAAAGACAGAGCCGGAGGGAGACCAAAATGATAAATCTGCAGAAGCTAGGAGAAAGGCACAGACACGACTTTACAGCTCCCAGTGGGAGCCAGCCCTGCTGACACCTTGATTTCAGACTCCTGGCTTCTAGAATTGTGAGGGGATGCATCATTTCTGTTATTTTAAGCTGGTTTGTGAGAACTTGTTTCAGCAGCCCTAGGAAACTAATAACTAGTTGTACACATTGTCCCTACACCCGTAAGTTTTAAAAGACTACAGTCTAGTTTGCCATCAATTATGGTAAAAAAAAAAAAAATGGCAATGAGCTGAGAGAACCAGAATGGGACTTCAGAACAAGTAGAAAGCTTTTCTTAATTCTCAACATTACTTTTTAACTGCGTTGCATTCAGGTTTGGCCCTTGCCATCAGCGCCCTCTCCTTCCTCATCTTTAATACTATTTTTAATGTTTGACCCTCCCTCCTGTCCTGTCCTTCATGCCTCCCCCCACCCATACACATTGAAAAAAGCCTCTCTGAAACGTCCGCAGCGACTCTGAACTTGGCAGAGGAGTCATTTTTATCCAGGAAGACCAACAACAAAAGAGTTCCTAGATTTTGGATAGCTTTATTTATATTCCCAGCAGCTCCCTGAGGTAGGTATCGTTGGGACCATTTTATTAAAAAGGACAGTTTTTTCATTTTTCCTCAGTTAGAATCAATGAACTGGAACCAGAAGGAGCCTTGGAGCTGTTGGCCTGACTGTTTTATTGACTTGTGAAACAGTTCTGTGTGTCTCTGATGTTCCAGATTCTAAGATGCTCTGGGGATTCAGCTGTGATTAGTCTATTCCAGGCTTCACCTGCTGGTGAGCCACTATCTCTAGCTGTTAGCAATAGTGTAGCGTTTTGTGGCCTTAAGAAATGTGATGTTGGGGCGCCTGGGTGGCTCAGTGGGTTAAGCCTCTGCCTTCGGCTCAGGTCATGATCCCAGGGTCCTGGGATCGAGCCCCACATCGGGCTCTCTGCTCAGCGGGGAGCCTGCTTCCCCCTCTCTCTCTCTGCCTCCCTCTCTGCCTACTTGTGATCTCTGTCTTTCAAATAAATAAATAAAATCTTTTAAAAAAATGTGATGTTAATATTAAACCAAGGTAATTATAAGTAGGCATTTTTTACACATTCCAAAAAAATGTAGATGGACAAAGATGTGTTGTAGAGCTCTATTTCTGTTGGGACCTACATATCTACTTTATTTATAACTACTGTATAGTATTTCATGGAAGAATGTGCCATAATTTACTTATTCCAATTTTAAGATGGGTAATGGACCCAAATAGATATTTTTTCCAAAGAAGACATACGGATGGTCAACAGGTACATGAAAAGGTGCTCCACATCACTCATCATCAGGGAAATGCGAATCAAAACTGCAATGAAACGTGGAATAGAATGACTACTATCAGAGGGACAAGAAGTAAGTGTTGGAGTGGATGTAGAGGAAAGGAAACCCTTATGGAATGTAAATTCACACAGCTACTATGAAAACAGTATGGAGGTTCCTCAAAAAATTAAAAATAGATCATATGATCCAGCAACTTCACTTCTGAATATTTATCAGAAGAAAATGAAAACACTAACATGAAAAGATATACCCCTCCAGTTTCACTGCAACTTCTTTATAATAGCCCAGACCAAACAGGAAGCAACGTAAGTGTCCAACTATGGTTGAATGGGTAAAATGTGGTATTATAGAATACCAGTGGAATATTATTCAGTCATAAAAAAGGAAATCTTGCTATTTGTGACAACATTGGCTGGACCTCAAAGGCACTATGTTAGGTGAATTAAGTCAGAAGACAAATATCATATTATCTCACATATATGTCAAATCTAAAAAAAAAAAACCTCACAGAAAAAGATCAGATTACAGTTACTAGAGGCAGGGAGTAGGGTTGGAGAATTTGATGAAGATAGTCAAAAGGTGCAAATTTCCAGTAACAAGTGCTAGGGATATAACATATAATACAATGACCATATTTAACACTGCTTTATAGTGTAGTTGAGAGTTGCTAAGATAGTAAATCCTAACAGTTCTCATCACAAGGAAAAAATTTTTTTCTTTAGTTATTTGTATGAGGTGTATGAGATGATGGATGTTAACTAAACTTATTGTAGTGATCATTTTGCAAAATATATAGCCAAGTGATTATGCTGTACATCTTAAACTTACACAGTGCTGTGTGTTAATTATATTGTATTGTATTACAATTATATTGTAATTATGTTACAATAAAACTGAAGAAAGTCAACAAACTAAATGAAATACTCAAAAAATTAAAGGAAGGAAGAGTAATAGGAAGGCAGAGGAATGAGAAAGAGATAAACAGAAAACATAGTAAAATGGAGGACATAAATAATTACATTAAATATAAATGTTCTACAGACATGTGAGTGAAGCCTTTCACTTGGACCTTCAGACCAGTCCTGCTGCTGTCAGCTGAAAGTGGATCATGAGGGAAATTTGGAAATGTCCTTATGGAAATGTCCTCTAACTTGATTGTGGCAGTGGGTCCATATCACAGACCTATGTCAAAACTCACTGAAACTAAATTTTACTTTATGCAAATTATACCCTAATAAAATTATATATATACATATGTAAAATAGCATTAACTAATCCCAGTCAGCAGAATATGGAACAGAAGGATTATCATCCAAACTCCATCTGAATTCACGATCAGCAACATTTTGAGATATAATAAAGTACTTATCCCTTAAAGAAATTAAGATAGTCAAAACACGCCAGTTGGAAGAGAGATTATCATAATGTATAAAAGAATAAGACCCACTCTATGCTGTCTACAAGAAATTCACTTTAAACTTAATGATATAGATAAGTTAGAAGTAAAAGAATGGAAAGAAATATACCATGCAAACACCAGTCCAAGAAAGCTTGAATGGCTATATTAACAATGGAGTTGGCTTCAGAGCAAAAAGTACCAGGGATACAGAAGCACATTATGTCAATTCACCAAGAAGGTGTAAGAATCCTAAATTTGTTTCTGTATAACAGCAGACTCTCAAATTTATGAAACAAAAATTTAATAGAACTTAAAGAAAATGGAAAGTCAGAATGACAGTTGGAGACTTCAACACTCCTTTCTCAGTAACTGCTAGCATAAGAACAGAGAAAATTTAGCAAGGATATGGAAAAACTAAGCATAAATCAACTGGATCTGAAAGACATTTTATGGAAAATCCCACCTGAAAATAGCAGAACATGCGTTCTCTTCAAGAACAAACATCGACCAAGAGAGACTATGTCCTGGGTCATAAAACAAGCCTTAACAAATTTTAACTATTGGGATCAGACTAGAAATCAATAGAAATATACCTGGAAAATCTCCAAATACTTGAAAACTGAAAAACATATTGCTAAGTAATCTGTGAGCCAAAGAGGAAATATCATATGAAATTAGAAAATATTTTAAACTAAGAAAAGAAAACAAGTATCAAAATTTGTGGGATACTAAAGAAGAGATTAGAGAGAAATTTGTAGCATTAAACATACATATTAAAAAAGAGGAAAGTTCTCACTTTAGGAAACTAGAACAAATGAGCAAAATAAACCAAAGCAAGCAGTGGAAAGGAAACAATTAAGACAAGAGCAGAAGTCAATGAAATGAAGAGAAGAAAAACAATAGAGGAAAAACAATGAAACAACATCACCAAGAAAAAAAAAGACAAATACCAGTATCAGGAGTGAAAGCGCTCACTGAAGATCCCACAAGTGTTAAAAATACCAATAACAAAGGAATATTATAAGTAATTCTATGTACAGAAATTTTTAAAAACTTAGATGAAATTTCCCAATTCTTTGAAAGCCACAAATACCAAAACACCAAAAATATGGACATCCCCATATCTGTACTTCTATAAGTTTCTTTTGTAAGTTAAAATCTTCCAAAAAAGAAAATTAAGGCCTCGATTATTTCACTGGCAATTTCTACCAAACACTGAATGAAGAAATAACACTGATTTAACATATTTTTTTTTCAGAAATAGTGGAGGAGGAAACAGTACAACTCATGAGATTCTGCTACCAAAAACTGACAAAGACTATGCAAGAGAGTGTATACTAGTACTTCTCATAAACATAGGAGCAAAATTCTTAATGAAATACTGGCAAATTACATCAAGGAATATGTAGAAAGAATAATACAACACAACCAAGTGGGGGTTTATCCCAGGAATGTAATGGTTCAATATTCAAAATTAGTCTAATCCATCATATTAACAGATAAAGAAAAAAACCCAAATGATTATATTAACTGATGCAGAAAAAGCAATTGATAAAATTCAACATATACTTCTAGTAAAATAAAAACCAAAGCAAAACAAAAACTCTTAGCAAACTAGGAATAAAAGAGAATTTTCCTAATCTCATTAAGGGCATCTGTAAAAATCCACAGCTAACAACACACTTGATAGAGAAAGAGTGGATAATTTCTTCTACAATGCTTAAGGAAGATAAGAATGACTGCATCATGCTGAAATTTGTAGTCAGTGCAGGAAGGCAAGAAAACTAAATAAATCAATGTAGACTGAAAGGAAGTCATGAAATATCTTTATTTCAGATACCATGACACTCTATGTAGAAAGTCCCATAGGATTTACAAAACTAAAATCTGGAACTATGCATCTTACCTTTGGGAAGATTTCATCTTCAATAGAATCATCTTACATTAAAAACATTGCAATATGATGATACATTATTTTAATTATATTATCTTGAACTTGTGCTAACTTAGAAATTTTTTTTAAAAGTGTGGATTTTAGAATTCAGTTACAAATACAGTTTAATGGATATTTATGTTAAACAATATATCAAGTGCTTTCTCTGTGTCTACTGAAATGATTATATTCTAGTCTATTAATAATTGGTTTTTATCTTTGAAACCAATCTTGCATTTCTGGTGTAAAGCATACTTGGTAATGAAGCAGTATAATTAGGGGGAGGGGATTGGTAAAATATATATAATAAAATGTGCCATTATAACCATTTTTAAATGTACAGTTCAGTGGCATTAATTATATTCACAGTGTTGTGAAACCATCACTACTATCTATTTCCAAAACTTTTTTTTTCATCCCAAACATAAACTCCACCCATTAAGCAATAACTCCCCATTTATCCTACCTTCTATCCCTGGTATTATCTAGTCTACTTTTTGTCTCTATGCATTTGCTTATTGTAGATATTTCTTATAAGTGCAGTCATACAATATTTATCCTTTTTGTCAAGTGTATTTCACTTCGCATAATGGCTTTAAAGTTCTTTTAGGTTGTATCAGATTTTCATTATTTTTTATGGCTGAATAATAGTCTGTTGTGTGGCTATATCACGTTTTGTTTATCCATTCTTTTGTTGCTGGGCAACTGAGTTATATCCAACCTTTAACTATTGTGTTATATATACACAATGGAATACTATGCAGCCATCAAAAGAAACGAAATCTTGCCATTTGCGACAACATGGATGGAACTAGAGCGTATCATGCTTAGCGAAATAAGTCAAGCGGAGAAAGACAAATATCATATGATCTCCCTGATATGAGGAAGTGGTGATGCAACATGGGGGCTTAAGTGGGTAGGAGAAGAATCCATGAAACAAGATGGGATAGGGAGGGAGACAAACCATAAGTGACTCTTAATCTCACGAAACAAACTGTGGGTTGCTGGGGGGAGGGGGGTTGGGAGAAGGGGGGTAGGGTTATGGACATTGGGGAGGGTATGTGCTTTTGGGTAAATTGGAAGGGGAGATGAACCATGAGAGACTATGGACTCTGAAAAACAATCTGAGGGGTTTGCAGTGGTGGGGGGGTGGGAGGTTGGGGTACCAGGTGGTGGGTATTATAGAGGGCACAGCTTGCATGGAGCACTGGTGTGGTGAAAAAATAATGAATACTGTTTTTCTAAAATAAATAAATAAATTGAAAAAAAATAATGCTTCAGTGAACACTAGTATGTAAATATCTGAGTCCCTGTTTTCAATTTTCTGGGACGTATACGTAGGACTGGAATTGCTGGATCCTATAGTAATTCTACATTCAACTTTAAAGAAACTGACACACTGTTTTCCACAGTGGTTTCAACATTTCACCTTCTTACCAGGAACATACAAGGATTCCAATTTCTCTACATCTTTACAAATACTTATTTCCATTTTTGGGGTTTTTTTTCACTTTTTGGATTATATCTATCCTAGTAGGTATAAAATGATATCTTATTATGGCTTTGATTTGCATTTCCAAATGACTAATGATGTTGACCATTTTTTATGTCCTTATTAACTACTTGTATATTTTCTTTGCTTAAACATCTATTCAAGTTCTTTGCTTATTTTTAATTTGGGGTATCTTTATTGAATTGTAGGGGTGCTTACATATACTGTAGATGTTAACCCCTTATCAAATGTGTGATTTGCAAACATTTCTTTCACTACAATCTTTTCACTTTTTTGACAATAACCTTTGATGTACAAAAGTTTTTCATCTTTGTAAAACAAAATTTATTGATTTTTTCTTTTGTTTCTTATGCTTTTAGAGTCATATCTAAGAATGCATTGCCAAATCCAAGGTCACAAAAATTTACTCTTATGTTTTATTTGAAAAGCTTGATGGTATTTAGCTCTTATATTTGAATTGTTAATCAATTTTGAGTCAATTTTTGTATATGATATGAAGTAAGGGTCTGAATTCATTTTTTGCATGTGGAAATCCAATTGTCCCAATATCATTTGTTGGAGACATTTCTCTCTGTGTTGAAAGATATGGGCACCCTTGTCAAAAACCAGTTACCTGTGGATATATTGAGTTCATTTCTGGACTCTTAATTCTGTTCTCTTGTTCTCTATAGAAGATTGTTTAGAGGAGTGAGATCTTAAATATAATAAATCTTCCAATCCGTCGACATGAGAGGTCTTGTATTTAGTTCTTCTCTAGCTTCTTTAGCAATGTTTTTGTTTTTTTGTTTTTTTTTAAAGATTTATTTATTTATTTGACAGACAGAGATCACAAGTAGGTGGAGAAGCAGGCAGAGAGAAAGAGAGAGAGGAGGAAGCAGGCTCCCCGCTGAGCAGAGAGCCCCATGCGGGACCCTGGGATCATGACCTGAGCTGAAGGCAGAGGCTTTAACCCACTGAGCCACCCAGATGCCCCTCTTTAGCAATGTTTTATGGTTTTCGGGGTATAAATCTTTTGCCTCTTTGGTTAATTTTGTTCCCAGGTATTTTGTTCTTCTGGATGTTATTGTAAATGGAATTGTTTTCTCAATTTCCTTTTTTTGATTGCTCTTAACCCCAACTGATTTTTTTTTGTTGATCTTATACCTTGCCACTTTACTTAATTTACTTAATTTATTAGCTTTCTTGTATATTCTTTGGTTTTCTATATATAGGGTCATGTCATTTGCCAATAGAGAAGGGTTTACTTCTTTTTTCCAATTAAATGCCTTTTATTTATTTTCCTTGCCTACTTTCTTGGATTAGAGCTTACAGCTCAATTTTTAATAGCACTGGTGAAGGCAAGCGTCCTTGTCTTTTTTGTGATCTTAGGAGGAAAGCTGTCATTCTTTCACCACAGAGCATGTTATCTATGGATTTTTTGTAAATAGGCTTTATCATGCTGAGGAGATTTCCTTTTATTCCTATTTTCCTTTGTGTGTTTATCATGAAGGGATACTGAATTTTGTAAAATGCCTTTTCTGCATCATTTGAGATGATTATGTCCCCCCCGCTTTACTCTATTAATGTGGTGAAATTTACCTGTGGATTGCTTTTTGTTGAACCACTCTTTTGCATTCCTGAATCCCACCTGGTGTATAATCATTTTAATATACTGTTGAATATTTTTTGCTGATGTTTTGTTGAGGATTTTTACATCTGTGTTCATAAGGAATACTGGTCTATAATTTTCTTTTATTATAACATCTTTTTAAAATTTATTTTTGAAGAATAGTTGACACATGTTATGTTAGTCTCAGGTGTCTGATAGAACGGTTTGATGATTCTGTACATTATTTAGTGCTCACCAAGATAAATATGGTTACCATCTGTCCTCATACAACATTATTACCGTATTATTTACTATACAACCTATGCTGTACTTCTCATCGGTATGACTTTTTTTTTTAACAGCTGGAAGTTTGTGCCTCTTAATTCCCTTCACCTACCTGGTTTGGTATCAGGGTAATATTGACCTCGGCATTAATTAGGAAGTGTTTCTCTCTGTTTTGGGAGAGTTTGAGAATGATGATGTTTTCTATTTTCTTTTTAAGTTGGTTTAAGCAATTTGCTTGTTCCTGGGAATTTGTCCATTCCACTAAGTTTTTAAATTTGTTATTATATAATTGTTCATAGTTTTATAATTGTTTTTATTTCTGTAAGGTGGATAGTTATGTCCCTGTTTTGTTTATGATTTTAGGTTTCTGTGTCTTTTTTTATTCTTTTTCTAGCTAAAGGTTGTCAATTTTGTTGATTTTTTCAAAGAACCAAC